>NW_020799122.1:11857089-11882618 GCF_003259725.1 Athene cunicularia
GGGTGGGGGGGGAAGCTGTTAATTTTTCACGTTGTTATGTATTACAGTGCTCAAAATGGTGATGCCAAATTAGCTTTATAGGTCAAACCTCAGCTGACAGCAAATGTTTTCTTTTGAGGAAGTCATCCTTATTCCTGGGAACCAGTTTTGTTCTCCTGTGCTAAATTCAAGAAAGGTATGAATGTGTGTTTTTTCCTGGAGGGCAACACTAACGAAAAATGCTGGATTTAGCCAGTGGAAACAGCACAAGCAAACAACGATTGGCAGTGAAAACAGCACTTGTATTTAGACTAGCACAGAAAAGAAGACACAATGTAGTGCAGAGTAAATGTCCTTTTATACAGTTCTGTACAAGGCTTTTTCTTCCTCTTGTGGGTTTGGACAGATTGTGAAGTGCATTGGTCAGCAGTGATGCTGGTGCACTGGGAGAAAGTAATGAAAGGTCAGTGGGTGACAGTGATGGAGTGACTGTAAGGAAAGTGGAGAACTCTCTGGAGAAGGCAGTGACACAGCTATAACTCCCAAGTGTCCCTAAGAAACCGTCCCCATGTTTTCTCTCAAATGTCATGAGAAAGCAAGAGATTTGTAGCCAATCTAAGTTCTGTTGGTTTCCAATCCCCTGTGCCTCCTGAGGTCAGAGTTCAGTGTATTGACTGTGTCAAGAAGTCAAAATTCCCATGTTTTATACACTGTGGAGTTTCTCCTCCTTTTTGACATTGGTGCCCTTATAATGCCCTTTGTTTGTATGTCATGGTAAGGATGGGATGTCCAGCTCCTGGTGTTTGAATGGCTGTGTATTTATACTGGTGGGTTCTCAGGATGATAATCCTACATATAAACCAGCAATAGAATCAGTGGTCTCATTATTTGAGAGACCTCGTACATTAAAAGTTAAATAATGTCATGTCAAAGTTCTTGTTTTCTCATGGAGTGACTAGCTTCATTAGTAGTTAGGTGAGGTGATTTGAACAGATTTGAAGGCCTCCAGGGCTTTGTTTTCACTTCATAGATCAAGTTGATTGAATAGTGTCAGATAGGAGCCTTCTAAACAGTTTGAGCCATCTCCTAGCACAGGTAGTATCACGGCAATGTTTTCCCAATTCCTGTTGAGAATCCTGCACAAAACCATTTTCCTGTAGTTGCAAATGCAATTAAATCCTGCTACGTGCTTCATGGGAAATGAACAGTTTTGCAGTCATCCAAGATTTGCAGTGTGTGCCTGGGCAGCTGTTGGTACCAGCAGCAGACCTTTGTTCCTTCAGAAGAATGTGTGATCTCTAGGCATTTCTGAAGCTTTCTTTTGAGTCAGCAGTATACACTGAGCTACACATACTTGGCTTCATTGTAGAATTTGCCATATCTGTAATTGCTCAACACATTTATCTGAAGACTTTTAGGCGTTAAACTGTGTAACTTCCTACTGTCATAAAATGAACTATATCTGTTATTCATAGAATTAATAATAGGAGATGACACCCTATGCCAAAACCGTACAACTGTGGATCCCTGTGGGATACAGTACATGATCTCCTTCAGCTACTGCTGTGAAGACATTTTCAGCTAATGGTGAAGATAGTAAGCAGTATGTGTAGGGTTTGGGCTTTTCAGGAAGACTTTGTGCATGTGGTCTGAACGACTTGCTTGAAGAGGAGACCATTTTGTGTTTCTGTAAACCTTTTCATCCAAGGATCATATAGTGCTACAGGGACAGGTAAAGCTGTATCCTGGTGAAGAGAGAATCAGAAAGCTTTTAGGTGAGTTTCTCAATCCACAGTCAGTCTTTAAGATTATATTTTACAGTAATCTTGATGAAATAACAGCTATATTGTGTGCTGTAAGCCCAAGAGAAGATTTTGCTGAGCAAGGCATGGATGCTGTCATTGAATCAGTCATTTGTAAGAGTCTCTGGATAAATTTCTGTTGCCCCACGAAGGCAACAGAAATCCCTTGGTAGCAGGCAGGGTTTTATAGTGAGTTTATCTGAGAGTGTGCTAATCTGGAACAAAGTCTCCCAAAGGCACAAAATTTTTTCTTCTAGTGGACAGCCTGGTACTCTCCATTTTTTGATGCCAGGAGTGATAGCTTAGAGGGAGAAATGACAACATAGGAGTTTTGGCAAAGGTAGAAAATGTAACATTCAGTGCATGCTTCTGAGCGTCACTATGTTTTCTCTGGACAAGTGGATTTAGATTATTTACCTGTCTTAATGCAAGATACACAGTCTGAGTTGGTCATCGTTTTATTCAGGGAAGTGCTGGGAGATGGTGCAGGTAAAAGCCTCTTTATCTCTCATCTCCAATAACTTCTCTATTCCCACTCCTACTTGGCTTTTCTCTTGGTGGTTTCTGCAGGAGCTACTTATACTGAGACATTTTAGTGAAATAGAAGAATATAATGTGTTTAAGGTGAGCACAGCCAGGTTTATTTTCCTAACTGCCCTTTAAAATGTTGGTTATGAACTGTGGTTACAGTCAGGTGTCTTGCAGCCAGGAGGGTGGCCCAGCACCCCTTGTCCCCCACCCATTTGTCCATCTTTCATGTTTGCAGCTCATGCTTGCAGAGGAGGCACGTGGGGAACCACGTGTTGAGACTGATCCAACTGAAATGGGAGTTCCCATTTGCAGCTGAATCCCTGTTTTGTAGTCACACAGGACCACAGGAGCAAGTTACGTCTTGGGTTTACTGATGGCATGGGCTGCTTCACCTCTGGGATCCTAGGGCAGTGCCTCTGGCTGGAGCCTGGGGCATGGCAGCAGTATGGGTGTCCTGCAGAGATGTGGACAGATCACTGATCTCTGCAGCTGTTAGGGTTTTAATTTGACAGTCTAATTTCATGGACTTTAAAGAAGGGGGGATCACTGAGCTGGGTCCTGTAGGATAAAATGAGCTGGTGGTTGGAGAGAAGGAAGTTGGTGACAGAGGAGTCAGAAGGAACACGGTTCCCTACAAACAAGGTCATGTGAATGGCTGTTTGGTGACAGGATGGAGTGATCGATGTGCAAGGATAATAGGTCACTGGGGAGTCAGCCTGAAAGCTGAAGCCTCTCAAAATGTGTGGGACATCATGGAAAAGAAAGTTTAAAAGACATCAAGTAAAGCCAGACAGCTTCTTGCACACCAGCCTGCCTCACAGCTCAGGCTAGCATGCTTCCCTTGTCTTATTTTTGCACACTCCAATTTCTGACTATATAAATGAGTTGGGCACTAAAAAGCTGCTTGTGCTTCCTCCTGTGCAGACACTGGCCTGTGCCATAGGATTGAGCCTTCACTCCTGGGAGTAAACCCATCCCGCAGCAGGGACCAGCCTTTCCTCGCCCTGAGGAGCCTTGGCTCTGGCTGCCTTCTGCAGTTGGGCCGTTCCTCCCCTGAGCCGGGCCTTCCCTGGATCAGCGGCATTTAGTGGCATTTACTGGAGGGCTCAGATTACCCCAGTGAAAATAATCGGTTATGCAAAGTTACGCTGTTTAGATTGGGTTTCTTCTGTGTGGCCAGTGAGGTGTGAAAGTCAATCTGCTCCGCAAACCCCGAGGGCACTTTCTCTGTGCTGACTTGATATGATAGCTTCAGGGTTTGGCTGTTGGGGGAAAAGCTGGTCCTGGGTTCAGTTCAAAGGGAGACAAGCCACAGGTGGTTACAGTGGGACTGGGCTCCTGAGCAACACAGCGCTCCTAAACCGGTCCAGCTGAGCAAGCCCCAGCCTGGCAAAGCAAATGGGTCACATGAGAGGAGGATGCAAGGTTTGGGTCTTGGTAGGGTTGCAGAGCCATTGAGAAGGCTGGTGAGGGCAGGCCATGGCTTCCGACTGAATATTCTTGTCTTTGGTTTTATTGGTGCACTTCTCTTCACAGACTCATCATCGTGGTCCATGCAGTAAACAACAGTGTAATTAGTAAATTCTCATGGTTAGGAGGACACCATGAAACACTCCTGCTACAGCAAGTCCATCTTACACATTTTATTTTTTTTTTTATGATCGCCTTCCTTTTCTCCCTGACAGAACCAAAGATTTGGAGTTTCAATGCAGAAAAGGCCCTGTGGACCAACAGCCCTTCTTGACTCTTCTGCCCAGGGAGGTGGTGAAGGCACCATCCCCATATGTGTGATGAGATGTTGGGGGATGTGGTGTAGGGGAGAACTTTGTAAAATAGGCCTGATGGTTGGACTCAATGATCCTGAGGGTCCTTTCCAACCTGAATGATTCTGTGATACCTGCCTGCAGTTTCCATGTCATGGTTGCCATGTCATTCCTGCACAGAGAGACGTGGGCTCGCTCCCAGTTTGAGCTAGTGTGTCAGCCAGTGGGGAGGCTGCAGGTGACCATGGGGCTTAGGCTGAAACCCGGATCTAGTGGCACCAGGCTGGCCAGCTGTAAGGTCACAGCAGTGGCACATAGTACCTGTGGTTAGGGGCTTGCTGGCTGCTTATGGATGTTTACAAGCCCTGAAGGATCCCAAGGTGAGCGGCATGAGGGACAGTCCAGGGGTGCTCTCTTGGCCAGGTAATGCAGAACCAATGTAATGGGAGCAGTACAGCAGAGCCACACATGCATATTTAAATCAGTGTCAATTTATGCTGCCGCTGATCTGTGACTTACCGCAGTAACATTCATATTCAACTTTAGTGCCAAAACCAGTACTCAGCTGCTTTCTTACTTCTTAATGAAAAATACCTCTTTAGGGTTTCTTTGAAGTCCCCACCCCTGAAAATCCCTGCTATATTGTCATCATTGTTACTGTTAACAGCCCCTGCCAGTATCGGGAGCCTTTCCTGACAGATAGCTCTGCAGGGGCTTTGTCCAACGCTTCAATTCAGCCCTATTACTATAGACAGTTTTAAATGGCTAATGACGGGCCTCCCAGGGGATTTCTGCCAAACTCTCAAAGACCTCCCAGGTTTAAAAGTGGCAGGGTGTCCTTTTCCTGGGGCCAGCCGCAGGAGGAATGCACACAGTCAGATTCTCCTACCTAAGCTGCATCAGCCTAGTTATTTTTTCAGTTGCAAAGACTCATCCATGCGTATAGAACCGGTTGCTTAGCAGAAGAGAGATAGCTGTGTCAGTAGAGGACATGGAATAAATAGAGGAGAAAGTTTAGGTGGAAAGTATCCCCACTAGTTTGAGGCATTCTTACATTTCAGCATTGAAAATATCCTTTTTGAAAGTCGTGGAAAAAATATGAAAGGCTTTGAAAAATTAAGCCAAGGTCTGTATCAGAGATACAAAATTCGTTCTTCCCCGGTGCATAGTGATGGTACAGTGATATTTATGGGTTGCAAATGTGAATGATACCAAAATGAGCTGGGCTCCTATGTGCCATTCTCAGAGGAGAGGCAGAAGAACACTTAAAGATCACTTGAGGGTCTGTTCCATGAGAGTTTTAAGTTGGTGTAGGCGACGCTCCTGCCAGATGAAGCTGTGCCTCTCCTCTCACCTCTCCCCTACCCCGGTGCCTCTCTAAGCCCCCCTTGTCCCAACACAAGTGCTTGTTTAACTGCAGGGTCGCTGGATCAGGGAAATGATCCCAGTTGAAACGGACCTGTCAAAACCAGATGGTTAATTTTAACCCGGCTCAGTTCCCCCGTCTGGTTCTCTCTGCAGCTGCCCAGATGTGCGTCTGTGCATGAGGGGGGCAAGAGGACTCTGCCTCCGCTGTGTCAGCACGGGCTTACACTGGCCAAACCCTTGTGAGCCCACAGCTGAAAGAGCTCAGGCTGGCGCTTCTGCAGCCCACGTCTGTTCCATCCCAGCCAAATGAAGAGAATCTGGCTGCAGCGTGCCAGGGAGGGGCTCATGGGGGGGGGGCTGGCCTGTCCAGTCTCAGCTCAGGAGATAAAGCCTCAGCCTGTCTCAGCCTTACCCTGTTAATATCCATTAATTTTGGTCCTTTCTGGCAGTTCAAAATCTGTTCTGGTTCAAATTTGATCTTCAGCTTTATACATTAAGTGTGCAGTCAGGGGGGTGCTTATTCCCCTGTGAATAGAAACTGTACCATTTTGATCAGCTTGTAGATGTGCACCTCACCACAGGTAAGGTGATGTGCTCCCCCTCAGCCACCTGCATCGTGGCTGAATACAGTTCCCAGCTTCTAAGCAGAGTGCATTTCTCAATTTATTCATAGTGAAAAGGGTTCTTCTCGGTGATTAGCAAATGAATTTCCCAGAGAATATGTAAGAATTGGTTTATTGCTCTTGCTTGTGCTACCAAATGCAACTAAATCTTTCCTCCTGCTAAAGGAATCAAAATTAATGCATTCTCTTCTGTATTATAATAATTTTTTTGTTGAGGGGAAAACTGCCATCTCTCAAAACGATGCTGTGCCTTTAACTGGACTACTGTTGTACAAAGTAGTTGAAGCTTCATTTAGCCTGAATGAAAACCTTGATGGGTGTTGCTGAAGAGAGGAAACTGGTGGTGGATGATTTACTTGGAATGCCCTACAGCAACGAGGTTATAAATGAAGAGGGGAAACACCAAGAGCACTGAGATCTGAACCAGAGGAAATGCAGGAAGCCTTGAAGTGACCTTATGTAAATTCCTAATGATGAGACTTAATTGAACTCATTTTTTCCAGGAGTTGTAAAGATCAAAATAACAACAGCCTTGAAATGCAAAGACCTCTAGATAATGCATATGAATGTATGGTTGCATACAACCGAAATGTGCCCCGGGTGTGTGTGACCAGCCTGCCCAGCAGCTGCGGACCGAGTCAGTCTTGCTCCAGGAGCTGCAGTGCCCAGGGGCCCCGACCGAGGCAACGGGGCTGCTCAAGGTGCAGAAGCAATTCCTGGCGTCTTAAGTCCTGCCTTCCATCCCTTCTGCCTCCACTTAAATGCTTATTTTAAACTCTGTGTTTGCACTGAGCCCGGGAAGCCTGCTGTGCCCTGGGATGTGAACGGCGTGCAGCTGGGAGAGCCGCTTGCGAAACCAGCTCGTGTCCTCAGCCCGGCTCCACAGAGGCGAGTGCCCCACTGCACAGACACGGAAATCCCAGTGAGGAGAAGCAGAGCAGCTCTCGAGGGGTCACCGGGCTGTGCCCTTCTCCCTGAGGTTGGTTCCCAACGTATAATAATGTGGGCATGTGTTCAGTGTGACAGTGTCGGAAACTGATATGGAGACTGTCAAGAGCAAATTCCTCTGCTGTTCCTAGAGCTTGAGACTTTTTCCTCTGTGCTTGTGTTTGGCTCTAGAATTTACTTTCCTCATTTGTATTAATGTATTTGTGGTAACATGAAGTATTGATCTGAGAAGCAAGTGGTCCCTGCTGTGAAAAACACTTACTGGTGATTCTGGTGCCTAAATTCTCTGGGCTGGTGTTTCCCAAGGACTCGCAGGGTTAGGTACCCACCACGCACTGAATGTCTGTCAAACACCAGCTGCCAAAGTCTCCCGAGTTTCATTCAAAATACCAGATTAATTGATTTATTTAGATTCATAAACAGCAGTAGAGAGCAGGAGGCTCTGACCCAGTGAGAAACTGCGGATATGGCTGTGAACAGCGGGCTAATGAAGATGAAAAACCTCCCCTGTCCAGGGTAATCCAAACACAGTCTTACATATGAGTCTGTTGGCCCAAGTGCAGCTGTTTGTCTTTTCAGTAATCTGAAGCCGGTGCAGTACCCTGAGAAGCAAAGGGGACAGTGACTGTACGTAGCAGAGGTCAGTTGTGCTGCTGCCTAAACCGAACAGCTTCCTGCGGCGGAGGTGAACGTGGTGGCACGGTGATGCCACCACAGCTCTGGGGACGTGCTCCTGCGGGCACAGCCTGGCCTCCCAGCTCCATCAGACTCAAAGAGAGCAAGAAATTCGGCGTCTTCCTTTTCGGAGGGAAGCTGGAAAATCTTCTCTGTATTTAAAGTTCCCATGGCTGCAGTTTGAATTTGGCACACAGTTGGCCACGGGGTTATCTGAGGTCATGTACTCAAATAGTTGTAGATAAAACAAGGGCCTGTTTGGATTGGAAATCTCCAGAGGGCTTTTCCTTTGCGCGCGGGTAATGATATTGCAAGAGGACATGAGCCAAAATAAAGATTCGGCTCCATATGCAGTAGCTCAGTAAAATAAAATGAGCAATGGAAAAAAAAAAAAAAGAGGAAAAAAAAAAAGACTGTTTTCATTACGTTATTTTCTGAAGTTGCTGTTGAGATGGAGGAATTACAGCCAAGGAGAGGGAGTCCTGCAGCGAGGCGCCATCCAGGACTGGGCTTGCCATGCCGCTCTTCCAGGAAACTCCCTGTAGCTGCAGCAAGCTGCCACTTTCTGGCCCCGCTTACCTGCCCACGGGCTCAGGCAGTGGCCCCGCTGTGGCACAGGTCCCCACGCCGCAGAGCCAGCAGCAGGGCACGGGGACGCTGCCGGGTGGCTTCCCCGCTGCAGCCCCCGCTGCCTCCAGCCTCGCAGCTCCTGCTCCTCTGCTGAAGAGGTTTGTTTCCAAAAGACCCTACCAGTTGGGGCAGTTATAAAGAGGGAGTAGTTAATGGTTTTTGGAAATTAAAGAGGAAATAAGATTCTCTTGGGCTCTTTCACAGGCCGTTGGGCTTTTATGGGAAACTATTTACTCACCGCTTAATGGAAGACTGCAAATCAGAGCACATTTAGACAAGAAATGTGATTCAGTACTTTTCCAAGCTGCCATTAGAGAAAAGCTTATGCTTCTAACAACAGCTCTCTTCCTTGCTTGCTGCTTGCTACAATGATCTTCATGGCTCCACAGACTGTTGTTAGGAAAATAATTGAAATACAAAAGCAAAATGACAAAGTTGGGAAGAAAACTAGGCCTTTGGGGACTTTCTGTCTTCCTGTGGTGCAGTCAGATGATGTGGTGATAGATGCTACTATAAAAGCATCAGCCAACAGGTAGTGAGAAAGTAAAGATGAGACAGGAGTGGGGGCAAGAGTGATGGTACAGTGATATTTATGGGTTGCAAATGTGAATTTGCAGGAGTGAGGAGGAAAAGCCAGAGGAAAAGGTGTTCATCACACTTAACAGTGTGCTGCAGCTCAGGGCACCAGAGAAACCAAAATGGGACTTTCCTCTTGGTGCCGTGACGTCCTGCCATGGGCCTGATGGAAGCACGCACGGGCAGGGTGGGCTGGGCGGTATCAGCTTTGCTGGCCCGGGGGTGCCCGCTCTGCTGGGAGCTGGGGCTGCTGTCTGTCGGGCAGCAGCTCCTTGTCTTGCCCAGTCTCCATTGCTGATGCTCTCAGCTCCCACAGAGGGTGCAGTATGAGGACCCCCCCTGCCTGCGCTTGAAATCCCAATGGAGTACAGTTGGGCAAGTCCTGCTGAGGCGCCACGTTTTGGATGTGTGTTTCAGGTGGTGGTGTGATGGCTGACACGTTGGTAGTGCCACCTCCGGGCTCTCAGCACGAGTGGACTGGTCCCAAATGGGGAGCTGCTGTTTGAGGAGAGAGCACGTCCCACGCTGTGCAGGGTCACCCAGGCATTGCGTGGACCTGCTGCATGTCCTTTAGGGCTTTCCCCTGAGAACAAGGAATGTACAAACCTCTTACTAATACCTTTTTTTTTTTTTTTTTTTTTCCTGCATAGAAATCATCTGAAGACAGCTTGCAGCTTTGTTATGCTTGTTCATTGTGTTGGTTTTAAGACTGCTTGCTGAGGAACTCCAGATGTGGATGTTTTATTGGTGACTGTGGACATGAGCAACCCAACTCCCACCAAGTTTAGGGCCATTCATGAATCCCTCTCCTCTGGGCTGCTGAAAAGAATTCAGCCTCAGTCAACAAATCTTTATCTACATCTTCATTAGAGTTCACTCAAGGTGCTCATTGGAGACCTTGGGAGTTGAAAGGTTGAATTCATCAGTCAATTTATTTCTGTTCCCTGTCTGAGTGGAAACAACTGATAAATGGAGATTTCTGGCACAGATTCTGAAGTTTACATCTTCACAATTCAGTTTCTGCTAGTATATGCTTCAAATGTATATTCACATTCTTTCTGCGAAGCCAGTTTGTTAGTAGGGAAGGAGTCATAAAAAGGTCACATGTTCATCAGGATTCATTTTTAGAAAGGGAATAAGACTGCATATATGTTTCCTTGGAGCATTGGTCCTGCTTTTCTCCTTATAGGGAGTATTTTAATAATGGTAACACTGTAGTTTTTCAGCTCATGGAGACATACAACAGCGTTCTCAAAAAGCCTTAGTAGCAGTCAGTGCCACCAAAAGGTTTTCTCTCTCTGTGCATCCTGTGTTTCTATGCTGTGCATGTTACTGTAGCCCTTCTGTATCTTGTAGACATGGTGCTGCTTATGTGCTTGTGGTGTGCTTTTTGTACTTATCTCATGACAAATTGCTAATCAAATACTTTAGGTCTCATAGCATTCTGTCAAAAGCACTTTTGGGCCTCTGGGTTTTTTTCTGCGCCTGCATGGACATACTGAGAAAAAATAGTAAGTCCTTACTGACCAGAGAAAGGAAAAACAGGAAGGCTTGGCACTTGTATTGACCCTTACAATGACATACAGACCTGTGTAAAACTGACATTTTCTTCCTAGAAGGCCTGAGAGCAGATCAGATGGCTATTTGGAGAGGAAAAATTCATTACCACCATTCCTGCTGCGGGCCATCGGGCTGTGCAGGGGGGCTGCCCCGGGGCTGGGTGTGTGGTTACATGCTGGCATGAAGGGAGGATCATTTACCCCAGTGCCAGCTGGAAGGGGACAGAGGGGGACTGATGTGTCAGGGAGCACCGGCGGGCAGTACCCTTCCAGCCAAAAGGCAGCCAGGACAAGTCAGTTTGAAATTTTTTTTTTTTTTTTTTTTAATATGGAATACGAGCTGTCTCCCAAATTTTGTGTTGTGTTAGTGCTTCATGTCATGTGTCTGCACGGCCTTTGATCCCAGAGCAGAAGCTTTGCTGCTGGATTTGCTGTATTGTTGCATGGCAGCCTGTGTCTCTTGCTTCCCTCTCTTGTGCAATAATCCATTTTACAAAACTTCATCTGAGTGTAGCAGGATTGTTATTCTGGCTTAGAAGAAACTCAGGACTCAACAGAAGTACCAAGGAGCTGGTTTGTAGGGCTTTGCACTGACAAAGCCAGGAGGACAAGGGAGACATTTGTCACCTGAAGGGTCTTGTATGATTTAAGCAAACAAACACATCCGGCAGTTTTATGAAGGTGACATTTTGCAATTTTTTTCCCCAGCAGTAGAGAAAAATTAATCAGAAATGCTTTGGAGTGACAACTATTTTATAGTGATTGTAGCACGAGTGCAAGAGTAGGCTTGTCATCATGGCAGCCTTGGAGCTAATTTGCTGAGACATTAAACTGCCTTTAAATCTCCACTAGGGAATTTTTGCATTTCTGGTCGTGGGTCACTTGTGCTAATTTGGCATCTCTCTTAGAGCAATTTACATTTTTCTTTCAGCACAAACACTTATCCTCTCTAATAATGAGAACGCTCCTGTGCTTGGTTTTGAGGGTGGTGGTGAAAGTAGTTCAGATCTGAAGAGAGGCAGCTGTTCTCCTTGGCTCACCAGTGTATTTCAGGCATTTGTTGAGCCTACAGAGGAAACACATTCTTAAAGTCTGTGTCAGGAAACCAGCTTCGAAGGCAGAAAAGTCGTGTGAATTTTCAGTGTTCCTGTAAGACCTATGATTTGTTACAGCACTGTGGGTGCTGCAGCTCGTTTGTGGTGTTTGTTAGTGAGACCCTCATGGGATTTACACTGCAACACATTTAGCAGATTTTAATCTAATGTTACCGAGTTGAATCAGAAATTCTTGTATGAGAAGTTAGGATTAGGACATGTGGTCATTAGTGCGTAAAGACGTACTCTTGACATGAGTTCAGGCCCATGAGTTTCAGTGTAAACTGGCCAAGAAACGAGCTTTTGTCAATGCAGTACAAGTAAGGCTGTTCCTAAAATAATTTAATGTTAAATGCATGAATCAAGCCTCAGATCCTTCCCTGTCCTGTGCGTCCCAGAGTTGGAAGAACAGTGAGATAATTGTGCCTGAGCTGCTCACTGCTGGTGAGCTCTTGAAGGCTCTGGAGAGTTCATTTACCAGTGAGATCAGAAGGATGTTTTATTTGTTGTAGAACACAAAGGTGCCAAGACCTTCTGGAAGAGGACAGTGGTACATGAGAGACGGTAAAGTTTGTGAGAGCTCTTGCACAAGCAAAATGCAAAGCAGGGACCAGAGCAGATGTATCCAAGAAGAACTAGGCACTGGTGAGCCAGCCTCCCTCTGAAGAGTCCTGGAGGGGTCCTGGCCCTCAGAGTAGATGAACAGCAAGAGAAATGAGGAATTTCTGTTAGAAAAACAGACAGTGGGACTGAACCTGGATAATTGAATAGTCTTTGCAGATTCCCCCCTTCTGTGCCAGCAAGCCTTGATTTCAGGTTTAAAGTAAAAAATGTAATTCAGATCAGCCCTTCAAGCCTAGGTAACATTTTTCCAAAACATAAAAGTGCAAAACAGCTATTTCCCAGGAGCAGGAGACCTCTGAAAGGGAGATTATTTGTGTATTGCTTGTCCAAATGACAATGAATAAAGGTTTCTCAGCAAGCTTGTTCCCTTGTTAGAGATCTGAGTCTCTGCTTTGAAGTTCCATCTCCAGCTGGAAACTCACACTAATCTTTGGGCCAAGAGTACTTTTTCTCCTGAAATATTTGATATCTGTGCTTTGGTACAAATCTCTTAATTTGTGTGCAGCTTCTGCTTTGTGATCTACCTTGGCAGAAGACAAACAGCCAGTGACAAACTGGGATTACTAAATGAGGGAAGAACCCACATTGCCTTGGAAAGATACCTAGGGGACCTCAAAGTCCTGCCTTGAGATAAGCTCTCATCACAGCCAGTTTGGGATATGGAAGTATTTTGTATCACTCCTTTTTCTTCTCTGTGAATACAGAGTCTTTTAACTCTCCTCTGTACCGATAATGGATCGCTTGGAAGTACAGAGCATAATTCTTTGTCTTTTTGGAACTTGGGGATGTTTTAAAGGAAACTTTGACAGGCAGCCCTTGCACTTAGCCTGCACAGGCTTGGCAGCTTGCGGTCAGGGTGCAGATGCAGATGTGAAGGTGAAGCTCCACTGTGTGCATGTGGTGAGGCCAAGGCACGTGAGACAGCTCTGCACGTACTCGCTTTGGGATTTTTTCTCTCTGTGCTTGGAGCAGCCATGTGAGTGCATCTGTTTCTTCTTCTCTTGAAAATGCATTCCTAAGGCACCCAGGAGAAACGAGTGGCCCACAGACACGGTCTGGGCTGCTCCCGTGCTCCCGACGCCACAGGAGGGACCTGCTGGTGGCAGCTGTGGGCCATGCAGCCCAGTGCACACCTGGACTCTGGGTTTCCCTCCTCGGTGTTCGAAGCCATTAACACCATTCATGTGTGACCCCAAAACAAAACATGCTGTCCTCACTGCCGCTGTGGTATCCCAGCTGGGCCTGGAGGGCTGGGATGGATGCTGGATAGCTGCATCTTACTTGCAGAACTGCTTGATAAAAGCTTTCAAAAAGCATTTCCATGGAAGAAAGTCCTGTCTCATCATTTCTCCCCCACCCCCAGTCACAAGCATCTTTTTGTAGCCCTTCCCCGTTGCTGTTTTCCCATGGCAAGCAGTGCCTAGTTCAGAAAGCATCAGCCCCAAGCCCTTTGATCTTTTCTTTCTCAAGAGAAAAAAGATTAAAAAGAGACAAGAAGTTAAGGATTTGTGAGGGGGAACGGAACATGAATAGCAAATTCTGCTGCGGAGGTCACCTCCCCCCAGCTTTCTTCCTGTGTGATCAGGAGGAGAGAAGGGTGCAGAGCGGGTCTGTTGGGGGATCCAGGGAGGAGGGGAGTAAATTGGGGGCAGAGGAGTGGGGGTGGAGTGGTGAAGCCCTTCAAAAGGAACAATGCTTGCAAGCTCCTGCATTGTTAGGCGGCCCTTTACAGAGAGTGCCATGAATACAGGTTATAAATTCTTTGGTCATTGAGAGAGCTCTCCAAACCTGACTCCATCCTGCACTAAACCAGGCCTGAGCCCTATCAGTTGCATAGCAATGAATTCATTTACATCTGGATAGTTAATCTCCAATTCACTTGACAGTTTATCTCACCCTTGGAAGAGCAAGCAGTTGCCTGCTCTATTGTGTTGAAGCAAGTCTATGATCATCAGCTAAGTTAGCACCTCTTTCTTGTGCACAGCAAAGATAAGAAGGGTGGGTGTTGATATCTAGCTTATGAAACACGCAGTTATTACCCCAAACTGCTTGATTCTGCGGTACTTTCACCTGTCATCCTCCCATCTTTACCCTTTGCCTCTTCAATGTGGAAATGCCATATCCCTCATTTGGTTATTGCAGCACAGCTGAAGTACTGTTTTTCTAATATGAACGGCATGAGGTGAGTGATTTACACAATTCAGAATTATTTAGTTTGTTCTCATTTACTGAGGTCTCCTGATTCTGGACTGATTTTTATCTCTGAATATTTCTCACACATTCCCCAAGGAGGAAGCACTGCTTTCATTCCCGTGTGGCTCAGTAGAGCATCTTCCAGTGGGATGCCAAGGCCAATGCCCTGCCACTGCGTCACAGAGGGCTGGGAGAAGCCTAGGATGTCCTACGGGGATGGGAGAGGCATCATTCACCGAAAACCCCAGCAAGAGGAGGCAAGCCAAGGCCTTTTGAGTAGCACTGATTTGGCCCATTGTGACTAGAGAGTCACAGTAATGCACATCCAAATGGGCAGTGGTGTGGAGAGAGACCTGGTTGCTTTTGGGTTGTGTGGGCATGTGGAAAGAAGAACATGGCCTGTTTTGGCAGATCAACTAAACTTCTGTTCGTGTTAGGAAAGTGGATCAGGAAAGGAGACCTTGGGGGTCAGAGAACAAAGTTAAGTGTGAGAAATCCTTGATTTATTTGTATTTTCAAGTCCCCAACTTTAATTTCCTGCAGTCACTATTTGTATGTATTTGATGTGGTTTGGAGTCTAATTAAAATATCTCTCTTCTTTTATCTGGAGTGGCTGCAAATCTTTAACCGGTCCTTTTGTTTCCTCTAACACACAGTGTACTTAGTCTGCTCTGGTCACGAGAATTATGTCTAAAAGGCTGTCTGAAAGGTTTAGTGTGGTTAACACTGAACAGTGAAAAGTAGTGAGATAAAGTAAAAAATTATGTGAATTTATAAAATAATAATTTGAGGCAGGAAAGCAACTTTGGCTTTTTCTTTAAGTACTAAAGAATCTTTCCTTTGTCTGCAACCAGGAAAGTCAGAAATGTTTCCTTTTCCAATGAAAGCTCAAACTGTCACTGAGTCACTGCAGTTGAAACTGGAAGTGGAGCTCCAACTCTCCAAATACTGGACAGCCCTGTACCTTCTGGGCTGTTGCTGCTCTTCTCTCCCTCTTGCCTTACCTCTCCCTGGGAGGACCTGTAGCAGGAAGGTCACAGGAGAAGTTCTTCAGTGAATGGCAGCTTCAGACTGTGTGAGCAGTTATGTCTGAAGCAGGAGTGTGAGTGTAGGTCTTGTCTATGACCTCTGACTGAAATTGTTTTAATATTGCAAGATTTGGCTCAGCAATGCAGCCATCACTATCGTTGATCTTCCTTCAGCATGAGACTCCAGTCTATGCTGGAGACTAACTGGATCGACTCTGTCTATCTGGATGATGGTAGTTGGGTGCACCTTTGAGTTGCTTTTGCTCCCTTCTCACATTGTTCTTAGGAAGCCAGTGAGCAGCCAGCAAACCAGCGACTACACCAGGCTGCATTGTCTTCTGGGTGTGAAACGTAATGGGGTTCATAATGTGTTCTTGAGAAATGCTGCTAGTGGCACTGTAATAGTAATATGGTGAGTGCAGTACAAGCACAGGACAGAAGGTAGATGCATATCACGCAGAATTTATTCTGTAAGTATAAAGATGGAGCGAGAAGGGAGAGTGTGAGGGGACAGGTCTGGTCAGCAAGATGCAGAGGTCCTGACCCTCCTGAGATGTTAAGAATGTAAAAGTACTTCTCTCTCAGGAAGAGGCAGTTGAATGTCACAATAAGATACGACCGGATCAGAAGTGAAACTGGCCCCTCAACACTGCATGAGAAGTGATGGGTGTGAATGGGAGAGGCCAGAGGACCCACTGATGTTGGGTCTGAGAGTGAGAGGAAAGGCAGGGACAGGGCACAGAGGGTCAAGTGGCTGTGGCATGGATGGAGCGTGGTCATTGCAGTAATGCTCCAGTGAGTGTGAGTGGGACAAAATAGCATTTGCCAAAACCAGAGGAGAAGATGCCGCAGGAGTTGCGAGGAGATGGTGGAAGCCTTGCAGGACCCCTGATCAGAGTGCCACAGGCAGGGGCAGCTCGCAACCCCACGCCAGCTCGCGGCAGAAACACCACAGCCAACAGATAATCAGCTTCCTGTTGTCTGGAAAATGGAAGTTTTGGTGGGGGTTTGGGAAGGGGTTAGTGTAGTCGCAGAATGACCTACTGCAGAGCCCCCCCCCAGCTGCTGAAGGAGCTGGGGCACCCCGTGGGGGTATGTCAGGTAACCTGGAACCGCACCGGTGCTGCAGAGAGCATTTTCCGATGCATGGTGCTACCCAGTGGTAATGTGAGTAACAGCTGTAGCTTAGTCAAGGTTGAGTGATGATTTTACCCTGTCCCTATTCTGAGCCACAGGTCCCCCCTGCCCTTGGGACCAGGGTCAGAGTTCACCAGCAGTGTCATGGCAGCCAGAACCATCTCCTTGCAGCCAACTCGGGAGTGCTGTTCGTCAGCCCCGCAGTGTGCTGGCGTGCGCGTGAAGCAGCTCCTGCTCCTAAGTGGGGGAGGCATCTGTGGGAAGGAAATTGGGAGATTTGGGGTGGAGGAGTGCAAACGTGTGCCATGGCATCACCACTGACTGGTACAGGTGGGATGGGAGAGAGACAGGGATGTGAGGCTGCAAAGCAGACAGGTGGAAATGGGGGCAACTCCCTGAGCTTGTTCTGATCTCCTGTAGCCTCTCATGGTGACCTGTTTCAGGGGCAGATGATGAAGCTCCACCCTCACCCATGGCTGGCTGTGACATGGCCTGACACACATCCTCTCCTCACCTGGAGCTACAAGCCTTCTCAGTGTTTCCGAGCACCTCAGGAGGCAAACATGTGCTTTGCAGAGTATTATTCTCTGTGTTGTTATTTCAGATACTCTCCTGGTTGAAGCAGCAGTGCTGTCTGAGAGCAGCAGGTGGGAGCTGGCATGTAGAAATGTGGCCCAAACCACAGGAGTCCTTTCTTAGGCAGCATCGGGGTCTGAGGGACCATGGTGTCCTGTGGAGCAAGTGGTGCTCACCATCAGCCGAGCAGCTGAAGATAGATGACTGTGTTCCTGTGTTGATGACCACGGGGCTGAGTCTTTGCAGCATGTGCACATGCATTTTAATTGTTTAATAATTACATTTTTATTTACCAACACAATTTTTTAATTCCATTTACTCTTCAGTTTTTCTTTTCTCAGGATGTTGCTGTGAAACATGCAGGTCCAAGAGACTGAAGCTTGTTTCTAGCATCAGCTTGTAGTGATTCAACCACGACACACAATAGGCTGCTGCCTGTGGGGACTGCAGCTCACCAGCCTGCTCAAAGGAGAGAGCTTGTGTCCACTGCCAGAGTAATTAAACATCCTCAGGAGGAAGGTCATTTCCATTTGCATGCCATAGTCATCCTAGGAGTATAACAACATTTTAGAAGCATTTGTCTGTTCATGTTGGTATTTTGGAGACTTCTTCCAGAACAGAAACTTCCCCCAGGTTTGTCTTCTCAGCCCTGGCAGCTGAGAATGAGTGTAGCTCTGCCTCTCCCTGAGTGTGAGGGTGTGTGCTGAGCCGTGCTCCCCACTCACCCTGGGTGTCACTGCCTTGCACGCTCAGCGGCCTTGGGGCATCCCGCTGTGTCCCAGCCACGCTGCTTCACCCACTGCTTCAATTCTGACCCTAGTCAGTGAGGAGGTTCAGGCCGCAGTATGGCCCGTGGCTCTGTCCATGCTGCCCGCTGGAGGCCAGATGCTGGCTGTCATTGGAAGCATCAAGGCAGGAGGAGGTTTGCATAAGAGGACACAAAGTACAACTTGCCTTTTTACAGTGAATTTATATTTTCTTACAAAAAGATCATTTTACCCCAGATTGGCCCATTTCCCATTCTTTGCTTTACTTGACCTTACTGTGCCATGGCTCTTCTGCTGCTGGAAACCCTGGTTGTGTTTCCTTTTCTGAGTCACCAGTGGAGATGGCAGAGTCTTTGAAAGGTTGAAACTATTGCTATTAGCAGCTTTGGCTTTTCTTTTGGCTATTTTTCTATTGGCTTTTCTTTTTTTCTGCTTTGTGTGAGAAGAGCCATAGGACAAAGGATAGCAGTTTTAAATTGAAAGAGGGCAGATTTAGGTTAGATGTAAGGAAGAAATTCTTCCCTGTGAGGGTGGTGAGACACTGGCACAGGCTGCCCAGAGAAGCTGTGGCTGCCCCCTCCCTGGAAGGGTTCAAGGCCAGGTTGGACGGGGCTTTGGGCAACCTGGGCTGAGGGAAGGTGTCCCTGCCCATGGCAGGGGGGTGGGACTAGGTGATCTTTAAGGACCCTTCCAACCCAAACCATCCTGTGATATATGTGATATATGTGATGTGATGTGATATAATTTCATCTCCAGGTGGGAAGAGTTTGGGACTGGCCAGCTGCTGGGGAATGACACATTGAGAAATAATGTCATTAATCACTGGAACAACCCGGGTACCAGTATGGTTCATCCTCCAACCCTTGAGGTTGTTAGCCCAGAATTTAATGTCATTCGGTGTGTGATAGCAGAATGAGAACATATCCAAGCAAAATTATGTTGTTAACCTTAAAATCTATGGGGAGGTTCAGTGTTTGGTAAATAAATTAATGGATGTGAAAGAGCAACATCCTGTTTCAAAGCACGAAGAAGACTGCTTTTTCCTACAGCAACGAGACAGCATTGTGGCTTTTTATGTTTCTTTTTTGTCATTCCTTCCCATGGAATTAATCCTGCTCTGCCTTCATAACCCCTTGTCTAAGTGTTTAAACACCTTTTTATTGTTCCTTGGGGTAGGAGCAAATTGTTTCTTGTGTTAGTGTCTAGTGACCCACAGCCATCTCTCCACATAAAAGATGTCTTCTATCTTTCTTATCTGGTCTGTGGTTTTTGTTTTTAAAACAGCCTAACGCAACTTTATTTTATTTTACTTCTGTGTATGCATTTAAATAAAAATAAATTATAATAAATAGCATTAATATAAATATTATGGTTAAGATTTAAGCTAAACAAAATTAGGATGGTCAAATCTGTGTTTTCCACAGAAGCTAATGGAGCCCATTTCTGTCTCACTTTGTGGCAGGCTGTGAAGCAGGACACAGGGCATGTTGTGCACATGGGATGCGGACAGGACAGGGTGGGACTCTTGGCACATTTGTCATTTGCTCATTTGCAGTTTCAATGGTAATGTCTCACTAACTCGGTTGCTTGTGTCTAAGTTCCTTGCATTTTTTTTTTAAATTAAAAAAACAGTTCATTTATTTCTCTTCCACTGAATCGCACCTTGCGTGCAGGCTCGGTAAGCACAGGGAAGTAGGTTCTCAACAAGGCCAGCAGAGCTGTCACCATTTGTTAACAGCATTTCCTTGTGCAGGTATAGGGATCAGTGTCTTGCTCAGGACTCCCCATGCTAAGTCCAAAGGTTTGGGTCGTGTTGGTTTTATAAACAGGTTTAGAAGTTACACTTGCACCCAGTCTGCATTTGAAAAATGTCTTGATTATCTGATGACCATCAGCTATCTGAAAACCAGCCCCATGGGACTGCATGAGATGTTTGTGTTTGGGTGGGTGTTTGTCTGTGTTGGGGTACAGCAACTGCTGCTGAATTTACTCCTGGAAAATTTTGGAGGGTCCTGGTTTGTACTTCTGCTGAGCTGTGGGGCAGCAGTCCTCTCTTCTGCCCCCTCCGTCACAGAGATGGCAACTTTCTGTGAATATTATCTTCCATGACGAAAGCCAGGTGAATAATTGCTGCTACTTATGCTATTGAACTTTCCTAAAGAAATTCTCCACTGGGTTAAGAACAAGCATGACAAATCTCAACCTAAAGGAATGGAGGTGGGGAGTGGTAATTTATAAGCCATGAAAAACAAGAGCTCTAAATGGAAAAAGGCTTCACACCATAACACTTGGCACTCACACTTCCACGCTTCAACCTGCGTGGTCAGTGCAGCCAAGAGAAGATGGGGAACGAGTTTCTGCCTTCAGCAACTACAGTAATTACCCCTCCACCGGTGCCAGAGGCAGCCTGCCGTGCTGTTTGCCTGATGGCAGATTCAGAGAGCAGACCATTATAAAACAGCATCTTTTTACTCTGGACAGAGGGCACCCAGCCCCAGGTGATCTGCAGAGGGGGATTAATCCCTCAGGCATTTTTAGGGAGCACTGGAGGCCAAGGCTGGCGATGGGCAGCGCTTTGCTCGATGGCCTTCTGACCCGACCAGTGCTGAGCAAAGCTCTCAGCTGCTCTTTGGTGTCTCTCTTGAGTTTTGGGGGGCTCCTGCCTGTTTTCAGAAAGCTGCAGACATGAAGAAAGAGCTGCCAGGGGCAATGGGGGTGCTGATGGAGCCATTGCTGTTTGTGGAACCTCCCGAGCTCTGCCCGGGAGGTGGCTCCCTACATGGACTGGGTGGTAGCTGGGTCTGACTTGGTGGTGGCTGTGGAAGGGGATGAAGATGTGAACCGTTGTCCCACTGAGCCATCACTGTGTGCTTCCCTGTGTGCTGAGGGGTGCAGACAGAGCAGGAACCTGTTCCCATGCCACAAAGCACCACAGGCTCAAAGCCTCTGCAGGACTCCATTCACAAGCCCTTGCTGGTGGGAGTGGTGGTAATGTGGTATAATTTCCCACAAAAGCCCCAGTTTGCCCTGACCTCCCTTTGAGACTGTTATTCCTGTGTATTTCCCCACAGAGCTCAAAGGGGCCACAGCCCCCTGGGGGGTCAAAGGGGCTTCTGGCCCTGCATCAGGCCCAGGGAGGTGCCATGCAGGTGAGGGTGACAAGTCCTTCAGCCACCACACCAGGGCCAGAATGCCCAACGGGACACAGGGGCACAGCAGGAGGTGGTGGGGTGGGGGAACCCCCCCCTGCAGGCTGGGAAGGGTTAACGAGAGGGGTTTCTGGGCCAGGAGTTATTCTGCCGGATTGCTTCAGCTCTGAGAGCAGTACCTGTGACCTGCTCCCTGCGCCAAAAGTGGGGGCTACAGGCTGTATTTAAATCTCAGAGGAATAGATATATATATAAAAAAGTGTTTTTTGCTTGAACTAATGAAAAAAACAAAGAGTTTGTTTCAGTGCTCGCCTCCTTTTTCAAACTGGATAAGATCCTGGATTTTTTAAAAGAAAACAAAGCATATTTCAAATACAGACTTTCTTTTAGTCTTTTTTTTTTTTCCTTCCAGTTGCTTTCTGTTTGCTGACAGAGATTTCAGAGCCCTGGGGAAGGTACATCTGCCAATGATGATCTCGGCTCTTCATGAAGCCCAGGCCCTGTGTGTGGGAGCTCTGCCCCTCTTGCTGCTGCTCCTTCCCAACTAAGAGTGGGCTGGGCCACCACGGCAGAGTCCTGGTACTGCATTCCCCCAAATGAGAGTGTCATCTGGGCCAGCTCAGGGGAAAAAGGCTTTAGGTTGGGTGTGCAAACCCTAATCTGCTGTCTCCTGTGTCTCCTAATCCTGTCTCCTGTGGCAGATCCTGATGCTCTGGGCTGATGTGGTGCTGTGTTTGGTTAAAGACTCAGATAATTCTTGACACCCACCTTGGCATGCTTTTGACTGCTTGGCTGGAAGACCCCGCTTTTAGTCCTGGAGAAACCGGAACAGTGAAATGATCCATCTCATGGCCTGTGGGAACGTTGGTGGCAAAGCCCTGGTTTCCAGAGGTAGACCTCCAGGACACACCGGCTGGAGAAGCAGCGTGTGAGAGCCCTGTCGTGTTGTTAGCTTGACATTAACCGCTAGACAAGAAGCTTGACAACTGGCAGAAGCCAGAACCTTAGCAGTGCCCTCCTGTGCCTTATCAGAGGAAAATAAATCTTGAGTGATTAGGTTTTTTAAATGAGAATTCTCAGCAAATAAATGAACTGCCTGCGTGGTGATAATAGACTGTTTGGAAAGAAAGTCTACAGAGTGTATACGCGGCTGGAAGTCATCAAAACCATCTTATCCCATGGAGTCTCCTGTGCTGAACTTGTGTTTACAATATCGGACAGAAAAAGGAATTTTTCAATGGATATTTTCTCATAATTATTCTAGCCAAGCAGCAGTGTAATTAGGGTCTGTCTGCGTTAGAGCCAGGGTATCTTTGCTAGCTGCAGAGACTCGACCTCCTTCTCTCCATCCCTTTCTTACTATTTTGACAGATCTTGCTCCAGTTTTAATCTGTGTGCTAAGGTTTGACAGACCCTGAATATCCCATGAAGAGTTTGCCAGTGGTCCTACAGGACTGTTGGTGAGTAAGACAAGCTTCTGCCCTTGTCCTTCCCTGTGGCTGCCATGGTGTGCAAGAGAAACACAGCTGGGAAGGATGCAAGTCCTTACACTAAGCAAAGCTGCTGACAGTATTTCCTGCTGTGATTTAGAAGCATTGTCAGTTTTATCCACCAACTATTTTTTTGCTTATTTTAACAAGTTCTCCTAAATAATCCTGACATTCAGTCACTAATTATAAGATGGACTATGAACAGTCTTTCAGAAGATGGTCATAAATACTTATCGTAGTTCACCACGCCGTTTGTTTCCCCCGATCTTCGCCTCTCTCCTTCCTTTCCTGCAGTCTTCTCATCCATAAAGACCCCTTTGTATGATTTCTGCTAAAAGTCAATGCTGGATAATTGGCCAATTTCCTGCACGCTGGCAGTTTTGTGGATTCATTGAGCTGTGTGTGGAGAACATCTCCACTGGTGCGGAGTGGTGGCTAGACCCAGCCACGGCTGCAGGTCAGCTCTTGCAAAGTGCAGTGCAAAAGCCAGAGCTTTGAGCGTGGTGTGGCGGAGTCCCTGCTGTTGTAATAACCTCCTGCAGCAGGCAAGGCAATGTGTGTTCTGCTGAGGGATGCTGAGACCATACTTTGGGGGGAGCAGTAGGGAAAAATCTCAAGGTGATTTGGATCAGATTGCTGGGTCCAGTGTTAGGTAACCATGGAAAAAATGCAAATTGAACTTGAAGCTCGGTCTCTCTATTGTTTGTGTGTGTGAAATCTCTTGGCATCTCACATCTCTGCTCTGAAAAGCTGGTATTTTTAGATTTATGACAGATTATTTTTTATGCTGGAGGCCTTAAAACTGTTCTGACATGAACCCAAGCTATGCTGCTATCTTAAAAAGTGAAGACTTAAATGAGAACTGAAACTTACTGGACAATATTTCAATTACAGTATAGCAGAGCACGTTAGCATGTACATGGAAAGAAGCCTGGGAGGAAGGGAAACCTGAAAATGGATCAGAAACTGGAGTTTTTCAGAGGCACTGCACTGGTTACCCCTCTCTGGAGCTGTACCCTGGAGAAATCAGCTTTGCATGTGAAGCCATCACCGTCCAGCTGCAAAACCCAGCTGAAATGTAAACTTCTCTGAAGTGTTCACGGGCGGCTTGCATCTGTATCTGTGTCTGATTAGCTGGAATTGTGCAACAGCAGTCAGTTGTGTTGCCAGTTCTTCTCTCTTTACCTTGACCCATGGTTTCACTCATCCAAGTGTTGTTTTGTATTTGGCTTGGGACCATCATGCGCTGTGTAGGTTCAGCAGCAGACGCAGCGGGAGCCTTGCTTTGTGGGTCTCCAGACAGCAGAAGGGGAGAAAGGCTGAATGATGTTTCTGGTTCCTGTGGACAGTCAGTGCACAGATGACAGCAAGACAGCTCACCTGGAGTCAGGGAGGATGAACTTGGGACTGGAGGTGGTCATGAGCCCAGGCTTTCTGTAATAGGATTTTCACGATGATTTGCTTCCCTTGTCATGTTGTTTCAAATTCCTCACAAGCCATGCTTTTCACAGTCTGGATTTTCTCTCATGAATTTCTCAAGGGGCTATCTGAAGGGGAAACTATTTCTCACCATAACAAACAACCAAAGCCTTCATCGTTAAAAAATAAAGCACTAACATGGCCCTACAATGGACCCCTTTGTCAAGTCACATCTGTTTAGATCACCAGAAATTATAAGCCTTTACTTTTGAAAGTAACTTTCTTTTATCAAAATAGGAAAGAGGACTAAAAAACATTCAGAAGAAATCTGCATGAAAGCTAAGGCATGTGACAGTAGTACTCTGTTTTACATAGAAAAATCAAATTGCCTGTGTATACAAACACGGGACTTGTGCTCTTCTAGCTGAAGGTACGGAGGGCTCCATAGCATGGGTTTACACTATTACACTGCTGTGCTGGTGTACAACCAGTGTGAAAAAAAAAATCTGGCCTCCTGGACAGAAAAGCTTTAATTTCAGAATCAATACAGATTACCTTGTTTTTTACCCTGGAAGTTTAAAATCTGTTTCCTATAAGTTGTCTGCCAGTAACTGACAAATTGCAGAGCAAGAGCATTCACATGGGGAATGATGTAAAATACTATGCGAGGTGTATTTGATCATTTGAATTAAATAATCCACAGACATTTGCCCCCAAGTAATAAAAGTTCCTGCACACCTAGAGAAAGCTCAAAGTGCTGCTGTACCCGTGCTAGGCCGATATATCCAGAGGTCTCACAGGTAGAGTATGCTGATACTGCGGCGGGAGCAGCTGCCCAGAAACCCACTGCCTAAGGCCCTGCTCTTGCTCTTGCCAGCGATGCTTCTCTTTCCCTTTCGAAGGCAAACCGCCTTTCTGCAGGTGAGAAGCTGGTAACCACCATCATGGCAACAGCACGTCCCATCCCCATCCCTGGCACTGGCCCAGATCAAGCCTCTCTTCTGGAAGGAAGCTGCCTTCTGAAACAAGGGCACGACTTTGCAAGGCAGCAGGCCTTAGGACAGTGGATGTAAGTCAGCTCTCACTGGATCATAAGGCTTTCCTGGGTGCTTTTGAAGATCTGAAATATTTGGACTGAATTCATCAGGTTTGAATTCCAGTAGGTCTCTGAACCAGGGCTGCGGGGAAAGCCCAGAGCCACCAAGGTTTGGGGGATGCAGATGAGCTCAGTATGAGCTGTGGTGCTTAGGAGAGTGAGCTATGTGGGTCTGACTTTTAAGATACAAGGATTTTGTGAAAAATCCTGCTCTGCCTGAGGTCACATCAGTCTTGCTGCTGACTGTAGTGAGGTAAGGAACAAATCTACTGGTTTCTGTCGAGCCAGTTGAGACACAAACTGTGCTCATTCTGTTTCATGACAGCTCTTAAACCGTCTCTGCTGCATCACCACAAAAAGTTTCACTAACAGTGACTGACACATCCCAGCCTTTCATCCGAAGCTGGAAATAAACTCTGAAGCTGGAAATAAACTCTGAATTTGCCTGTACTCAGAACTGAAAATGCTGTGTTTGTGTTAGGTGTTTTCCCTAGAGAAAGGG
>NW_020799122.1:11882668-11985643 GCF_003259725.1 Athene cunicularia
GGGGGGGGGAAGAGGCAAATTTGTCTTGATGGAACTTTTTCCTCTTAGAAAGTCCAAAGCCTTTTCAGGGGCACCATCAGTACATGAATTACAGATCATTCTTGTGCATCCAATAAAGGGGGTGGTTGTAATTACCTATAATAGGTTTTGAAATTAGTTTCAAACTGGAGTTTCAGTGAGTGACCCTGGGGACTACTGACTGAGAGGAGGAGCAGCCTGTTGGAATGAGATAGATACATGGAAGCAATTATGGCAATAGTTAGCTTTAAGAGTTATGATACCAGAATAAATTAGGCCAGTTTAGGTCAATGCATGCAGTTTCCCAGTTAACTCCTGTGCTGCAGGTACTGTGTTTTGGCAGATCTGGAGTGACAGGAGTCCATTTGGTCTCCTTGGGGGGAAAAGGCTAAATGATGTGTGCTGAGGCAAGGCTGGAAGATGTCAATCCTCTGTATTTTTGATGTTAAGTGATACAAAGCAAAGCTACTTCTTGCTTGCCATTTCCCCAAGCATTTGATTCTGTCAAGTGGTTTAATTCATTCATAAATGCTCTCTCTGGACTGCACCGTCATGCCAAATATGCAACTGTCTGGGTGAAGATGTAGGAACAAGGTGTGCCCAATTCCTACATGTAGTTACCGTAACAAGTGCAAACACGCACTAGGAATTTGAATACATGCTTGAACAGACATCCCCATTAGCAAAGAATTTCTGAATGCAGAGACCTGATTTGAGCAACAAGTCATGGCATCTTTACATGTAAATTATGTGTGCCACTGCATATGAATTTCAAAACTCTGTTTCTAAGGAATATAGGTATTTCTATGTATTAGACCACAAAGCTTATCTGAGTTCCCCTTTCTAACCATAGTGATGAGATCACTGGAAAGAGTTACCCACTGTTCATCACCTTTCCTTATTTTGAATGCCAATGTGTTAACCATCATACAGGGCTCGGTTCAGAGCTTGGGTACCTAGGGAAAGCAGGATCCAGAGATGGAGATGACACAATAAGGTAACACAACCTGTGGATCCATCTCTTATGTGCAAACCACAAAGAGACAGGAAAATTACAGAACCTAGCTCCTGAGCTCTGGGAGCTTCCACTCTGAAGGGATGGAGGTTGTTGGTCTGCGAAGGACACTTGTTCCTCTTCACATCACCCAGACCCTTGCCACTGTAAGCAGCAGCAGCAGAATAAAGCCTGAAATGATGAAAGCACTGTACAGAGCTGTCTAAAACTGTCTGTGCTTGCCAGCCTCCATCTGTTCAGTCCCTGTGGGGCTCTGACCTTTTTCTGGGTTGTCGTGTTTCAGACGATATGGGTACGTGCATCCTTCCTCATGCTCTTCCCTCATAGACAGAGGGAAGCAAAAGGACATTGACCTCTGTGGGCTACCAGAACCTGAGCGCTTGCTGGTGGCCAGCCTTGATCTGTCTGGCTACAAACTCATCTGTCACAGGAAGCATCAGCTTTCAGATACAGTTTAAAAATACCTGAAAAGTCACACTGGCTGCAGTCACAAGGATGGACAGTCTGAGGCCATTGAGAGCCTGGTCCTTGCCATGGCTTTCCCTTTCAGCTTTTGTGTGAGTTCTTAGCGTTTAGTGTCAGTGTTGCCTGTGCTCCTCTAGTAGGAGTCACCTTTTTTGTTATTACTGTGCTCTTCTGAAGAGGAAATGCTGTTGCCTTCTTTGGAGCTTTTAAAGAATCTTATTTTTCAAAATCACTTTTAAAAACCTAGCTTGGAAATGGTGTTTAATGAGCAGGTGCTCGCTGCCACCAGGCAGCTGAGGCAATGGAAAAAACTACATCTAGCTGCCTAAAGCATACAAATAAAAGATTTTTGAAAAAAGACTTGGAGCACAAATAATTTGGGTTTTTGCAGGGTTACATGCAACACAAACAAGTTCACTGAATTGCTTTACCGCATCAGTCAACAAAGAACTGTGTCAGCAGAAAGTGGGAGCAGTGTGTGCTGGGCTGGGTGAAAGAACACCCTGAGCTGACAAAAAAAAACGGGGACAAGGACTGACATGGATCTGGGCCTTCAAGAGTACCCTTGGAGGCAGAGCTGATGATAGGTTCTTCATTATTCCCTTTCTCCTTGTCACTTTGCTCACGCAGAAGCAGCCTGGGGATGTTGGGTATGACCCTGCTGTAACACTGAGTAACTAAACTGCGTGGCAGGTGTCTGGAACTGATGACTACATCTGGGTTTATATTTTCTCATTATTTTTGGATGATCTTGCTATCTTTTAAGTCCCCCTCCACTTTCAGTCCACTGTGAGCACAGGTGTCAGTACAAACTGTGGCGCTGTGACAAAGGGTAAGTGTTGCAGCCCCCCCACTTGCTACAGTGACACCCAGTTGGCAGCGTGTTACATTGATGGGTGGGTAGAGTGTGTGGAGAGCATCTCTCCTCACCCACGGCCAGGGTGTCCCATGGGTGGATGGGAACAGGGATGTGTGCACGTCATGTTTTGAGGATTGGCTTTCTCCTTTTGCTCCTCAAGTGCCATACAGCTCTTGCTACCGTAACTGCAGGGCAGGGTGAAATCTCCGCAAGGCTGACAAGCCTGTGTAGCATGAAAACAGTGTTGAGGACCAGCCACCAGTAGCAGAACAGTGGGCGAGAGGAACTGCTGTTGCCCAGACATGTATTATGGCCACCTGCAAGGGACAGCCCTGCAGGGCTTGTCCGGGTGAGAGGGACACTGAGAGTGCAACAGGCAGTCACTGCTTGATGAGCCAACGGGATTCTCTTCCTTTCCAGCACAGCACAAAGCTGGAATTTCTCAGAACTTTCTTGTGCCTCCTTGGTGTTTTGGCAGTGAGCACAGGGGCTGAGCAGCCCATCTAGTTTGTGCAGGTAATTGTGATGTTATATTTTCTGGAGGTTTCCATCTTTTCTTTGAAGATGACTAACCACTCATTGCATTATGTGCCTGGCCTGGCACCAGTGCAGCACTTTGTTGGTACAAGCTGTTGTGTCTCTCACACTTGTCGCAGAGCCATCAGCTCTGTGGGAGGAGAGACAAAGCTGGCTGCCACCAGGAGCAAGAGCTGTGCAGGGAAGCAGCAAGGAGCAACACCACAGGCTCCTGCATCTCTCCAGGCCGTGCTTGATGCTCTGGCAGACTCCATTCAGGTGGGACATCAGAAAGCTTCAGCCGTGGAGGAAGAAGCTTTACGTGAGCTAGAAACCTGTGTCTTCCCAAGGCAGAGAAGCTGTGAGTCTCAGCCAGACGCAGAGCGTGCTGAGTTGTGACAGTGGGGCACGCAAGACCTTTTGAAGGCATTTTGGATGTTCTCTGATGGGGTGCATACAGCACCAGCAGCCCAGCCAATTCTGAAAAATAAATGTTTTATTCTTATTATCCCCTTAAGAACTCATAAAAAAAATAATCTTGTCCTTGGAACCAGTAGCAAAATATCTGCCTGTTTACATCTCATGTTGGAGACTGGGTAATTTGGGGAGATTAGGGCAGTAAGCAGAGTTGTAAACAGAATAAACCTGGAGAGCATTGGAAAGGGCAGCTCTGTTAAATGTTGTTCTTAGTGTCAGTGTAATTTGTGTGCGGTTTCATTTAGTTTATAAAGTCAGCGCAGCAATTGGATACACTGGACGAGATAATTGGAAAATGCCTTACTCACTGGGATGTCTTCAAGGTTTAACTCCAAGCCTAAATTTACTTATAATTCCAGCCAGGCGCTTAGGCCTGCGTTTTAAGTCTGTGTGTAATCAGGGCTGTTCAGCACAAGAGCAGAACGACCATCCCGGTGCGCCGGGCCGGTGTGCAGGAGGATGCTGAGCTTTGGCCGACCCTCCTGGCAGCGCTGCACGTGGGAGCTGCCACAGTTATGAAGTCATGGTTTGGTTCCCAGTCTATTTTTGAGGCTAGAAATGCGAGTGTAACCAATGCTTCAGCGTTTTCCCACACCTTTCATGTGACACTGGACTGTGCCCAGTCATAGGACTCTGTCTTCAGGACTTAAAAATTGTCACAGTTTCACTTCCCTTGTGGTTTTTTTTTCCTTCCTTTCCAGAGGCAGCAAAGTTGGTTCCCTTTGCTGCCCCGATAGCTGCCTGGGGAACTCCCAGGTGCATCTGCTTTCTGAAGAAGTTACTTTCTTTGGGAGATTCTCACCAATTTTGAACTGGTTTTGCAGGCAGGTAGTGCCCTTTTCAGTCTCTCTAGATTTGTTTCACACCAGCTGTTCTGTATCTTGAAACAGAGAACCAACTCTTGGGGCAGAAAAAGGAGCTTTACAGGTTATTTTATACATAATTTCCACCTTAATGCAGTTAAGATCAACTTTTAAAAACGTTCTCATTCTTATAAACTTTTAAAAATTTATCATCTTTATAATAAAATGGTTAAAGAAAACCAAACCTCAGCTATTGCAGGCAGCCCTTGCCCATCCACAGCTTTTGGATGGATTATTACCTGGTCCTCTTCAAGTCTTGTCCCCTGTTGCTACTTGAAGGGGGGAACTGCCCAGCAAAGGTATGCAGAGAAATTGGCTGTGCAGAAAATGCTCCAATTATACATATAAACCCCAAACTACTCAGGAAAGTGCTAGTTTTCTGATCTGCTTCAATTACAGTCAGTCTAGGCATTGCTGTGACACTAGTCATTAAAAATGCTCAATCAGCTATGTGAGTTTAAGTTGATGGTATTCCTTTAATTCTAACTTACTATTAGAATGTTAATTAAAAAAGCATACCAAAATTAAATACTCCTTCAAGAACCAAGAACCTGTCATTTACGTGAAAACCCTGGATTATAAACTGCTTCTTCTACTTTTGCTGCCAAACATGCAAAGTAAATTGCACAATTTCAGGGATGCAGTTGAGCCGCTTTGTGTTTTTCTTTCTCCAACTGAGAAGAAACATTTTCTTCCATCTGAGGGGGAGTCATTTGTTTTTCTTGCCGCGTAATGCGTTTGGGCTCTCATCAACATTAATACAATAACTTTCCACCATTTCTTATCTCACTTTATCATGCCACTGTGATTTTTCTAAGACAAGCATTGTTTGTTTGCTTTGTTTGCTTGCTATCATTTCTTAGTTATTTTTCTAAATAAAAGAAAATGAAGGGAGGTTTAGCGAGAAAAGCAGTGATCCCAGTTATGAGCCATACTGACTCTTATTCCCATCGCTGCTCAGGCGTGAGAATGTTCTCAGCAAGTGGGACTATTCACATCCAAACTTTTCCTTGTTTGTCAGATACCCAAATCGTTCATCCATAGACTGCACAATCAATTACTGCTTTATGACATATATTGGTGTGCTTTCTTACTTTCTTAGTGCTGTGTTTTTTTAATGGCAAGTTTATCAAATACTGGATAGTGTTTCACCAGTGTTGCAGTATACCCCAGGAGAAAGGGACAGGAAGGCTTTTAGAAACGTACCTCAGTGAATCCTTAAAGTCATCTGTCTGCAACTCAGTTGTTGAGAATGGGTTTCTGAGTGTAATCTCCTCAGTGGGAGAGGCAAACTGGGCATACTGGTCTCAGTCACAGGGATAGGAGAGAGCAGGTTGGCACAGATGGGGATTTTGTGGGGAGTGTTTACACCATCTTAGAAAGCTTTAAATGCTTTTTGAGCATTTAAAATCTGATGGGCTTTTGATAGCTTGTAAATTCATGATGTTAATCAGAATAGTTAGGGTGTTCAGTTGTGATCCTTTCATGCTAATAGCTCAGTGGTCACCAGAAGTGTCCAAGCCTTGTTTCACAGGTGGCACGTCCAGTTGCCCACATCTATTACCTCTCCAGAGTTTCATAATTTTTCAGTTATCTATCACTTTACCGTCCTTGTCTAAACTGTCACTTTGGATTTTTGTTTTGTTTTATACTCCCAAAGTCACACCAGATATTTCAGGACTGTTCAAGAGCAAATGAGACAAAGGGCCCACGTTGACCTTGCAGGGGCCGTTTCAGCCGTGGCTCCTGGTGGAGCTGCGAGCCAGGGCCAAGTGCAGCTCTTCCAGCTCGTAGCCATCCCAACAGGATACCCCACCCCAGCAACATAGCTCAGCCCACAGAAAAGTGTAAAATATTTGACTGGTTTATTGATGGTGATGATGAGCACAGTGTATTTCCCCAAAAGGCTTTACCCATTAGAAGAGGAAAATTATTTTAAATCCTTCAACAACTGAGGTTAGAAGGGACCTCTGGGGGTCCCTGGAGTTGGTACAGAATTGATATTAGTTTGATTTGAGTATAGAAAAGGGCTGTGAGTGCTTAGATGAAAAGTTGCTCTCTTGGGGCTCATCTCAGGTTCTTTTCAAGTCAGCACAGAGACTTCCTTTGACATTGAGTGGCAGCTCCTGGATCCTTGTGGTGACATTCATGTCCCCAGACTTTGGATTCCTAACAAGGAGGCAGCTGGTGTAAGCTTCTGGAAGAGACACACATGTCTCAAGGGCCACTTCGACCAGTCCTGAGGCACATGGGGAACTGAGTGACCTGTTGCAGGTCCCTGTCTTTCTCCACCAGCTTTTGGGAGAGCCTCTGTGACCCACTCAGTGCTTTGAGATGTTCAGGTAAGAGGTAGGTAAGAGGGACCTTTACTCTGATAAGAAGGTCCACGTGCCTGACCCTGCACTGAAATTAGTTCATATGTTCTTATTCATTTCAGAAAAAGTGTTTGTTAAGAGGGATTTTACCCTGCAATAAAACAAACTACTTGCGAGTCCACCACAACTCTTAAGGATTTGCTGAGGCTCAGCGCCCAAGTGTCATTTCACAATGAGGGTTTTCCTGCTGTTAGACTTCTGCTGCACTGCTCAAGTGCGAGCAGAGAAGAGCTCAGCCAGCAGGATTTAAGCCCAGAAGCTAAAAGCATTAGGCTCTTACCATAATGTGGACTTACTTGCTCTCAAAATGTGTTTATAGACAAGAATTTGGGAGTTTCCAGGGAATCCAAAAAGAAAATGGAAGGGCAGCATCTGTGACACACCATGAAGTGAGACCACAGCAGTAGAAAGCAGCTGGGTTGAACTTTATAAGACTCCTCTCTACTGCAAAGAAAATCAGGGGTTAAGACGGCTATACTGGTTTTGCAGACAGTATTCAGCCCCCACCACGAATGTTATGATGTTGAAAAGAAAATCCAGTGCTGAATGGTAAAAGTAATCCCTTGCACTGATATGCTGTAGAGTTTTATGAGCAAACGTTTTTGCAGGGAAAAGCTTTTGCTTTTGGGGCAAAATATCAAGATTTGTGTTCAGAGTCTGAACAGATGAAAAGCAAAACCTTTAGATTAGCCAGCATTCTCTGTGTCTTTCAGGGTTGCTACCCATGTGCCCATGACAGGTCTGCATTGCTCTTTGCCCTCTGTGCTATTTCTTAGCATCAGGTGCTCCAAAAAAGAGGCTGGGGACAGTGCTGGCCCAGGTGTAGAGTGCCAGCGGGATGGGTGGCAGCACAGCCCTCCTCTGTAGGTCCCCATGGCCATCCCGAGGTGTGGGCTCCCCGGGGCTCACACGTGGAGAGCTGACACAGTGTGGTGTAAGGGGACGGCTCTGCGGTGGCCACGCTGGCTGCACTCCCCAGGCAGGGATGGCACGTCTGGTGGGAAGGTGGCATTGCCAGCGTATTGCCTGCAGCACTCCCAGATCCCGGGGCTGCTCTGTGCCCTGACCTGAGCTCTGGATCCCGGCGCTGCTCTGCGCCCTGACCTGAGCTCTGGATCCCGGGGCTCCTCTGCGCCCTGACCTGAGCTCTGGATCCCGGCGCTGCTCTGCGCCCTGACCTGAGCTCTGAGACACCGTTGCTCTCATACAGTTGTGAGTCACCTGATTGAACACTAGAGATCAGGAGCCTCTATGATAGCAGCACAGGGAACCCCACAGTAGCATTTCTGGATCCAAAAGTGTTATCTTCCTACAGCTCAGTATCTCTGCACTGTGAAAAATGAGGGCTGGGGTACCCATCTGTTGATGAAGGCTTTATTTGTAGCCCTTCCTAATCCAAAGATATTGGGACAACACAGAATGTGTTTGCACATCTAGACCACCAGACTAGGGAAGTCTTAGAGTCAGGCCTATTTCCATTAAAGCTGATGCCAAAATCTCTTTTTGACTAATGCAGGATGGGAATTACCCCTGGCCCTTCAAACACAACTGGGTCTGGCAGGACCAGAGGCAGCCTGGCACCTCGTGGGCAGAGCAGGGGTCTCCCATCCCCATGCATCACCATATTCTGTGCTTGTAAACCTGTCCTGGTTTTCAGCCAAATTTGACATGTCAGCCTGGCATCATTTTTCAAGGGCATTTGGTAGAGAGAGAAGAAATATTGTATTGCAAGACAGTGGCAGATGCTCTGGGGCTGCACTACTTGTAGTGGTGCTTTTGGTGTCCAGAGCCCCACCGGAGCCCTCTCACACATAATCATCTTGTAAAGCTGATGTCAAGCTCCTGACAGGCTCCTAATCCGTCCTGACAGATACACAGATGCTCAGCTGAGTGTCATTTCCTGCTCTAAGGAGCCCAGATTGTTCCTGACTGGCCCTTTGGTTTGAGCAATCAGTTTAATTTTTCTCTCTCATTTATTTCCTTACCCTGAGGGAACTGTGCTTCAGCCCCCTTCTGTAAATCTCCTTATCGTGTGCCATATGAAATATGCTCAGCAAGGGCAAGGTCTTTGTTTATTAACTGAACTCCTGCAGGGTTTAGTGATGCTGCGGTGCAGGAATTTTGCTCGGGGTGCATTGCTTCTCCGAGCTCTGGTGGGACACACGCAGCTCCTTCCACAAGCACACATCTGCAGACACTTGGAGCAGTGCTGGTGGGAGTGCAGGGAGAGGGTGGGAGGCATAAAGGGCTCCAGCCCATCACAGAATCACAGAATCATCCAGGTTGGAAAAGACCCTTGGGATCATCAAGTCCAACCCTTAGCCCGACTCTACAAGACTCTACACCACATCCCCCCACAGCTCATCCAAACAGCCCATAAACACATCCAGGGATGGTGATTTAAACCCAAAGATTTAGGCTGAGCGAAGAGCAAGGTGCAGCTTCTTTCTGGGTTGCTTGCTCCTGCTTTCACACCCAGGACAGCTCAGGGCTTGCTGAGAGAAAAACTACCGTGGGAGCCACGGCAGCAGTGTGAGCAAGCGAAGCAGATGTTTTGGGACCACTCTGCCTGCTCGCGTTTCAGAAGGGAACGCTCTGCTTGGAGCCCTTTCCGAAGCAATTTGAGGTTAATTAGCAACTTCTGGCTTCACGATCTAGCTGGTCTGTTTATCTTTGTCTGAGCAGTGAGTTCTCTTCTCTTCCTGTTGTTTTTCCTTCTTCCTGAGCAGAGGGCAGCCGTGCAGACACCCAACCCCACCATGCTCAGGACTTGCTGGCCTAAGCGGGCTCCTGCTGCTGCCTCCTCCCCGCTCCCAGATGTGCAGGCTGGTCCTTGCCTTCTGAAATGTCTCTCCTTACCCATCCAACCCTTTAATGTTGCTTCTGCATAAAAGGAGGCCCATTGCAGTGCAGGGTGATGGAGGCCAGAAGCGTGGTGCTGGGCGCAGCAGTGAGGAGGAGGGAGCTCGGTAAAACCACAGCCTTGCCGGTCCGAGGTCTCACCTCCCACCAGCTACCACAGAGCACAGACAGGGTGGGCTGTCCTAGTCGAGACCAGCCCTTCACACTTGCTGGTGCTGGGCTGGCTGGGGCCCTCGGCGCATTGCCATGGCCTGTGGGTGGGTGCTGGAGCAGAGAAACGACATCTGAGCTGCCCTTGGACGCTCCTCGGAGCCCAGCTGTCAGTGCCAATGGAAGTGATCCAAATACTAGCACATGGGCTCCAGCTAAGCCTTGGGGTCACCCTGCTTTGCAGCGGGCATGCACCAGCCATAAATATAGGCCACTGTGTTACTAATGCACCCACCATAAATGTTTTATGTAACCTCATAAATTTGGAGTAGCTGTAATCTTAGAAAACTGGTGGCCTTTGCTGGACTGGCATTTTAGGCAAGAGGCCGGGAAGAGCTGGGCCATCTGTGGTGGTAATGAGTTTCTCATCCTTTCAGAAAGACAATAATCCCTCAGTGGCCTTCCCCATGAAGCCTCATGTGCTGAGGACTGCATGGGATTTTCCTAACTTGCATGTCAGCGAGGATCTACTGGTGCAGCAGCAAGAACCCAGAGTGAAATTATGGATGTGACCCTTAAATTCATCCATCAAACTACTGCCGTGGTAGGACAGGTGAGACAACCGATTGTCTGTATGTGGAGCAATTATGCAGTCTGTAAACGAACCCCAGATCCATGCAAACCCAGAGGTGCTTCTGAACACAGCTTTTGGGTTTAATTAAGTTTTTTCCCTGCCTTCTGTGAGAGCAAACTGCCCGGAGGCTCCCTGCAGGCTGGGTGGTAGAAGGTACCACCAAAGACTTGCTGGGGACTGTTTTTACAGGGTCTGTTTCTTATCTGTTAACACCCTCATTTCTCTTAACTCTCTTCACAGAGGACTCAAACCCTCCTTCCTACCTCCCCATTCTCTGCTATGGGGTAATCCAAGCCCTGCCTCAGTGGTTGTTGCAGGAAGACTTCCACCAGACTCAGGTCCCTCTGTCTCACAGGAGACCCTGCCTCCCTCTCAGCCCTCTCATCCTGGAAATCCTTCCTGCTCTCCTCCCGCTTGTCCAGCCCAGTGTGCAGGCAGATGGTTTCTGTTGCAGCTGTTGGGCTGCAGCTGCGTTGCTGAGCCTTGAGACGGCCGCATGGTAGCTCTCCCGTCACCCTGCTCGCTCAGTGCTGCACCCAGCCTGCTCCTGCCCCAGCCTCGCTGGGTGACAGAGATCACTGCCAGTGGTGGTGGGATGGGTTGGGCTTTTCTTTCCTTCATACCAAGAATTTTCACACCAGCGTTGCCTGCACAAGAGAGTTAGGCGTTCAAGCAATGGGTGAGGTGCAAAACAGTCCCTTTATTTTTCAGTGGGTGAAATCTTCACCCCAGCCTTCAGGTTTTAACTCTAGTGTTTCTGCTGGATGTTTCAGGTCTCTTGCTTTCGTACCTCTCAGTAGTGACCACAGCAACACAGGGGCATGGCCCCTCAAGGAAAGCACATCATTCCTCCTGGTTCTTGGAGCAAGTGCCCAGGGATTGCCTTCCCAAGAGCCTAAAATGTGCTTGGAGTGATAACACCACAATAAGAAGATAACAAGGGAAGAGCAGTACCAGTGGAAAGGACCCTCCCTTCATGCAGGGACTGGGCAGAAAGCAATTTTGGAAATACCAGTTGAGAGATGTGTGTGGACGTGCATCTCCCAGTGTCAGATTGTTTGTTCCTGTAGTCAGTCATCTGGTCACACAGAAGAGAAGGCGTCTGTCTGGAAATCTCATTTTCACACTCCCACTGTCTGGGTTTTCAATTCCAATACTGCCCCAAACATGCATCTGCTTTCCCTTCCATTTTTTGGCTGTTACTTCTTGCTTCTCTCCCCACCCTCCCCATTTGAAGTATTTTTCTGGACTAAGCTATTCAGCCAGCAATAGTTGGGGTTCCTTGGCTCCTGAAATCCCTGCCTGGCCCTGGGCTGCTCTGCCAGCCGCAGTCCTGCACCCATGGTCCTGCCAGCTGGCCCAGCCCGGGCCACTCACTGCTTATATGGAGCCCAAATAATACAGATCCCTCTGCCGAGATGAACTCAAGGTTTGAGTTTTAGGCTGTTGGTCTTCATCAAACCACTTTTCTCGGAAATCCAGGTCATGAGAAACATGTGCAAATGCTTTCCAACTTTCCAGCCTCCTGCTTTCCCTGGTTAACCTCAGGATTTCAGCAGCAGGCAGTGCGCATCTCTGCCTGTCCTGGGTTTTGTGGGCTCCCCTGAGAGCCGGGGCCTCTCCTTTGCAGGAAGAGCCACAGAGCAGCATTTTCTGAGTGTTGGTGAGCAGGTGAGAGACACCAGTGCTCGTTCTGCCTGTTGCCAGATTGGCTCTAGGATGGCTGTGCTCTGCACACTGTGTCGAATGTGCTCCGATTTCAATGGGATTTCATTTCCACTCGTCGTGGTTCACATGGTGCAGCTCAGCTTCTGGGCTCAGCCTCGCGCAGCGCAGCTCTGTGCCAGAGAGTTTGTGTCCTGCAGAGACGAGCCAACTTGAAACAGTACGTGGATCTGATATCATTGCAACCGATCTTGGCCCCATGCATGGGAGAAACAAGTCTTGGCAGAGAGCTGTCCTTTGCTCCTCGATTTTCCTCCCGCTTGCTGACCCTCTCCCAGAGGGCTGCACCAGGGACCAGCTTACCACACCGGGTGGCTTCTGGAGTTGACTGAGACCTCTCCGTCCAGGAAACAAGTCCTGGACCTCCTGACAAACCCTCTGGTTACCACTACTGCCTGTTTGCTCTCATCACTGTGTGCAGAGCTCCCTCGAGCCCCCAGACCCATCTGTCATCGCTCCAAAGATGCCTGAGCCTGTGCACAAGCCAGGGCAGAAATTTGAGCTCTTTCTGGGGAAGAAGCTGGAGGCAGCTGAGGTGAGATGCCACCTTCTGCATCCGGGCTCTGCCTTTTCAGGCCTTGCAGAGCCTGGCCAGCTTCACGCAGAGCATCTCCTGGGCCCGGGCTGTGCTAACCTTTCTGCCTGCTGCCAGGAGGGGAGAGTGGAGGACATGACCGAGGAAGACTTGTCCCAGCTCAGAGGTGGGAGCTTCCTTCATCCTCCTCCTCTCTTACGGGTTGGGAGGTTTGCACTGTGAGTTCTTGGTCCCCTCCACCCACTGTGTTTTGGCTCAGGGGAGGCACTGGGTGGATAGGGGAGGTGGGACTCGGCTCTTCAAGCAGCCTCCCCAGGCAAAGGGATCAGAGATGCTTCAGGCCATCAGTACATGGCGAGGGGAGCTCCGCTGTGGGTGTGGAAATCAGGACATGTGCTGGAACCGGATTAGGGAAAGAGCTCCAGCCCACCTCCTGTGGTCAGTGCCTCTGAGAGCAATGATCCAATTACTGAGAGGAAAACTGGAGAGGAGTCAGTGTGGTCTCTTGAGGACTGAGCCCGTGTTAACCCTTAGAGGTGACTGAATGAAGTCTTGACGTCCTTGCTGTAGGTCACAGACTGATTGTGCTGTGTCCAGTCGCTCTTCCCCTCTTGCAGGTCATTAGTGGGAAGAGACTGTGAGCCTTGCCATAGCCCCAGCCCATCTGCCAAGTGTGGAAACTCCTCTGATGCTTTCTCAGCTGCATCCATAGACAATTAACAGAAATAAAAAAGCTGATTGGAGACTGATTTGAGAACTGTGGTGATGCATGGGGCAGGCCAGAGCCCTGCCCATTCTGCCCCCAGGGAGTCTGCAGGCAGATGGAACGTCCTCTGGAGACAGACCAGGCATCAAGGACATGCGGGATCAGGATCTGAGTTTGGAGGTGACACATTTGCAACTGTTTCTGATTGCAGTGGTATAACTCATGGCTGGGAAAATCCCTGTTAATTGAGGGAAATTCAGATCAAGTGGACTAAGAATGGGAACACTAACATGCCAAAAGTAACCATTCTTTTCCTGAACATTCAGGTATGCACTGGCCAGAGTAGGAAAAGATGTCTAGAGATGGGGATGTGTAAATCTTCCAAATTTCATTTTTGAGACAGGATTCACAGACAGCCTGAGCCTCACTTGCCCACCACCACGCTCCAAGCCAGCCATGCCAGCAGCCTGCCCACTCTGTGCAGGATGGGCACTGGCAGCAGCACAGGCTGGTGATGAGAGCCTGGACATCTGACTGTGGGTAAAACCCACCCTTTCTTGGTGTGCATCACTTCTTCTCCTCTGAAATAGCTGTGCATGGACCACTGAGGGAGTTCCTGAACATCTAAGCCACTTGCTGCAAGCTTTGCCTACACGACACTGCCTCTGACCACAAATTATGAGTATCTAACCAGTCAAATTTGTTTCCGTTCCCATGCTACTGTTGTAGTTATCTTGGTGCAGGTCAAAGGATTTGAAAAAAGCCCGATGACTTGACATTTCATTCTCGGTGGGAGGGCGGCTGCCCTGTGCAGAGGTGTGGGGAAAATAAACAGAGCAGAGCCAAGAGGAGCAAATGCAGACAGGCATCTGAGACACCAAGCCCTCGCCCTGGGACTTCCTCCAGCAACTGTTACCTATGATTAAGAGTCCGTATCAATCTTGATGTCATGAAAGTCACCCAGACCATGAAATCCCCATGTTCGGTGTGGAAATGTGGCATTTGATGCATTTTTGTTTGAAATGCGTTAAATCTGCATTAGAGGGGCCGCAGAGAGTGTTTGGGCCTCATCGGCCAGGAGGAATTGCACCATCTTGCTCCCTCGTGGAGCAGGGCACGAGAATCCAGTGGTTCCTAACGACTCATCCATGACAAACTGCAAAAATTGCAGAGATGTTTGCCACGGTCGGCCTGTGAAATCAGCCTCCTCTCTAGGAATGAGAAGCCTCCGTAGCTGGGATCCAGGACTGCCCGGCTGGCTGTGGCTTCCCTGCCAGAGAGCAGCTCCCAGCAGCGGCCAGGCGGGCAGGGAGGCAGGAGGCAGGCAGGAGGCTGGGCAGGGCTGCACAGCCTCCAGCATGCAAGAGGGGTGGGAAGGCAGAGTGAAAACAAGAGGCTACAGTAGTTTGACACCCACTGCATTAACCTGCCACTTGCATACACAATGGGAAGGGGGTTTAAGCACCCATGGCCTTTCATTCATGAGCTTTGTGCAGCATGAACTGTAAAGCCACTCTTTGGGTGAGACTGTCTGCTGGCAAGTACAATGTGTTTTAGCAGCCAGATGGCCTTGGGGATGTCCCCGACCTTTCCAGCGGTCCCTTGAGATCCCTGCTTGCACCTGCAGCCAGAGGGGAAGCGGTGAAGCCTGCGCTGCTGCGCTGGAGGAGCTGCTTGTCACTGTGACAGTGTTCGGGGTCTGCCCCGGGTTTCCTACAGCTCAGCCACGATTTAACAAATGTGCTGATTGATAACTCTCTGGAGTGTTTTCCCTTCCTTTCCGCATAATGTCCCAAACTCAGCTCTCCCTCTGACAGTTCCCACTTGTGGAGCAAAGATGGGGGTTTTGTCCGAAGAAGGGGCACATCAGAGAGGCCAGAAGCGGATCCCTTGCTGAGCACAGGGGCCTGGCAGCGTTTGTTTGTGAGAGGTAGAGTTCTCACGCTCTAAATATACAGTCTGTGATAAGGGAAGGGAAAAAGCCCAGCATGGAAATATTCCTTCTGTAAGAGAAATAATTTGCTGCTGCTAAAAATATATGTTCATATTATTCCTGCCTTGGTCTCTAGCTTGATGGGATAGAGTGCACGCAGGCTGCCCTCAGGGGACTCGGCTCCACGGCACAGACCCCAGGCACTCGGAAAGGCCATGTGTCCGCTGGGGCTGGAGGGGTCGCAAAGGGGATGGAAGGGGCTCCTCATTTTCGCCCTGGTTTATCATCCCCATCTCTTTCTCAGGGCAGTAAAACCATGATACGGGGTTACCCTGAAGGTCATAGGAAGTAACCTCTAAGCAGGTGCTGACAGTGGGAAAGGAAAGTGATCCGCGACATTCCCAGAGCAGCTGGGAGCCCGTTCCCAGCCCCGGCTGCACAGAGAGGCAGGAACGGCTTTGTTCGAGGGGGATGCGTGTTCGGATCAGTGGGATATGTGTAATCCCTTCCTGTCTCATTTGCAAGTGTCCCGAGCCTGGTGCTTCCTCCCCTGATTGCTGCTCCCCGGACCCTGGGTCCACCTTCACAGGCGCTTCTGTGCCCGTGGGCAAGCAGAGCCCAGCCCAGCGGGCTCCCTCGGGGCAGTGCGGCATTTCCCAGGGACAGCCCCCAGGCCAGGGGACCACACAGCATGCTGGGGAGCCCTGCCTGCCCTGCCCTCCCTGCCCGCCTTGCCTCCACTCCGTGACACTGAGTGAGAAACGATCCATGTTTGCTGCTGCCAGGGCCTTGCTGGCAGAGCCTGGCATGGCTGTCCCAAAGCCAGTTAGAAACATCTCTGTAAAACAATTCCTGTTAGAACAGGTGAAAGCTTCTGCATTTTCTTGGAGATCCATCTCCACAGTGTGGTAGGTGAACACAGTGTTGGCTCAGAAGCAGGTTGTATCTTTTAATCTTGAGAACATGGTCAAGGGGCTGACCTGGCTGAAGTTGAAGCTGCTGAAGCTGAAGGCCTTGCTGCTGCAGAGCTGTCAGTAATGACAGACCTTAAACCCTAGCAGACCTTGCTGCACTTTTTGTAAATCATATATTGCCTTAGCATTGCTTTTTTGATTCTCAGAGAACTCCTGCCCTGTTTGGGGCCTGATATCTGTCCCTAGAGCATCCCCTGACAATTATTTGTGAAGTTGATTGATTTCCAGGTAGGTGGTCATGATGGGAGATGGTAACAGCATAGTTTCAGTTCAGGATCCAGCAGCTGGACCGCTTGGCAGGGAAAATATCACTGTGAAACCTGAAGGATGCCTCTTTTTACTACGTCCTCATTCAGACACCTTCTCTGAATCTCAGACATACCCTTAAGAATCAGGCATGATCATAGGCAAGACTATAACCAAGGTTATTTCCAGAAGGTAATAGGAAAAATTTTTGCTGCTCAGATGTGCTCCAGAAAACCCTTTGCAAGCGACATGCTGGTCACTGAACACGGGTTTGAAGCATTGCTTGCTTTGCCAGGTGAGCTGTGCCGACTGGTGCTGGCTAGGGCTATAAACCTTGCCCAGTCTGTGCTCTGTCTGGCCAAGGTGGGTTTTGGAAGGCTCTTGCAAGGCTTGGAGGGGAGATGAAGGTAAGTGTGATGATGGTGGAAGTGCCCAGAGAGCCTGGAGGCGCAGGAGACCACATTCGGTGGTGCAGAGCGTACTGCACCCTGGCACATCCCCATTGGCCCCGCCGTCACCCAGTTGTGAGGGTGGTGGGGAGGGACAGCGTGGGCATGGTGGGGCAGCAAGCAGGCTTTGCTGGGGGTTTGTAGGGGAAACATGTCTGTGAGGTGTGGGTTGGATGCTCTGCGTTGCATGCACTACAGTTGGAGCTACAGCAATAGCACGGCATCTTTTATCTCAGGATTGGAGAAAATGCAAAACATCATCCCCAAAGCAGACCTGGTGTTGAGCTGTTCCCAAAGCATCTCCGTAGGGACCTCGGGGGACAGTTTTGTGAGGACGTTTCACTTGCCAGGCCTGTTTGTGCAGCGCTAGCTGGGTGAGTCAGAGCCTTGTATTGACCTTTGCAGGGAGTTGCAGGTTTCCTTCTGGCCTCGGTGGAGCCTCCGGACGCTGCCTTTGCTCCAGCGGGCTGCCCGATGTCCATCCTGGCACCGTGTCAGGAATGTGTGTGTGCTGGGCAGACCCAGCAGGGCGGGGGAATTGCCACCAAAAGAAAGGGAAAAGCTGCCTCCTTGTTTTTCCTGCTTCAGACCCTCTCCCATTTCAATCGCTGGGAAAGGCAGGGTTCGGCCTGGCTCAAGGTTATGTCCTTCTGCTGCCTGGCTCCAGGCCAGTAAGCATGAGAGCAAGCTAGACACAATAACAAGTATGTCAAACACAGGACAACTTCCCTGCAGACCCAGGCGAGTGTGCAAGCACCACTGGGAAGGGATTAGCAGAGCAGGGCTAGCAGTAGGGCTAAAGCATGTCAAGGCTATTAAACAGATCTTTTCTTGCCAGGTATTCTTCCAAAAAAGGGACCCTCCTACCACTGCACGACCAGGTTTTGGTTTGCAAAAGTTCTGCCCCATCAGTAAATTCTGCTGCTCACTGGGATGGGGTGAGTTTGGGTGATTTTGCAGAGCCTGGACACAGCCTGCTTTAAGCCAAGGAGACGAAAGGGGTGGCTGGGGCTTTTGCTCAGTCCTTATTTAGGCAACCAATGCTGGCAACGACCCATTCTCCTGCTCCCATCCTCAAGCCCAGACAGGATTTGTCTTGGATGCATTGGCTGAATGCAATGGTTGGTTCTTGGTAAGAGGTAAGAGCACAGTCAGGTCAGCTGCTACCCCAGCAAGTCAGTATAGCAGTAGCAGCATATATTAATGGAGGTCAGTTTAAAATAGACTTTATCTTGTTAAAACACAGGGAAGATGAAGTGGATCTTAACATGTGCAGATGTGGCCAGAATGATTTATTCATGGCTGCTTCTCACTCACTGCTCAGCCTGCTGCTACTCTGCCAGGGAGAATGGCTTTGATGGGCGTTCAGATATTTGTACATTTTCTTTTCCTTCCTCCCATAATGGAAACGTCAGAGTTTCTCAATATGAGTGGAGTTTGGTTTGGGAATGGAGCTGAGGAAGAGCAGAGGTCCCCCTCCCTCCCTCTGCCCTCTGATTGCCTTTGCTCTGAGACCAGCCAGCCCTCACCAAGGAAAGAAGATGGGACAGTTGTGGTTTAAGAGAGGCTGCTAACTGGAGTATTTGGGATAATTAAGGAAAGACAGTGTGTTAGGTGGTGAGAAGGGATTGCTCAGAGATTTCCTTCCAAGCTCTATTATACTTTCACTTCAGTGTTGACCTCACTCGAGCAGTGGGGTTATTTCTCACCTGGACCCTGTAGCAGCCACCTGCCTCAGCCAGAACAGGACAATGACAGTTGTGCACTGTCCTCCTCTTGCTAAGGAGAAGTGTTGAAATGTCGGCCGTCAGCCATGGCATCAGCGCTCACACTCAGGGCCTGTGTGTGGTGGGACGGGCCCCACATCAGCCCCCTGCCAGCCCTTCTGACCTGACCCGCCAGTCCCACACTTCGAGCTTTGGTTTTTGCAAATGTTCAAAAAGGTGGAGGGAGAAGAAAAAGGTGGATGCTCAAACAGCTCAGTTCTGTACCCATCTGCCATTCCATGTGTGGAAAAGACAAAGTTCTTCAGAGAAGCGCCCTGCTTTTCCAGTGGTTCAGTGGATTTTGGTTTTAATTGCTACTTGCTTTCCTGCCTCACCTCCCGTGCTAAGTGGAGGCTGGGAGCCCGTGGGTGCCCGCAGCACATGGCAGTGACACACCATGCTGCAGAGAGCGTGTGGGCCTGGGAGAGCAATGGCTTCACAGCTGAGCAACAGGGGTCATGACACATCCAAGTTGACAGGAGAAGCTGCATCAGAGCCAGCCCTGATCTTCTGAGCCCTGCTTTAGTGTCTAAGCCTCCTAGTGCTGCTGAGGGTTATACCTTTGGGCGAAGGCCCTGGTAGGTCTTGGGTGGGTGCATGCAGCCGTGGCCGAGGAGGCAGCGTGTGCCCTTGCTTTCAGCAGAGGAGAGGCTGAGCCAGGGCCCCTCAATCTATGGTCAGCGCCTGGTGAGCCTCCGCAGGGCAGCCCCATCTCATGTGCTCCTTGAAAGCATTTTCAGACCAGTAGGTCAGTCTGGCTGCACCACAGGCCAAACCCTCTGGGGCCGTCTCCCATGTTTCCCACCATTGTGCCACTGGGAAGGAACCAGTGCCTGGGGTTTGAACCCAGCGCCACAGCCGCCTGCCCTTGGCACGTCTGCTCGCCCTCTCTGGGAGCAGCACGGTGCCACCCGGCCGGGATCCCAGCTGCTGCAGCTCTGCTGAGTGGCGGGGCAGCTCGGACTCTGGTTGCAGCAACCTGGCGAGGCATGGGGCCAGCTTGCCTGCCAGTAACCCCGGCCTGTGGGTGCCTTGCTGGGACCCAGGTAGAGCAGGGTTAATGCCAACAAAGTGTCCCTGTGCAATGGTCTTTTTATCTGATGTGATCCAGTGCTTTTCCTGGTGGAGTGGTTTGCGTCCGGTCGTTAAGGCCGCTTGGCAGTGGAGCAGAGAGGAAGGCTGGAAGTAAACACAGGCGCTCTTGGATCAGTAGCTGGGAAAAGCAGCAAGAAGCTGCATGGGATTGCCGTCTCTAAAACCTCCTTGTTTCCTTGCCTCGCAGACAAACGGCTTCCTGCCAGGGACAGCACACACTGCGAGGCACCGCGGCAGTGCTGTCCCAGCTCCCCCAGCACAGCTCGGCACAGCTCAGCTGCCTCGCAGGGGGATTTCCAGCCACTCGCAGGGATAGGGGACTGGAAGGGGTTTTGAACTTTGTGAGGTTTGTGTGCTCAGCTTCACAAAAGCCCACAGAAAATCCCAGGCTGTATTAACTTCAAGTATCAATCTGTCTTGGATCAAGAGTACTGACCTATGCTGGAGCAGCAAGAGCCACATTGATCGTGTCAGGAATGGGGAGACACAGAATCACAGAATTGTCTAGGTTGGAAAAGACCTTGAAGATCCTCCAGTCCAACCATCAACCCAACATGAACAGTCCCCAACTACACCAGATCCCTCAGCACTATGTCGACCCTACTCTTGAACCCCTCCAGGGATGGGGACTCCCCCCCTGCCCTGGGCAGCCTATTCCAACGCCCAACAGCCCCTTCTGCACAGAAATCCTTCCTCAGAGCCAGCCTGACCCTGCCCTGGGCAGCTTGAGGCCATTCCCTCGGGGCCTGGCGCTGGCTCCTTGGCTCCAGAGACTCATCCCCCCTCTCTGCCCCCTCCTGGCAGGGAGTTGCAGAGGGCCAGGAGGTCTCCCCTCAGCCTCCTCTTCTCCAGACTGAACCCCCCCAGTTCCCCCAGCCGCTCCACAGCAGACCTGTGCTCCAGACCCTGCCCCAGCTCCGCTGCCCTTCTCTGGACACGCTCGAGTCATTCAATGGCCTTTTTGTAGGACATGCTACATCAAACACCTGCCATTGAGTCCTCTCTTAGCGTTCAGGCTGTTTCACCTCAGGTGTACAGTTGCTCCTAGCGGGGGGATGACTGGAGGGGTTTGGCTGCTAAAGTCCTAATTTCTTACTCTCACTTTCTCCGTCAAACCAGATGCTGGTTTGAGCATGTCCTGGGATTTCCTAGAATGAACAAAAGAAGTGTGTCTCTAGATCCCTGCCTCTCTGGGGTCAGGTAGGAGGACATAAGTTATTAAAGAGCACTTGACTCTCCCACAGCTAACGAGGCAGCGAGAGCAAGACCCCATCTGTAGAGCTCATCAGGAACAGCAGCAGCTGAGCTGCCCAGGTGGAGGTGCCCATGTTTGGTTCAGATAGATGATGTTACTGTGGACTCACCAGCAGTCGCCTCACCTCTTCAAGCTTTTCCTCTTTTCTGTTTCCCAACAAAAATCAGTGCTTTTCATGGCTTCTCCTTGGGTTTGGGTGACAGTAAACATGCAAACTCCAAGGCTGACAGGAGATCAAAGATTTTCTTCCAGATACAAGGCAGCTACAAAAGTGTCCAATATATAGAGTAAGGAACAGGAGGTGTCCTGAGTCCATTCTGCTGAGCATGTCTGCCAGGAGGGTTTCCCAAATAATGAAACTTTTCACCTGTTTCTGCTGTTCTTTTTCCTGTACACATAAAAAAAGGGGGGGAGAGAGAAGAATAAAGGTAGAAGGTTTGAGGCTCTTCTGAACATCTCTATTTCAGATGATATATCTAGTGTTCAGCTACAGAAATAAATAATCCATCGCTTGGAGCCATAGCTGAGGCTTCGGGTCTGAACGTTGTTCTGCACTTCAGTCTGTGCAGAGAAGGAAAGCAGCCACCCAGGCTAATGCAACAGAAATCCCCTTAGTTTCTGATGGAAGCATGGAATAAAAAGGACCCTATTTCCTGAGCCTGATCTTCCCACTGTAAGGTCAATAATCACAAAATGCACCAGACTGGAGGGTACTGGGATCCCAGTTCCAGCATTTTCTATGTCCCAGGCTTGTTCTGAAGCCTCTGTATCTGTGAATGGAAATCGATAATGACTTCACTGGTTTGCAATGTAGTCACTGCCGGCCATGCGGATGGCAGCCTTTATCCTGGTGGTGAGTTTGCCTTAGATTCCCACTGGGGCCTCATTTGAATTTCATATCTCGATGCAGAAGGGCAGTTGGCTGATTTCATGTTCCCACTGTCTCAGCTCTTCTTGTCTCTTTATATCCATGGACTTTCCTGGATTTTCCCCTGGAAGGAGAGTCCAACCTGCTGCCTTCCCTTTTCTTATGTGCCATTTCTGTTTCAGCCAACTGCTGGATATATGAACAACCAGTTCACGTTTTTGTGTGAACGTGCTGGCAGCCTGGAGATGAAGGTGCTGTGCTCACCTGAGCTATTGCAGGGCACTCAAAGAAGAGATGGGCTCACTTTTTCTGTCCTGCAGAAGTCCGGCAAGGACATGTTAAGCTGAGCTCTTTGCTCATCCCCATGGGATGTAAGATTTGGTCTTTGCTGGTGGTGTGTGCAGCATCCCTAGGAAGGGGTGTGGATTCCTCATCACATGAAGTTTTTGAGCCAAGATCGGATGTGTCTCGCTCTGTAACAGCTTACCACCTGGATGCTAATACCCTTGCCCTGCTCTGATCTGTGCTGAGCAAGAGCAGTTCAGCTTGTTACTGATTCCCAGTTCTTCATTCAGCTTGGGGGGGTGTCCAAGAAGCCTTTGCTCAAACACACAAACTAGTAGAAAAGCTTTTTGTCTTTAAATATCAAGGCTTCTGTGTTTATTTAGAGAGTGAAAGGCTCTGCTTCTCCAGCAGATTCACAGCGCTGTGTTACTGAGAGATTCCATTCGGTTTAGCATCATGGCAGGAGTGTTTGCAGGAACCAGTCTGACCCCAGACCTGCCCATGTGTCTCCCAGGTGAGAGGCAGCTGCAGGACATGGGCTGAGGTAGCGGCATCCCTTTCAGACTGAAATGGCATGCTCAGCGTCCTTGTGTTTCAGAGGAAAATTCAAACCTTTCCCTGTGTTTCTGCTCCAGTTTGGATGTCAGGGATTACAGCTGTACCCTCTGGGTTCCCAGCAGTCTGCTCAAACCCAAGCCCAAGCCTTGTTTGGGTCTGTCTCTGACTTCCTACCACTCCCACTTCTTCCTCTGAGGCCCATGTAGTCCCAACTGAGTGGATGTTCACAGGAGATCTTGCCAGGCTCAAGGATCAAAATAAAATATTTGGAGACTTAGGTTTTTCATGAGCATGTTCCCTGAATCTGTTCAGCAGAGGAGCCAAGCCCCTGTGCCGAGCAGCCTCCTCCTTGTTGCAACATGCACATGCTTGTCTTGGGATTTGCATGTCTGAATCCTTACTCACACCTTGGTGAGGCACAGCACCACGCACCTGCCTGGGAACTGGAAGGGGTACAGTGGACCCTACACTATGAGGGGGGAGGGGGCGTGTGAGAGTGTGTGTCTGCATTTTTGGGTGAAGGGAGGATGTTGTGCTTCCTTTGATGGGAAAATGAGTGTGAAAGCGTCTTTCAGCCTGTGCGCTCGGGCTCCTGCCTTGCAATGGAATCTCTGCGCATCGATGCTGGAATAGTCTCCTGGCTGGAAAATAGTTCTTGACAGGAGCAGCAAAGAGAGCTGGAAGCCTCCTGTGGCAGTGCCAGGGGAATCTGCAGTACTTAAAGCCTCTCTCACTCCTTTCACGGTTCGTGCCACTGTTCATGGGAGCTGGGGCTGGGGGAGGTCCAAGACAACACAGCTGTGGGTGAGCAGCATTAGCCAGGGCCCTGGTCAGTTGTTCTGCCAAGTGTTTGCAACAGGGATTGAACTTTCCTTCTCAGCTGAGTGCTGTGAACCAGCTTGGGGTACAGTAACTCTGGTGTGGCTTTAGCATCAGCCCTTAGAGGCTCTCAAGCCACTTTCTTGCCACTTGTTAGTGAGGTCTCTCCATGCCCTTGAAAGGCAACCAGTTTCCTATGGCTGTTGATAGAGCTAGGGAAACTGAGGCACATGGAGGTAAAGTGATGACTCTGTGCCCTGTAAGGTGCCAGGGGTACTCTCTGTGTCTCTTGGCTGCCCTTAGCTGTTAGACCCAAGTTACTTAGTGAGTGTGTGACCTTTACTGCTTTGTATAAACATCACCATGTCGGTAATATGTCATCAGGCTCTGATTATTCTCTGAACTTGTGTCTGACTTCTCCTGAGGAATCTGATTCTGTTTTTCTACCCAACATGAACATAGCCCAAAGGCCCTGGGACTTTGTGAATGAAGGGATTTTGCTGTCTACAAGATGCCATGTGAGGTTCCAGGTCAATCTATGAAGTCGAACCAGGAGGAAATGTTAGCAGGGAGCAGCCTCTGTGCAAACACCCCAGATTCCTCTGCTGCTTTGGGGGTTTTGCTTGGATTTCTCCAAGAGCCCTTCCTGGGATCCCTCGGCATCTTGCAGAGGAGGAGGATGTTGCTCTGACTCCTGGTCCCATGAAGCATGGAAGGTGCATGGCCACCCACATCCTGCTAGTGTTTAACTCTGCTGCTGCTGGGTGCGAAGTTCTAATTAAACTTACTCCGTTTGCCAAGTGCAGTGTTGCAAGAGCTGGAGTCTGTCAGAGGAGTGTTTGGGGTTTCTTCCTTTGTTAAGGTAGTGAAGGGAAATATATAGAGAGGAAGGGATCTCCCCAGAGCATGCACAGAAGAGAGGGCAGCAGCTATTAAGTATGACTGTTCAATTCTCTTGCTGGACAATATCCCCCTGATGCAGTTTGCCTGTTGCAGGACCATGGCTGTAATGCAGATGTGCAGAACGGATGTACTGCAGAGACCCTCCCACTGTGAGCAGCTAGTGATTAATGGACACTGGACTTGTTTGGCATGGATGAACCCTTCCAGCCCAATTGCTGCCAGTCCCAAAATGCCCATAAAGCACTGCAGTAGCTCAGAGAAACTTCAGACACAGACAGGTTGCTGCAGCATGGCCAGTGTGAGGCTGGCAGACTGAGAGGGGGCCACTCAGGGGCTAGCAGGAGCCAGTACAGTGCTGAGCATGCCATGGGCAGCCCTCGTTCAACAGAAGGAGATGGTTAGAGTGGTCTTTCCTCACACTACAAGGCCTAGCATTGCCCCAGCATCTTGGGTGCCCATGGGATGTGTGCCCCATGGTGGGCACAAGTCCTTAGGAAGTGAGATCCTTCCAGTGCTGCATCTCACTGCCCTGCTGTTGGCTGCAGAGGGGGTTTGGAAACTCTCCTGCAGCTTGACACCCCCTTCCCCAGTGGCTGTAGTTCCTGAGAGGCCGTCACGAGCCTCACATGGAGGTGTCCCTCAGTCCTGCCGTGAGCAGAGAGGCTGTCGTGTGTGGGGTGGAGGTGGACGACCAGCCTTCTGGCTTCACTGACTTTGTAAATAGAAGGAAGTAGGAGAGACTCGAAATCTCTGATTATCTTCCAAGGGGACTCCCATCCCCTCCAAGGCATGTCTCAACTTCCCAGCCAAGGCTGGAGCTGTTCCAAGAACTGCAGTGTTTCTTGTCCTCTTTTGAAGCACTTTCCTTTCCTCCTCACCAGTAAAAAACCTCCTCAGGTAGCGAAACCCCGAGCCCTGGTGCCCAAACAGCCTGTGGCAGGAGCACACAGGTGACTAACAGGCTCCCATTTCTCTTCCCACCGGAGGGAAGAACTGTTCCAGGAAAGGTGCTCCAGAAGAGTGACTTTATGCAGAACTTCAGCTTTGGAGTCCTGCTCCTGGGGGGTTTTCTTGGGGAACCACGAGTATCTCTGAGCTGGGTGTGTGGGCAGGACCCTCTGGCAGTGATGCTGCTGCACAGCAAGCCTTTGCTGGTGACCGGGGCACTCTTCCTCCAGCAAGATGTGCAAGTACAGATCTATCTCCCAAGGCAAGTTCCTAAGGTTTCCCTCCTCCCACCTACCTCTGTTCTCCAATTTTGAGGATATTTGTGGGTTTGCACTAAAGGTGCTCTGTGCTGCATGGCTCAGCAGAATTTCAGCCTGCTTCAGAGAGTAGCAGAAAGGAAAGATCTAAAAATAATAATTACGATTATTGAGTTCTGTTTGATTCCAAGAATTTTCCCTGGCCCCTGGAGCTGCACAGGACCAGCTGGGGCAGCCACGAGCACCCACCCAAGTTGCTCCTCTGGCAGCCGGGTACAGGCTCCGCACTGCAGAGGGAAGGAGGGATTGAGGGGTTTAGCTAATGAGCACGTTTTTGAGCATCATCATTCCTTCTGGCAGGACCCCCTGGCCCAACACAAACAGGGTGGCCCATGGCCTTGCAGCCAGGAAGGCTTGAATTGCCATCAGCTCCCTCCCTGCCCATTTCCCATGGCAGCGAGGGTCTTGGGGATCTGTGGGGACAAGGAACAGGTTACAGGGCTGGTGGGTGGGAGGAGGAGATGCTGCTGACAGAGATCAGGGAGTCCACAGGTAACAGAGGAAAGACCAGTATGAAGAAGCAATTTTTGCAATTTTTATAAAGCAAGCAAGTCTGAAAGTGAGGCAGAATTCAACCTTGTCAAGGTTATTAAAGGAAATAGCGAAAGATGGGTTGCACAACTCTTGGAAACTGTTCAGCCATATAAATGAAAGAGGAACCAGGAAAGAAGAAGTGGGACTGGTATGCGCTGAGGAATGGACAGAAGTGGAAGATAATCCACATATAGTCCTGGGTTTTTGGTAGCAATGGCGATGCTGGCCAAGGGGAGAGAGGCAGGATGACGGGTGGCAGCGTGTGGGGATGGGAGATGACACAACCAAAATGGAAGCAGCAGCCAAGGATCTTTGAGCATGCAAACAGGTAGGGCCAGCTAGCTTCTCCTTCAGAAATGAGAAGGGCTGGCATGAAGCTGAAGTCACGGAAGAAGGGTTTGTAATAAATCTGTCAAACCACAGGGGTTGGATGGTTTGGCTGGAGAACAGCAAATAGAGGTCTATTTATTGGGGCAGGGAGAATGTGTTCTTGGCACGTTAGGAGTCTATTAGTCTGAATCTATTAGTATGCAAAGCTTTAGAATAAACATTAAAATAGAGAATAATTAAGAACATGGAAAATGGATAAGATGAGATATGGATTTTCTGAAAGTAAATGATGACAGAGTGGATAAAAAAACCTGATCTTCTTGACAAAGCAGACAGCATATATGTCTGCTCTTCAGTAAAGGAGAAGTATTAAAACAATTGGAGGTGCTGAGCTGTGAGGACTGTGCTAGATGGGTTTCTCAAAAATCGGCCTTGGAAATTATGTTGTTTCACATTTTTAATGGCCTTGGCACAAAACATAGAAATTGCTAATGAAATTTGGTAATTGCCTGTAATTGGGAATCATCATCAAAACAAAGGAGTTGGGGGAAATTATGCACAAAGAACTGGATGCCCTTCAGGATAGGAAAACAAGGAATGAGATGAAATGACAGAGTCAAGGAGTCATGCACAGAGGGATGTGCAGCTCAGGTTTCTGCTCTGGTGCGGAGCCAGCAGTCACCTGGAGCCTGGCAAACTCCAACAATGCGAAAGGCCCCTGCGCTTAAGTCAGCCCTTGAGTCACTGGAAAAGGTCAGGGAAAAGGGGAGGGGAAAAAAGCGCAGGCTGTTTCTGTGTGATGCACAGTTGAATTTGGAGCCCGCTGCAGTATGATATTGTAGAAACTGAGTATGTGGTGCAGAAGTCCCGCTTTTGGTTGTGGGATGTTGTGATGGGGCCCTCTGCATCCCCTGATGGCCTGAGCGTGTTTGTTCTTGAAACTAGGGGATGATTCACTCTTCTGTGCCTTGTTCTCCTTTCCATCTTGCAGGATGTGATTTCATGGGATGACCTGACTAACTTTTAACACATCACTGATACTGAAGAAGAAGGTCCTGATCCATCCTTGGTGTGCTCTGCTGAGCTTGAGCAGTTGCTGACACTCCTCTGACCAGCCAGAAAGCCAGTTCAGTGCACTGCAATGGCAGAAAACAAACGTGGCCAAAAAAAAAGACTGGGGTATTTCCATGTTTGAAAGGTACATGGCTCCCGTGTCATCTGAGGTTGTGCCAGGACTAGTCCAAGGGTGTGAGCAGGCACTAAGCAGGGGTTCAGGGAAGGGAGGCTCCTGAGATGTCCCCTCTTGGCAGCAGGGAGCTTTGAAGCTGGCTCTGCTGTACCATGAAACTCCACCCTGAGCATCCACACCCAGTGAGTGTCCAAGGCACGTTCCCGGGCTAGAAGGATCTTTGTTCCGACTTTACCCTGTTCAAGTAACCCCTGTGTGATGATAGTGTCCAGTTCTGGTCCCCAACAGATGAAGTCAGATGGGGACTACAGGGAAGTGAAGGTGATGTTGTAGGAGGAGACCTAAAAGAGCCTGGAGTTGTGGGCTCAGGAGAGGGGCTGGCTCCGAGCGGTAATGTGCATGTAGGAGGGAGGAAAGATGGGGAGCTGAGTCAACATTGCACAGGAACAAAGGTGCAAAGTGTCATGAGTGAAGCCAGGCTGAAAATTAGAAGGAGGTTCTGAACCCTCAGATAGCAGGTTTCCACACCTTGTCCCAGTGTGAAAATACCTGAACTCAATCCCTGAAGGGACTAGAGGACCCAGCACTGCAGGAGCAAAGCCCAGCCTTGGTAACACAGCTTGTCCCTTCCCATCCCTGCGTTCGGGACTCCTCGCCTGTGTGATCTGTAATCAAGGTCTGACTGTGCAGAAGATAGGTTTGCAGGTTTTCTTTTGCCTTTGCCAGTTAATGAAGGGCCTTTGCCAGTTAATAAAGTAGATGCTTCTACTCCCATGGTTGCACCTCTTGATGTGTCCTTGCTTGTGCTCCTTACGTGCATGTGAGCACCAGGCTTTTGTTCCCTGCATCCTGCTATACAACTATATCTCCTAGCTACCTTGCACTGCGGATAGTGAGTAATGCTCCAGCCTCAAAAAAATCCCTCCTGGCTGTTATTTCTGCAGCTTGCCAAATCTCTTTGCACTGTTGCTGTTTGTACCATTTGCCACTTGCACCATTTGCCAGAGTCCCTACCAGATATTGGCACTGGCGGAGTGTGACAGAAAAAAAATGACGGTTTGAGCACGTCCCTTTCTTTTTTCTAATAATCCCACGATACGGTATTTTGTGTTGCAACACAAAGGATCACCTGAGGCGATAGAATGGTGAGAAAATAAGCCTATTAAAATGTTCGAGCTTACTTAACTCTCCAACAACATCAGAGGTTAACTAGTAAGTTTTTAGCCAAGTCTGTGAGTCATCTTGTCCTTCACAATTGTCACAGCTCGGCTCATCTGTTTGGTGTAATTGCTGGGGGAGAACTGCTCGCAGCAAAACAGGAGCTGTCATGCTCAAAACTGTGAAGGATCTGCAGTCGGGTTCCTGGTCAGCGTTAACAAGTCACTGAAGTCCAGCACCCGAAATTAAATAAAACCTAAACCCTTTGAACGGCTGAGATGGGAACCTGTCAGGAAACAAAGCTGATGATTCTTCCATCTATGCAAAGCTTTTAAAAAAATGTATTATTATTGTATGTAAATGAAATGAGCTATCAGCACTACTTGGATCATCTCCTATCTCAGGTACTGGCATAAAGCCTCCAGCCTTCCCTTGTAAAATGCTGGGAAAGTGGCCCATTCATCGCCAGCCACTGTCAAGTGTTTTTTTCAATCTGCTCCCGATTAAGCAGTGTGGTATCAAGGGGATAATTGCTCCTTGGAATTGATCCCAGAAGAAAATCATTCAGTTCTTTCTTATCAGGTCCTTTCTTGCAGGGCGAGATACCCGCAAGACTTATCTCCCTCTTCAGTGCTGGCCTCTAATTACTATTTAAACAGCTCATTAGAAAACCTTCATTAAAGTGTAATAGTTGAAGCTGGAAATAAATGACGGCTGATGCTGCGGCAAAGCGCTGCCCTCCCACGCACAGGCTGGGGCACCCATCACTGCCCCGTGGGGTGCTGCAGCGGGAGCAGGAGCTCCTCTGCCCCACGGCCCCGGCGGCGGGAGCGGGGCTGGGGCACTCCGTGGCACACACCAAACCTGGCTGTGGTGCTTGTCCTGGTGCCAACCTGCCTGTTCTGCTTGCATCATGGTGTGGCTCTGGCCCATGCTGGAAGCCTCCCAGGAGCTGAGCTCCCTGCTCAGCCCATTTCCATGCTTAGCACAGGGTTTCAACAGCTGGGAGGCACTGCAAAGTTGTGATTGCAGCTGAGAGAAAGCTAGAGACCATAGCAATCGCATTTTAAAGCAAAAAAAAAATCAAAAATTACATACATGGAAAATGTTTTTATATGAATTTATTTGCTGGTGAAATGTTCATGACTGTGGGCCTGAAGTCTTCTCTGTGTCTCCAGAGCACAGTCAGCATTAGCAGAGATTTCCCCCCTAAACGTGCCGCAGTCCTCGCTGGGCTGGGTCTTATTTCTTTGGCTGTAAAATATGTTAGGGAAGGAATGGACACGGAGGCTCTGTACTTCCCTGTGTCCTGGCTCCCTGACAGTTTCAGCCCCAGAGGAGTCACTTTTTGGCATTAATCTTTCACTGGGTTTTTCAGCAGGAAAACCACAAATGTTTAATAAAAATCACTGGCAAAAAGCATGCCAGGCAGTGCCCAGCAAAGTGTGCCTGTGAGCCCTTTGGGCTGGCGTGCGTGCTCTACAGAAGTGGGCCCTGCACATATTTTCTTGACATTTAGGAAGTTTAGAGAAGTGTTTATCATTTCCCCACCAACTTGACAACCCCAGCATGAAGAAGGGAGGAGATATGCGTGGCTCCCTTCCCTGCCAGACAGTCCTTAGAGCAAGGTGCTACTATAGGGCTCGTGGAGGGTTTTGTGCTGGTTTGATTTAGGAAAGCTGGTGTGGGCTTGGGGTGTTCCTCCCTTTCTTCTGCTATAGCAGTTTGGAGTGATGAAAGTAATTTGTTCAGCCACTGTGTTGCCTGCTGAGCTGCTTGTGGAGCTGCAGGCGCAGGTGTCCTGCTCCAGTGAGCGAGTGTGGCTCAGGGGACACTTTTGGGCACACCTGGCTGCCTGGGCTGACCTCTGGCCAGTCATCTAAGAGTGGAAAAACCATGTCCTGCTTGGGGATGGAGTCAAAGCCAAAGCAGAGCCCAGGGTGTTAGCTGTTACAGACACCATGAGCTTTACAAGCTCATGAGTCTGTACGTCTTAGAAGAATCCCTCTGTGGTCAGAAACAACACTTTTTTTTTTCTTCCACTTTGTGAATCTAATGGAGTTACTGAAAACTCTGAAATGTGTAACTCTTCTAGACATGGCACTGTGTCTGTGGACCTCCCACCACTTCAGCACCCTGTGCCGCACAGTCCGCAGGCAGCTGCAGCTGGGTCAGTGCAGAGAGGCTGCAGAACGGTGTGAATCAGGTGGCTCAGGAAGCAGCCAGCTCCAAAGAGGTGCCTACAACCACCCCGAAAGTCTTGTTTGGGAAGTGCAGGATGAGTTGTGTGGGACCAGCATGTTACTCTGCCCTGCAGCACATGTTGGCATCTTTGACGTGAAGCAGAGTTGCACAAGTTGTGGGGGTATGTCTGCTGCTGTGCTCTGAGTGCCACCATCATGGAACCAGCTTGTTGAGGAGTCGAGGGAAGGTCGAGACAGCTCTGCAAGTGTCGGTTTAAGTGCTGTTATCAGCTTGGTGAGGAATTTACACATTTAGCAGTTTCTGGTCCAGCTTAAATGGAGTGATTCTGTGTTGGGGGTCCTCTGAGGCTGTAAGTGAAAAACTAGATGTGACCCGATACTGAAATGTTGTTGGCATCCGTGATCCCTTGGCTTGCTTCTCAGAAAGCTCATTTGGGAGTCGCTCTGTCTCTGGTTTGGATAACACATCCCAGCTTGCCGTTAGCTCCCGTTTCTGTAGCAGAGCTGCCCTGTGCAAGGCTGGTGGGGATCCTGACCGTACCTGCAGCAGGTTCTGCTCAGACTTAACAAGCTCAGAGCTCATTAAGTGCCAGCTTAGGTGGGGATCCCTTCCTGCGGTCACTTCCAACTGCAGTCTAGGTAAATTCTCTGCGTCTTTCAGCTCTGCCCCTTTTAAGCACAGTCCAGCAAGTGTATTAATGACAGAAACTCTTGTGGGGCTGGCAGTTTTGCTAAACTCTCAACTCCGTATATTTTAATTCTCAATATTTTATTTCTTTTTTAACCAGAAGAATGGCCCATACTGGGCTGTTGGGAGCTGCTGAGCCGATAGAGAGGAGTCCTCCCCATCACAGTGGGGTGTAAAGCATCGCATCCAGGCAGCTGTTAGCTTTTTCTTTTTCCCCACTTCTGCCCACTAGTTTTTCACACCCATTCTTTGCAGTTTCTTTTTCTCTCAGTCTTTCTTTCAGCACCTCCTAAACAGACTTGAGCATCATCTGTACCGTGCGTTTCTGTATTTGACTGGCAAGTTTGGTATCTGAAGAGATCTATAGCCATGATGTTGCACTAGATATGTATTGAACAGAGAAATACACAGGTGCAGAAGCTAAAAATTACATCAAATAATTTATTAATTAAATAAAGAGTCTATGTTTCATGAAGACCCAGCACCAGAGTGGCTCCTTCCTGCCACAGCAGAGGGAGGTGGATCCTCATGGACCCGGGGAGGTGGGAACGTAGGGTGAGCAACCAAAGACCTGAGTGCAACTGCTCTGAGTTGCCCAGCGGTGCAGACTCCTGTAGCTCCTGCTGAGAAAGTTGAGTTGAAAAATATTCCATGCATGACACATGCCTGCCTGAATAGTTTTCGAGGGAAGGACCTTTCCATCCCACGCCAGTCCCTGGGACCTGATCCCGTTCACGTGAGCTCAGCTACTTCCAGTGCCTGGAGCCTTTTGGGAGGAGGCAGGAGGCAGCTGTGTGGGAAGGGAAGGAGAGAAACAGGTAACAGAGACTTCCTAAAACTTTTTGGGCTGCAGGGGAACTGGAAATCACCAGCAGTGTTTTCAAGGGTGCACACTAGACACAGCCATCCACAATTAAAACTGTCAGCTGAGGGTGATGCAGCAAAAAATAGCTGGGGTGTTTGTTAAGTGCTGCCTTGCTCCAGATTTTAATGGAAGCTCGTCTCACTAAGCAGGCATTTTTACATACTCATCATTTTTCTGACATGTAAACACAAACATTTTCTATCTCCTCCTGTGCTAAGGCAGTTGGTGCTGCTGGACACTGCTGTCCTGGAGGGGACATCCACGGAAATGTGGCCCCCGCGGACACCTTCCAAGAGCACATCCCTGGGGACCCCGGCATGGGGAACCACTTTCCCTCTGGGTTTATCAGACAAAGAACCTCGGTGCATTTATCAGGCTTAAGGTTAGGGAAACACTGTGCTCCCTCCAGGGAAGGCAGTGGTTGAGTTAAGAGATATCACACTCTGTGTCCAGGAGGCTCAGCCAAAAGTCACTGAGCCCCGTCCTGGGCTGGTGTCCATCCCGCCCGGTAGCAGGAGTGTGGCTGAACCGCCTGCCTCAACGGCAGGGCAGCTGCTGGGCAAGAGGCCACGGGGACTAATCACGGCACTTCCTCTCAAACGTGTTTTATACAAGAAGCAGACTTCTTACCTGGACACTAGCCTTTACAGCCTTGTTCTGTGAAACTATATTTGTAGTAAAGAAGGATGCCCCCCTACTCCCAAACAAAGGAAGCAAACAACAAAATGCTTTCAAATGTTTTTAACAAAAAATGCTTTCATGAGAAATAGTTTTTAAAATCAAAATGTTTTTGGCAGAAAGAATAATTTCTCCATTGACAAAGTACCCAACCATAACGTCTCCATTACCAAACAAGATATTGCTGTAGAACTAAGAACAGACTGCAGCAAGCATCCTGAGCTCCTCTTTGCCATATTGCTTGGAAATCTCATTCCAGGTACATTTCTTTCCAGGGCTTTTCTCATATACATATAAATGTATATATTCTATTAGATGTGTATATAATATGTATACATATATGTATATATAATATATTCTGTTAACAAAATGAGTCTAATTGTGTGCCCGCAGCATCATGAGGCAGCAGCGGGAGCTGAGCCCCGTGGCTCTTTCTCTCCCTTTGAACTTTTCTCTGTTATTCTTGGGGAAGCTGAGCAGGGGTCAGGCCCAGGCAGGGAAATGAGGTCTGGGGTTATGGAAAACTCGGACCCCAGAGCCACCTCCTATTATATAGATATAAATGGAATGGAAAATTATTTCGAATAAAAGTGCACTGCCCTCTGAGAAATGTTCTCACAGAACCGCCTCTGAGAGCGCCTTAACTCTTTATCAGAGCACAGGGCTTTGCAGTGCGGGGGGACACTGGGGCAGCGGTGACAGTGAACACAGCATGCCAGAGCCAGGGACGTGCCAGCGTGGCTGCTGCCCAGAGCACAGGACCAGGTGCTGCAGCCAAGCGGTCCCTGCTGCTTTCCAGGCATAGCGCGGGAGGGCGATTCCCCGGCACCTCCCTCTCCCTTTGAGCTGATGGTGAATCTGCCCCAGGAAAGAAACGGGGCTCAGCTCCAACGTTCTCTGTCTCCACAGTGCTGCGTGGAGCAGCACAAGGACAGCTGGGTGCACAGACTGCCACCCCCATGTCCCCCCTCTGCATCCAAATTGGTCTGAATTTTTAACAACATCTTAATTAGGAGTGCAGCGCTGGACTTATGGAGCAAGGCACAAAGGGATGTGCACCAGCCGTCCCCGTTCCCAGTTCAACACCAGTCCATTTGCTTCTCTCTGCGCGTGAGAGTGAAGTGTTCATCCTCACAGGCAGAAATCGATGCAGGGGAATCCTCCTCTCCCGGTGTGTTCCTGTGCAGCCACGTGCAGCCAACTGGGGACACAGGACAAGGAGGGGCAGCGTGAATGGTGGGTACCCAGCGGGGCACGAGAAACAGTGGAAGGAAGAGAGCAAACGTCACACGGCAGTGCCAGGGTGCTGGCCTGGCTACCTCCTTTGTCACTTGTCACTGCCACCCCTGTCACCTCCCTGTCTGTTAGAGACAAGGCTTTGCAAGAGGCTGAAGTGCCAGGGAGTGGGAAAGCTCATGGAAGGAAGGGGAGAAGGGCGCAGGGAGCTGGGAGAGCGGGGCTGCACCCTTGTAAGGTGGGACAGCTCTCCTGGAAGCAGCGCTGAGCCTCCTGCAGACAGGGTTTGCAAGCCAAGTGCAGGTCAGAAACAAATTGCTCCAAGGGTTTCATGGCGCTCAGCTCGGTTTTCATTCCCACCTGCAAGGCCAGACTCAGTCTCTCCTACCTTCCAGCACCTCCTAAAAAGCAGAGGGTTTTGGGTTTTTTTTCCCCATTGAGGTGCTGAAACACAGCAGCCTTGTTCACTGGTCATAACTGCAACACCTGCACAGGCAGAGAGTCCTGTAATTACAGCCCAGGCTGCAGGGTGTGAGGGAGGTGGAACAAAAGTCAACAAGCTCATGCAAACACACATGCAAAATAAAGCAACTGGGCAGATATTTCATTCGCTTTTTAAGGAAACATTCTTGAAACAGCCACTTAAGGACTTCATCAAAGGCAGGAAGCAAAAATCTAATAGGTCATTTGTCCGAAGCCTTGTGGCAAAATACTGAATCCTAAATTAGTACACAGAAAGGAACTGGCTTGGTTCATTAAAAATCAGTTTGTAAATGCCCAGAAGATAATGCTGTGGTACAAATCAGGCCCTAGAGACTGGTCAAGAGCAAGCCTTGCAAGCCAGTCCCATGTCCATTTTCCTGTGTATCTAAGTGACCTGCTGGATAAAGGGAGGAAACACACGATATGGGACCGAGCTTGCAAATACGCCTCAGCAGGTGTGGTTAAATGTGCAGTGCCAGGTTTTTGGATTGGAGACATCAAAACCTCCCACAGAGCCATTGGAGGACAATGCTCTTCAGCCTGTCCTCATCAGGTGGCATCTTACATGTGCCCTGTGCTCTGGAGATCTGCAGGTAGTCTTCTGTCCCAGGGCTTCTGTGGCCTCAGATGATATAATTCAGAATGCACCCATTAAGGGATGCAAATCATTCACATTTTGTGGAAGAGCTGCTGGAAAAACAACCAGTAATCACTAAAACCCTTGCAGTCTCTCATTTCTCTCACAAGGCAAAAAAATGAGAGGGCTCCAGAGTTTGGCTAGGACTAGTTTATTAGTGTATGTCTTATTTCAGTCCTGAAGAGGAGGACAGGTGTCAGGCATGAGCTGGTCTCTAGGTTCAGGAATATCTTTCAGCCTGAATTTGTGAAGAAGGACTTCCTGGGCTTCCTACAGTGCAAAGGCAGAGGGAGCGTTACATCCTGAAGCTGCATGGTTTTGTGCTTATTTGCATTGCTGTCATTGTTATTCATTCCACCAAGTACTTAGGAAGTTATATAATAAAATGATTTACTGAAATACTAGTACTAAAGTTAAAAAAGAAAATGGATCTAGTTACACTCAGCACAGAGGCAATTCAAGAGCCTGTAACAGCCTCTCTCCACCCATCCAACACAACACGCTGAAGGCAGTAAAATGCATAGAGTAACTGAGCAACTTTCAGACAGGTGATCTTCAGTCAAGCAAGGATCTTTAGAAAATAGAGCTGCAGCCTTGGTAAAGCCAGTGGGAAGATGCATGCAAGCTGGGCAAGCAAAATGTAAGGTAGAATTTTGGGAAACAAGAAGGGCTGGTGATTGATGCTGCTGATGCATGAGCAGAGAGCCTGGAAAAAACAACCTGCAGCATGTAGGGGAAGAATAGAAAGAGAAGGACATTTCAAGAGAACAAAATGGTTTCTCTGCACCCTCCTACCCCATGGAGGACATGGCAAAAATATGGTTCATTTAACAAGAAGTGCTTCGTAGTTGCTGGGTTTAAATGTTTTACCTACTAAAGCAATGGTGTGAGACAGCGCTTGGACTCCAGTGTGCAGCAGCTTCATCGGGAGATTTGTTCCAGCTCTCCTGCCTTCTTGTTTCATGGCTTTGAGTGTCTTTGCGGAGCGTATAAAAACCCATGGGGTAGGCTCCTGTGCAGTCATGTTGACAAGCTCCATAGCAAGGACAGGCAGAAGCTGCTGCTGCGGGCAGGAGAATCTCTCCCCAGTGGGAGCTGCATGGGCAGGAGCGGAGAGCACATGGCCGGGCTTCAACCAGAGCCAGTAATTTTGCCAGGGTACAGCCACAGAGAAGCTCCTGGGCCATGGTGACCTCTGTGCCCAGTGCTGCGTCACGGGAGAACAGCTGGTGCCTGGGAACAGTTTTGCTGAAAAGGGGATTAGTCATTGTGGATTTTGGAGGAGGGTGAATTTGGAGCAGACTGGGAACTTTTTCACTTGTGCCGTGCAATAAAGGAGCTGCGTCTCTCCTGCGTGTGGAGATGTGGCAGCTTGGCCTCCTGGCACGTTGCACCATCAGCTTTTCCTCACTTCAGTGATCTTATGGTCAAGGGATTGCATTTTTCAGCCTCTGAGGGTGCTGTCCTTCAGGGGCCCAATGTCAGGGTCAGATGTTGCTCTGTGCTGCAATGGGGTGCTGTGCTATCCCAGACATGGCTCTGCAGGTTTTGCCAGGGAGAGCTTATGTGGTATTTAATCCACTCCCTGCTGTGTTCAAGATATGACACAAAAAGGTAGAGATTGAAAATATTTCACATGGGAATACTAGACACCAGTCAGGCTTGGCACACTGCAGGCTCTTAGCCCAGGTTGCTTAAGGAAAGAAATGCAATGGTGAGAAAAAATGTTTTTACCATAAGGTTTTAACAGTCTGCTAGTCTGTGTAGCTTTATGCTTTGGAATAAAGCATTGACATAGCGCTGAGGAATATGGTGGAGTTGGGAACAGTTAATGTTGGGTTAATGGTTGGACTGGATGATCTTCAAAGTCTTTTCCAACCGAGATGATTCTGTGATTCTGTGAAAATCTGACACCAATGCCTGTGGAATGTGCTTGTGCTGGCTGCTCCAGGGGATGCTCCATCATGGAAGGTGAAGACCGTTGGAGTGGTGGTGGGAATCCACCTCCCCACATAAGGGAGCCATGGAGGGACCCGCCTGCCGTGTCTTCAAACACCAATGTCAGGAATTGCAGCAAGAAGCATTAAGTTAATGCAGGCGGGCAGCTGGTGGAGAGGCCGGGCAGTGGGAGGCTGGCTCGCAGGCTGCCGTCCCAGCCTGGCGTGCGGGCCACTCGGAGCAAGTAACTTCTCCAGACCAGACTTCCCCAGCAAGTGCTCTTCCCTCTGCATGATGCCTTCGGAGAGCCTCAGACAGGGCAGATGGTGCCTGCAGAACCTCAGCAGGGTTCCTCCGTGGCTGCCAGCGCGGGGCTCGGCCCTCAGGAGCCGTGTCCCCAGGTGCCGGCGACGCACCCGCCGCACTCGGCTCCCCTCCCATGTGCTGGGCCGCGCTGCGGCGGGCGGGTGCATGGGCTCACGAGTGCTGTTGGGAGTGTGTTTTTTCCCAGGCAGATTACGTAGCCTTTTTAGCTTCATCCCCCACCACTACACCCCCCTTCCTCTGTTATTTTGGTGCCTTTCCCCAAGGGAAACAAAGTTAGCTCGAATGCTGTTCCCACCAGAAAGGCAAAAGCTCACCCCCACCCCCCCTTTTTCCTTCCTCTTTTGGGTTCAGGGTAATGTGTCCCATGACAAAACAAGCACAGATCCCTGCACAAAGTGCTTTGCCTTTCTCCTTAAAGGGAGAGTCTTTCTCCAGGGCCCTGAGGGCCATCACTCCATCACACTGAGGTGCCTCTTGGGTGGAAGGACAGTCAGGCTGGACTCATTTTGCCTGTGGTGAAAGCAGCCCATGCCCAGACATGGGGGGCAACACTGTGGGTGGAAATAGGCCTCATAGGTGGGTAATATGAAGCGAGGACCAAGTGTGACCAAGAGAGTGGGGCTGGAGGTCCTGTGAGCAAGCTTCAGCCATCCCTGGTGGACATGTCTCCATGATCGTGGGTTGCTCAAGCCCCTCTGCAGGGAGACAAGGTCCCTCCTGGGACCCTAAAGTCCAGGGCAGAGCAGGGACTCAAAACATTTCTCTCCACTGCCTGTAGGAATGGTGGATGAGTTACTCACCCTTCTCCATTGCAAAGCAAGATGTGATGGGCTCTTGTGGGGGGAAAGGCCACTTCAATCCAAACCCTCAGCCTGCTTCCATCAGCAAAAGCATCCAGACAGGTGGCTCTGTTATAACGTTTAATTGGGAGCAGCTGATATTGGCCTCTGGATGAGCATCCACAGGCTGTCTCACTGCTGTCTGTGCTCCCTTGGGCGGTGGGGATAACAGGCTGTACCTGCTGCAGGAAGGTTTTAAAGATATTTATGAGTATGGGCTTTTCCCACTACTTTGCGAAGGCAGTGTCTAGCTTTTCAATAATTGATCCATAAAATCTCCTTCTTCCAGTAAGCACTGGTCACCACTTCTCTGTCTACTGTGACAGAAAATTTACATTACTTTTGATGCACGTGGCCACTGCATCCTCCTGTCCTGCTTGGAGCTGAGCATCTTCTCTCCTCGCAGAGTCTTGGTGTGTGTACAGGCACACAGCAGACAGGCTGGCATCACTCTCATTCACAGTTTATCGTTGATACCACAGTCACATCCCCAGGTCACTGCAGAAGGAACCAAAACGGCCTGACATACATTTTTCCTTGTAAATGCCGTTTTCAGGGTTCCCTCCACCCTTGGATTTCTTCTAACAATTTTTAACAAATGGGACTGTAATGCGTCCCCCTAAATAGAGAAGTTGTAAATGTTTGTTTCCCATGCAGGCAATAAATGAGTGGCGGGAGCCTGGGAAAAGAGGCGTGTTTCCTATTTTTGCAACTCAGTAATTTTGCATGATGAGACCTTGGCAGTTCACTCTTGGAACCTGTGCCTGCAGTAAGGTGCCTGAAAGGTAAAAAAAAAAGGAAAAAAATTGAAATAGACCCCAAAGACTAGTAATAGCTCATGGTGAGAAAGGCAAATGAAAAATGTAATTTAGATTTGCGATTTTTTAAAAACAGAAAATTTTGTCCAAAGACATTGAGATCAAACTGTCCGGTTTTTTTGGATGTTTCCAAGGAATGCAGAACTTGCAAATGGTAGGGAAGCTTACGGTGAGCGTTCACGCCTGGTGGCTGGGGGGCTCTTGGTGGCCTGGGCTCAGCGTGGGGGCTGTCCCCTGACACCTTTCATATTGTGAGATCTGGGACAAGATTTGCTTTAGCCTCAAGCAGCCATCTGTCTTGGGTGAAACAAGTCACCCCATTCCACTCTGCCAGTTGTGAGCAGAGCTCCAGTGCTGAGCCTGGCTTTAGGCATCTCCAGCCTCATGAAGATGGGTGAGGTGGACCCCCCAGGTCTCTGCTGGGTTTGCAGCCACATGAGAAAGCCACTGGGACAGTGACAGTGAAAAATATCTGCTTTCTACCAAGATCATTGAGTCTCATGGCCAAAAAAATCTCCCTGCTGAAAAATCTTACCTACTGCTACACAGCACAGGAGCCAAGCAGAGATGTGGTCCCAGACTTGTGGTAGCTGTCAAAGTCTCGACTTCCTTCCCCTACTGTGTCCGAGATGAAGTTTCTGCATTCAGAGGTACCTTCCTGGCTGGTGCATGATGATTAATGACTTCCAGGTCCCAAAGGTGTAGATGTGGGAGTGAGAATCACAGAGCAGAGGGAATATAGCTCTGGCATAGGATCTGCAACAGCCTGGCTCATCCGACAGGAATGCCGTGATGGAGGGGACGTTCCAAGTGTATTCAGCATGGGAAAATATTTTATCAAAGAAACTTGGAATAAAAAAATAAAATTAAAATCTAAACATGAGCACTTGACACAGTGCCACATGAGGGCTATTTTTAATTTCCTCCCTGATCGTTCCACTTGTTTTCATCATCATCAGCTCTTTGAATGATGGATTTAGTCACCACATACGAGATGAAGTAAACAGAGAGCTTGTGATTTCCAAGTGAGCATCATCTTAACTCTCCTGAGGGACATGAGAGCCATGACATGCCCATGCCTATGGATTTGCCACCAGACATGGGTGACCTGGTGGCACCCAGGATCGTGTGCTCAGTTGGATGTGTTTGGGACAGTGTCACCCAAGAGAGGGCAGGGATGCCAACTGTGCAGCAGCTCTGCTGTAGGGGTTGGACATACTTTCTTTGGGGAAGGTGCTGTTTGTGGAGTCACCGGTGTAAAAGAAAAGTCAGGGACTTTTAGAAAGGGGGAAGGCAGGCTTGTGCTCCATCTTCCCTGCTCAGTATTTTTATTCTGATTACTTTCAGCTATGCACTTAATGAGCTGGAGAAGCTCTTGCTGAGAGCCTGACACATGTAGGGGCTTGACATCCCTCCTGGGGGCAGGCATGGAGAGGAGGAAAAGCTGAACGCTGTGTCTCAGCCTTGGCAAGTGCTAAACTAAATCATCCCTGAGCAACACATCCCAAATTCACGGGCTGTCCTGGTGGAAGGCTGTTGCATGGCGATGACACACAAAGGCACCTCACAATTGCAGGTGCCCCAAAACCCCATTTGCTCTGCCTGCTTTGAACTGCCAGTTGCATGGTACATTTTCCTTCTGGCTATTTGGTTTCTTAATGTACTTAACTCAGGGCAATATTAATTTCTTGAATTTCTAGTTGTATGGCTATGTTTGTGCTTATTGATTTCTTGAAAAAAAATAGAGTAGTATTTGGCTAATGTCGTAGCTGGAAAATACTGGTTGATAAAACTGCAGGAGTCCCCTTTTCATTGGTCTCCAGAGGAGGATCCCTGTGGTTATCCCTGTAATAACACATCTCAGTTATGGAGCACTTTCCATTTTGCAGTCTTTAGTTAATCTATTTCCTAATCCTTTGGGCTGAGCTCCGAAGTTAATGGGAGTTACGTAGGCTGATGGCTGTAGAGCTGGACTTGAATAATATCTGTTCATTAAGGAGTGGCATTGCATTGCATAGGAATGTATTGCTAGGCAAATGCTGATGTATTTAAAATTTTACATCTTAACCACTGTATCTGTTTCAAATATACCTTAGCAACTCATAAACAATAGTTCTATTTAATTGCAATACTAAATTAAACACCTAACTATCCAGATAGGGCACTAAATCCAATGCTGGCATTGCTTGTGCCTTCAGTTTCATCGTAAATTGGTATCAAGTCCAAAAAAGGATTAGTAAGATCACCTGATTAAATGGCACTAGTCCCCTTCAATGGCTTTATGCTTAATTTTATTGTTTTAATGTTTATTTGCAGTGGGGTTTGACTGTTGTTGTGCTCTAAGGAGAAGCGTGAGGTGATGGAGGAATTCAGCTGGGCTGGGACACAGGGCATCCGTTCCTGGGCAGAGGCAGGGCCACCCCTGGTAGGGCAAAGTGCCTGGCCTCCTCCCTCCCTGCCCCTCCAGGCCTAACAAGCCTATGGGTTACAGAGCTCTGTGAAAAATCATTCAGTTGGCTTTGGCTTATTTAAAAATAAAAACTCATGCGCAAACCCGAGACTATTTGTTTTTACAAAAGTCTGGAGTTTCTCACAGTGGGCTGTTACGTTTGGGGACTGTTGGAGCCAATATCCATTTTTTTTCCTAAGGTAAGGAGGCTTTCTTACCAGGATTGTTAGGATAATAATCATGACAGACATTTCCTAATTAGTTGTTAATCATGGGCTGGCCTTTCTGACACTTTCTGGGAGCTGATGCTCCCGCCAAACCCTTTCTGCTCCCTCTGCTGCAATCCCCGTGGACAGGTTGTGTCCCTGGAGGGATGCCAGGTTGGTCTGGATGCTGAAGGGGGGTCACAGCAGGAGCCTCTAAACCAGAGGTTGCTGGTGGAGCAGAGGTACCCCATGGGGAGGAGGCCCAGGGCTCCTCATCCCAGAGAGAGGGGGAGAAGGAGAGGGAGGGTTTGGGAGAGTGTTTTGTGTCTTTGAGATTTTGAAAGCCTGGTAGGTGAGGATGAAATACCTGCGTCAAGACTCTGAGCCTTGCCCAGGCTGAGCATCACCACCATGGTGAGGAGCATCATCAGCCATCTCACGGGATGCACCAGTCCAGTTGTTACCGAAGCTCCCGCAGGGGCTGGACTCAGTGATCCCTGATTTACCAGGTTTTCTCATTCATAGCATCACACAGCATGTCCCAGCTGTGGCAGAGCAGCCTTGTGCTGCATGCAAGGGCATTTGCCACACCGGCGGAGGTGACAGGGGATGGCCAGCATCACTGCAGTGTGCTTTCAACGGAGTGGGGCGAGAGGGAGGGCAGAGCAGCCGCCCCAGCCCTGCTTCCCACCAGCCTCCCAGCAAAGAGCCACAGCGGGAGCCATTTCTCACTGCCTTTCTTCCCCCCCAGGCCTTTGTGAGTGCACGAGGCCGCGGCAGCACACAGGGTACCCACACAGGTCCCGTTCCCACACTCATAATCCCTGGGTCACGGGAGACACAAAGGAGGTGCCGCACTGCTGGGAACTGGGGTGGGGGCAGAAAGAGGCGGCCGGGCAGAGCCAGCTCTGCTGCCGCTGCCTCATTTCTTTCTCACTGAGAACAATCTTCAGGTTTTTTTCCTGTTAATCCCTCCCTTTAATCACCTTCTCCTCTCCTTGCCTGGGTCAGGACGCTTTCTTGTCATCTCTCTCCTTCCCCAGCATCTCCATCCCAGTTGCTGTTGGTAAAGGCCAGATGCAAGCTGAGCTGTCTCCATCACCCGCACGCTGCAGCTTCCAGACAGGGGCCAGAAAAGGGACTGCAGGAAGGCTGGAGGTGCTGCTGGTAACTCCAGGCTCTGCTTTTGCCTAGCTGTACATGAGGTATTAAGAGGCATCGCTTGGAGGTGGATCAAGGCATGGCTAAGCCAAATCCCTGGTTGGGAGCTGAAACCGCAGGGTCCCTTTGCTGGGTGGCCAAAGGAGATGTGGGGCTGAGATCCCATGTTCCTCTGGGCCCCACAGCAATATTTCACTTTTGGGTTTGTTCCTGGGGCTGGGGCCCAGCTGAGCCCTCGCCCCTGCCCAGGCAGTGTGATCCCTGCTGTGCTGGGGCTGTTGCAGGGCTCTGCCGTGAAGATGGAGCTGGGAGACAGAGGCAGGCACCTGCCCCCAGGCACGGGCATTGCTGCCACTGGGCTCAGCAGCAGCATCACAGGGGTTTAACATCCAGGCCTCAACTTCGAGGGGATTTGGGCAATGCTTCCACATGAGGCTATTCAAAATAAGGGGCCAAAACTGGCATTTTTAAAGCACTTTAGCCAGCTTTCACTGCTGGGCGTTGTGGCCTCATGGCTGCAGGGTCGGCAGCAAATGTCACCCTGAGCAGATGGTGCAGTAATGCCCCAGCTCAGCTTATCCCACTTTCTGGACAGGCTTTGAGCTAGGGTTCAGCTCCATGTCACAACACCTGAGCTCGGGTGCCTGCAGCCAGCATGGAAGCGTCCACATGAGATGTACTCAGGTGCCTGAACTCTCCTTTCTATCCGTTGTTCATACAGAGCCTGGTGCAGCAGTGGCCTCAGCCTGGGCTCCTGGGGAGGCACAGAATGAGTGTGACGAGTAACAGCAAAGTGGGTTAACTGCAGTTCGGGGGCCATCAAGAGTTAGAGCTGCAGTTCTGGGACTATAAGGGCTTTATTCAGAGTCTGAGTAAGAGATTACAGGTCTGACTTTTGGTCCTGGTTTGTGAGAGTCTTGGCTCTAACATTAAAACACCAGCATGTTCTCTATTAAACTAACACAATTGATTTCCAGCCCATACTGCAGCTATTAGATGAAGTGCTCAGCAGCTGCGAAAGTGAAGGAAGTCAACAGTTGTGGTTTACTGGAAATCCAGCAGTAGCATCCACATTTCCATGCTTGTGCAGGGAGCTGGAGGGCTGGAAGGATGGGTGAAGACTCATACACTGCCTGTCTGTGGCGGTGCCTGCAGATTTTGGAGCTGTCCCTTCTTGTAGCTCATTTTTGGAAATGCACCTGCAGCTCATGAGCCATTTGTCGTTTTTGTCTGGGATTTCACTATTTCTAGTCCTAATACTTTGGTATGTAGTATGGTCTTTACCTAACCAATGAGATGGCTGCTCAAAAATCTCATGTTTCAGGACAAGTCTGGGGACTGACCTGAGCAGAGAGCTCCTGCCAGCAGGCTGCAGCATCTGCTGTACTTCTGGAGGGCCCTGGGGACATGTCCGTATGTTTATCCTGGTGATAAACTAAATCTCTTGTCTCAGTTCAGGTGCTCAGGAGCTCAGTGGTGCTTCCAGAAGGGCTGCACTGAGGCTGAGGCACAGAGCAGCAGCACAGAGCCCTCTCTGCTGACCCAAATCATATAGTATCAGGGACCAGTGAAAAAAAAACAAGGCTGTGGTGGGAGAAGCAGCTTGGGATGGGAGATAAGGTCTTCCTGTTTCCCACAACACCCTGGGTTTCTTATCTGCAATACTGCAAATAAAAACCACGGAGCCAGTGAGGCTGATTCCCACAGTACAGCGAAGACTCATAAGCATCTGTTTTCCCGGTAGCTCCCATGTCTGTGGGAGGATGCCCAGGCTCTAGGACGGGCTTTCCCATAAGGTGACTGAGGATACTGAAAGAGGGCAGATTGAGGTTAGATATAAGGAAGAAATTCTTTGTGGTGAGACCCTGACACAGGCTGCCCAGAGAAGCTATAGCTGCGCCCTCCCTGAAAGGGTTCAAGGCCAGGTTGAACGGGGCGTTGGGCAACCTGGGCTGGTGGAAGGTGTCCCTGCCCATGGCAGGGGGTTGGAACTGGATGATCTTCCCTTCCAGTCCCTTCCAACCCAAACCATCCTGTGATTCCATGATTCTACGTCTGCTCCACAGGGGTTTGCTCTCCCCACCTGCCAGGCAGGGCTCTGCAGTATCCCCTCCACATCCTATGGGATGATTCCAGCCAGTGACGTGCACCATCTTACAGAGGACAGTCCCCAGCTCTGAGGGACCCTGACTGCAGATTCCTGCTGCTTACATGCCCACAAGCTTCTTAGCTGCTTCCAGGGAGGCAGATGCAGCCATAGCCATGCTGTGTGCTCGGGAGTGGGAGCCACGCACCAAAACCCACGGGCAGGACTCCCCACCCAGGAGGAGCTGAGCTGCTTCTTCAGATGAGCAATGCCTGCAGGTCTCTGGAGCACATGTTGGGAGCTTGCAATTTCTGCTCATTATTTTATGGAGTTTGATGAGGGTTTGAAATGTGGGATCTCTTGTTTATCATCTGCATTAAAATAGGGCAACTTATTTCTGCATCAGCCTATTCAAAATCATGCATGCTTCTCCTCACCATTGCCCTGTTTGCATTATCTGTTTCTAGAGACAAGTATAATTTATAATTCTACCCTCACTCCGTGGAAAATAATGGGGAAAATATAGGTGCTGCTGGTCTGTTAGAATTTTATCAGGTAGGGTTTTGCTTACCAAACCCTAGGACAGCTTGGCTGTTGAAGCTACATCTCCCACTTTCCAGGAAAAGTCAGGAACATGGATAAAAAAATTTCAAGGGTGCCCAATATGCCATTAAGAAAGACAGAGAATCTCAGCACAGGTTTGGGCTGGGCTGGGTCTGGCAGTACAGAGGTGGAACAGGATTGGAACAAACTGTTTCTCTGGGAATTTTTAAGCCACGGGGAATTTCACAGCAGACAGAAACAAAGCAGTGGGATGGGGCCTTGTTGGGCCAGGCCTGTCCTAACAACAGAAGGTTTTCTCTGCCCCTTAATGAACTGCAGAATTGCACCACAGCAAAGCTTTTAAGTGCAACAATGTTGAAAGCTTTAAGTAGTTGTAGAGGCTTTAAAGGTGTCTAACCTTTGACTTGCCAGGGAAAAAAGCAGGGAAGAGATTCCTTTTTCCGCTGGAATAAATCCAGATTGGCAGCCCGCGCCCAATTAGTAGCAAAAGCCACTAACGACTCAGCATGTGCAGCTCTGGCCTCCGACTCTTCTCACAGACCCTGTGAACTCTGGGACTGTTTTCTTTTCAGCCGCCCTTCGGCGGCAAGATGCACACACTGGATGATCCGTCCTGGGAGAAATGGGCTCTGCTGGAGCCTCAACAATCAGAGGGGGAAACTGGCAGTTTCTGGGTGCCAAGGGTGGCGCTGTTAAGAAAATCCCCTTCCCTCACTATTATATCACTGTCTATTGTATGAAAGTGTATTAACATTATTAACGTATGTATTAGTTCACATGATACCCTGCAATGTGATGAGGTAGTGGAATTTTACTGGAGACTGTGGTAGTGTTCATGCTTAAGTCAAACAAACTGAAGGACACCCTGGCCCTGGAATAAGGTTTCCCTTCACTGCGCAAGTGAAGAGGTGAGAAATGGAAGGTTGTTTTGTGGGGAGCCTGGCTGCACAGTTTGCAACATCTCTGGCAGGGGAGCTGGAACAGCACGTGGCTGGCTGCTCTTTTCTCTGCTCAAGGAACCACGCTGCACACAGCTACTGTGGCACTGTTGCTGTTGCTGTAGCCGTTCCTCTGGGAGCCCTAAACCTCAGGAAAAGACCAAGGGTCTGCTCAGGGCCGTGGGCTGATGCCATCAGCCCCTGGGAAGGTTTCTGACCATGAATGAACATCCCCTTTGGGGCTGGTGGGCTGGAGCACAGTGTGACCTGTGACCCCAGCCAGGGCTGGTTCCTTCTGACACAGACTGCTCTGGATTTTGCTTTTCCCACAAGCAGTTATATTCCCCTATAGCCCTCTTTTGGGGGTATTAATTACCCTGCTAATAGCTCTGTGCCACCGCTTCTACCAGGGGCTGCTCCTGTGCAGGGCAGCTGGGAGCGTTTCCCTCCCCGACCTTCCCAAGGATGATCCCGGTTGTCACTTCCCTGCAAGGGTCAGACATGCAGCTCCAGCACAGCCTCTTCTCAGTGGTCCCTGTGAGCTTGGCAATACGTGCTCCTTCCTCTCCACCTCCACATAATAACTGTGAGCTAGCAGCCTGCTAGCCCCAGGGCACAGGACCCCTATCCCCCGTGGGCTTTCCCTTGCCTGAAGCCCACCTTCCTTGTGGAAGTGGGTGCAGAGTCTGGCCCTGTGCAGCTCATGTCTGACCCAGGTGGGGCTTATTTAAGTTTAAATAACATTTTGAGCATGCAGGCTTCTCAACCAGGAACAAAAATGCTGGGTGAGTTCAGCTCTGACCTGGCGTGGGGAGTGGGAGTGCTGTGCAGAGGGGGCTGCCGGAGAGGTTTGCGGGGTCCGTCCCATGGTGGTTGCTCAAGCATCACAACTTTGCTGCAGTTCCCGTGGCCGCAGGGTTGGACCCGCCACAGGGAGCCATGGCCTGGCAGGGGATGCTCTGGCAGTGGGGGGATACCAGCTCAGTGCAGCCCCTGGCTCTGGCAGGGGGTGCAGGCAGCTGACCAGGGAAGGGGATCCCTTGGGAAAGGCAGCTGAAAGGGACATTGTCCCTGCAGGAGCTGGCATTGCTAATGCAGAGACCGGCACGCTGCAGGAACTGGATGTGCTTCTCTCCCTGAAAGAGTGCTGCCTCCTCAGCAGCCTGCCTGGCCCTGCCTGACCTACAAACCATAATTTTCAGCTACTTTTCTCCCCTGGATCTTTAAAACCAAGCATAACTGTAGGGAGGCCACTGGAGCCCATTCCCTTGCCAGCCCATGTTATTCCATCCAGGCCTTTGGGCCTCACCATGGTTGTACATGAATTACTTAGAGCCCTGCCTTTCACCAGCTGCTTTCCCTGGCTTGTTCCTCCTTTTCTGCTCCTTTTCTGTATGAATTATACCTAAAAATAAGGGTGGCCTTCCCATCCCTGCCTTCCAGCTCCCACAGAGCTTCTTTCCCCAGCTCGTGATGCACAGTGCAGGTGATGCCAGGTTGGACCTGGGAAGTAGGGCAGAATTGGATTTTATTAAAAACTCTATAGAAAGTTGTTTCTCTAAGGCCATAAAACAGCAAGGCAGCTAAAAGCAGATAAATCTACTAATTATTTGCTCATTGAAAAGCCCTCCAATAAATCCTTTTAAGGTGATCCCATAAATCTCTCCAACATCACTAAGGCCAGTTGTCTTCAGTTCTTATCTCCCCCCAGGGAAGCCTTTTATGGGCCTACAAACACAGTGTTTTTAGGATTTGTACTGAAGATATAACCAAAGTTTGATGAGATCATCCAACACAAGTGACCCTCTGTTCCCCACGGCAGCAATCAGGGAGCAGCAGATCCTCTCTGGAGAGGCAGATGAAGCCCCAAGGACTGGTCTGAGACCACCAGCTCTTGCTTCACATCCCCAGGAGCCACCACTGCGGTATCACCATGCCAGGCTTTCTGGAGGGCTGTATAGACACTGAGACTTGGCCCGAGCTGCTACAGATGCCTTTTCCTGGCATTGCACAAGCATTCAAGCACAAGATGAGCCTGTTTGCACCAACGGGCCTCCCACCGTGGACACATGCAAGGATCTGCCCACCAAAGGGCTGGGGATGGGACCTGCCTTGGCCACACTTGGAGCTTCAGTTCTGGATGTACAGGTTCAGGGGCCATCTGTGCAGCCCAGATCACTTTGCTAAGCTGTTAACAAAAAAGAAATGAGCCTCACGCAGGTGGCTGACCCCCTCCTGGCTATTTGGCTGCTGCTTCAGGGGGACAGCCTAGCCCCCAGTCCAGACATGCTCCCAGGGCTGATTCCCCAGGGTGTATTAAAAACCTACAGAAAAGCATCCCCCAGGCACCCTTTACCAGCATTACTCCACTAGCAAAAACCCCTGTAACTTAGAAATGGATGCAAGAGACTTTTTAGCATGCAAATTGTTTCCTGAGGTGGTATCAGATGCTGCCTTCTGCTCTGGTGGGCAGAGCAGCACTTCCACCATCATAGTTTGCTTTTTCCCTTCCTGCAACCATGTCCAGCTCTTCTCGGCCCCGGCACTGCTTGGTCCCATCCCAGGGAGCCTGGCACCAGCACCCTGCATTCCCGGGCTGTGCCATGCTCCTCTCTGCAGTGCCAGCTTTGCCAGCAGCACTGATTCACAGCCTGTTTTCTAGCCAGCACCTGTATTATCAGCATTCATCTTAATATACTCAGTGCAAGATATTATCCTCACTGGGGTCTTGTCCTGGTGACCCAGAGACCGGGACTAACAGATGGCCTCAAGCTCAGGAGATTCTTTCCTCAAACCACCCTTCTGCAGGCAGGGGGCAAGCAGCCAGGTGGCCTCTCAATGTCCCAGCATGCAGCCATCCTGGGCTGGGAGCCCGACAAGCACCAGTCATAACAGTTTGCTTATTACTCCAAGCAATTAATTAGTGGCTGCTTTAGCTGCTTTTACCCAGCCCCAAGATAGCCGGGAGCCGCACATGGGCCCAGCTGGGGTCAGCAAAGGCCCTCAGAGGCCTTGGCTGGGTCCTTCACCCTGGGGTGCTGTGGGAGGAACGAGCATCCCTGCACTGCGGCACCACGCCATGGACCCACAGCACCTATCCTCACGCTGTGGGGCACAGAGAGGAGATGGGCTGGTGCCTTGCAGTGCATGAACCCTGCAGCACCTCGCTGCCAGCCCTAGGGACTGCAGGCCATGCGGTCAGCTTTCAAAGAGAGATTTCCCATGGGCTTTCAGCTTTCACTTATCTGGTTTCACCTACTGAGCTGGATCCAAACTATAGCAGACATTGAATGAAAAGATCCTGAGCTTTGGCATCTGGATGCCGTACATAAGAGATGCATCAAGAGTTTAACTCCCAGTGGTTCTGGGGTTTGGAGCAGGGGAAAGCTGGGTTATTTTGCCTCTCTTTCTGCTGAAATGGCAGTGATTTTATTGCCTGATTTTAGTTATTTTAGTTAGTCTAAGCCTGGTAGTTTCCTAGCAATCCTCAGGGTGTGTTTTATTCCTTTCTTAGCTGGAAGTTTGCGAGCCATCAGTCAGTCGGTAGGAGCAGCGTGGTCTCGGGTGCTGGGAACCCAGCTCCTGCGGTCTGGGCATGGGGCCATCGCCGCAGCTCCTGGCAATGCAGCCACGCTGGAGCTGTCTCCCCCAATTACCCCACATCCTCTCACCCTGCTGCCGTGGGATCGGGGAGCAGTTCCCCAAACAAATGTCACCAGCAGCCTGATTTAAACTGACAATGGTGCAGAAATTCATATGTGAGCCTCAAGCCGCCAATGTTCGAACCTCCCCCTGTGTCCTTGTCCCCTGCTTCTGCTCAGGCAGCAGCCACCGGCTGTCTTTTATTTTCAAGTTTTATTGCTCTGAGATTATGGGCCATGCAAGGGGGTTGTTTCTAACCATCCTTCTCTTACTGAGATGATGTGTTGCTTGATTTTATGTGTGTTTTCCTGATGGGTTGTACTTTCTGCCTGTGAAAAGCCTTGCATCTGTTTTATGGAGTGAGGCCAATTCAGCCAATGCCACTAAAATCCTCTGCAGGCACCCGGCATCCTTATCCCAGACACCCAAGAGTGTAATCACTCTTTAAAGAAAAAAAAAAAAAAAAAAGAAAAAAAAAAAAAAGAAAGAAAGTTAAGAAAATGTTTCATTTTGCATCTCGGCACATGCAAAGGCTCCAGTCTCTGGGCCAGAGCCTGGGTTGGTCAATCCTAGCTTTCCTTCAGGATGCATCTCCCCAAAACCTGCCTTTTTCTGAGACCTATGGACCCAGGGTGATGCAGACACTGCCACGGACTCACCGGGCACAGGCGGGCAGGCGGGCTGTTGTGGAGGTGATGGCACAGGCAGGAGAGCAGCGAGCCCTGATTGGCACTGGGTGCAAGGGTGATTGGGTCCAGAGCCCATCCTGCATCCCCTCACCCCGTCCCAAGACAACAGCCAATAATGACAACATGGGTTTTGCATTGTCCATGTCATGGTGGCAACTCGAGCCACAACTTCTCCTCCTTGTGCATCTGTTGGGAAGGAGCTGGGACTGCGCGGGCTCCCCCCTGCCGCCGCCGCTCCTCGCCGGGGTGACAGTCCCCAGAGCTGCCTTCCCACGGTGAGATGCTGCCTGCCCCTGCCCTGCCCCCTCGGCTTCTCTCTGATGTGGCTGCCGAAGGATGTGGCAACAATAAAAGTGAGAGGTGCTAGGGTAGGTGAGGCAGTTGGTTTCCTGTTAGCACCAGTGCGACAAGACACGGCTCTTCCCTGCTGCCTGGAGTGAGCCAGTTCCCAGCCCGCTCCCCGCACCACAAGCTCCATTTACAGTTATTTACTAAAACAACACAGAGTGTGTGAACTCCCTCTAGGCCAAAAATAACTGCCGCCCCATTAACTTGAACTGTTTGTTTGTTTTTGGCTGTTTTCTGCCCTTATCGCAGGCAGGGAGCCTGCCTGCTGGGGGGCTGGGGAGGGCAGCGGGGTGGTTATCGCCCCCTCACCTCCCGCGATTGCTGGGGAGAGCCTTTGGGCTTTGAGCCCCCCCTCGGTCCCTGCTCTGGGAAGATGTGGTGGCACTGGGTAAAAAGCAGAAGCAAGTGGTGTGTGTGTCTGGGCTGGTTGGGCTTTTGCTTTACGGAGTGCAGTGGGGGCTCCCACAGCCCCCTGGGGATGGGGCAGCTGGGTGGCACCAAGACGTCCCCAGCCCTGGCTGCTCGCCTGCTCGCCTCCACCAGTTTTTTTGGGAGCCGATGGGACTGTAGGGCTGCAGCAGAGGCTTGTGGCTGCGTACCTTGGGAAATGGGGCCAGCAAATCTCCCTGTAGGTGCTAAGCAGGTTTTCAAGCAGAGCTGGGCATCCTGAGCCGGAGTCCCCCTGGGCAGCTGGGATCCCCTTGGCCCCTTCCTGGTCCCTCCTAATCCCACCTGTGGGACAGGTTTTGCTTGGGTTTCTGAGGTACACTGCAGAGGGAAACCCCCAAATAGGCATTCTTTTAAATTCTTAGACTTTCGGCCAGGTTTCAGGGTTAAGAATGATGACTTTCACCCTCTCTGTCCCAAAAACTCCAGGAAACCCACCTTGGTTTTCAACCAGCATTAAACAGGTGAAAAACTTCAAAATCAGAAATCACCATGAAAAATGCCCCAGATGCCTGGATGGAGATAAACTGCTTTAAAGCAAAAAAAATAACACTTTTCTCATAGTCGCTTGTTACATTTCCATTCAGATCGGGCAGTCCAGAGCCCATCCCCACTGATACCCCCCGTGCTCCTTGCTTCGGTGCTGAGCTCCCCGGGAGCCACCACGCCTGCCCTGCCCAGCCTGCAAGGGCTCTCTGCATGCCAGTTCTTCCTCCTCATGCTCTTAGTAGCCACAAACGTGTAGGAAGATTTTGGCAGTCTCCCTCCTGGCAGGGCTGGATTTGGGGGCAGAGGGAGGACTGCGGAGGGCTGCAGCCCTTCCCATTACCTGTCCTCACTGCCCGGTGCATTGTGCTTGCTCCAGCCCATATGAGAAGACATTAAATGAGCATCTCTGCCTCCCCATGCAATGTTCTGCTCGTCAGCTGCTTTTCTGTGTATGCAGTCTGCATACAGCTTCTCTTTGACATTCCTCTGCCCTGTCTTTTTCACTTCAGTCCATGTGGTTTTGCTCCGTGTTTTATATGGCATAAGATACAGTTTTCCTTTTTTTATTCATCTTCTGCCCTTGACAATCATGTTATTTAGAAGGTTTTGCTTGGACTTAGCACATGTGGATTGCAACCTGCCCTGTGTCCATCTCATGTGACAGCCATGGTGGGCAGGGATCTAGCAAAGTCCTCAGCATTGCTCTTAGGTCTTGTCAAGACAATGAGGGTGGAATTTGTGCATCGGGGAGCGCTGCTGAAACCCCCCACACCACTGGTGTCCATAGCTCTCCCTGCAAGGGGACACTTTGCTGTCCCTTTAGAAGGCAGCAAATTGCTGCAGGACTGTGGGACTCACCACATTATGCGAGCACAAGTCTAAGAAAAAACAGGGAGCACTGAAGGGCAGTTAAACTCTGTGTTTTGTCACTCCCCAGCTGCAGCCAGAAAGTCCCTTATATGCCTGCTTCCAGGTCAAAAATAAGAAGTTGGGTCTGTCACGAAGGAGAAGGGAAGAGTTTGCAGGCTGGGTGAAATCAGAGTGCCACTCCCACTCAGGTTGCTGTCTCAGCCACTTCTGCATCACATCCATGAGCTCTCACCTCCACAGTGCACTGGTGCATTTGGCTGCTTTGCAGAGGTTGTGGGGGAGCTTTGTCTGTCCAATTAAAAATATCTTCACAGGAATCCAGGCTAGGGAATTCAGTAAAAATGGCTATTTAAAATGTCCCCAACATGCCTCATCTGAGGATCTCCCAAGTACAGTTGACTTTGTGGGGATGGGTCCAATTCTCCACCCTAAGGAAAGGCTTCTCAGTGGTGGGCTGTGGGATATGTGTATATTTATCAAAATGGTCTTTTTGCTTTTGTGAGAAAGATCTGGCCCTGTACAGAAAAATTACAGCCTTGCCTGAGTGATGGCAGTCTCTGTCAGACTTCCTCAGTATAAACCATCGCATGCAATCAGTGGTGCACAAATGTCCATGTGATACCCTCAGTAAGATAAAGTGGAAAAGTCAATGAGGAACTGATGGAGCTGAAAGAAATACTATTTAGGAGGTTGTGGGCTGCTGTAAGTCAGAAAATGTGGAGCAAAACCCTTTCTTTGTTAATAAGCTGTAGCTTCAAGTTAATTCATTTGGGCAGGGAATGCCCCAGGCTGTGATTGTCACCCAGGACCATTTTATCTCCATTTGCGTGTCTGTGGAGAATGTTACTAGAACCAGAGCTGGAAACTGAGCTTCAGGCTGTGGGGAGCACAGCAATACAGAGATGTTCTTCCTGCTCAGGGTAACCAGAAGATTTGTAGTTTCACATTTGGGTTGTGCAGAACAAGCCACCAGCTTGGGTGTTTTATTTGTTGACCTTACTGACATGTTTATAGTTGTCACCAACACAATTTCTAATTTCAGGAGATTCTTTCCAATATTTCTCTCCTCTTTTGACAGTCTAACATTTTTCCCACCCAGCAAGCTTCACCATACATGACAGATGAGAACAGTTACTCACAGCACATGAAAATTTCTCACCTTCTTATTTTACAGACAGCCAGTCTCCTCTGGTTCAGATTCGGCAGGTGTCCCTCTCTTCAGTCTGTTTGTAATGAGATGGTTACCCTATCTTAATCCATGGAAAGCCTCTTCCATCCCTCTTTAAAGATTCCCTGGTGTTTCACAAAATCTTTGACGTCTCACGTCTAGATTACCCTGGGGAAGGAAAGGCTTTTTGGGGACCTGATCACAGCCCATGCCTGTGAGGGGGTGACAGTCAGGTTCTGTGGGGAGATGCAGGCTGAGCAAGAGTCTGTGGCCATGTGTTGGGTGGTCACAGAGGGGTTTCCACTGTGGTGATAATTAGGCGCTGATGAGCTGGACTTGGTGGAGCCTGAAGGACCCCTGGCTCTGCCCACTTGCCTTGGTGGGGCAGTGGGGGGTTCCTGGTGGTGAGGCCAGCTCTGGGACATCCCTCAGCTCGGGTCCCTTGGGCAGCACTGCCCTCAGTGAGCCGTGGCACTCTGTAAGAAAGGGTAGTCTGGGAGCCCTGGCACTGCCAGGCGTGGCATGGCAGCCCTGGGGCCACTGGACACGTACCTGAAGCCTGGTGAGCCTTGGGTCTCCTGCTGTGGCCACAGCTCCTGTGGCTCAGAGGTGCTGTGGTGGGGTGCAGGTCAGCAGGAACAGTCCAGGCTTGGCAGGTGTCACTAGGTACCGCTTGTACAGCACATCGGTGTTCACATATGAATTACATTTAAGACAGCTGAACCAGAGGATTCACATCCAACATCTTTCCTGAACTCACGTTCTCAGGAGACCTCAGCCCTGGCTTTCAGAGCTGGGCATCACAGCTTCACAGGAAAGCAACTTTGGCCCCAGTACACATGATATCCCCAATGTCTCAGATGATGGTATTTTCCTTTCTGGCTTTGCAGAGTAGCAGGAGACATGGTGCTCTCTAGCACAGGAGGTTTCTCACTTCTTTCTCCTCTGGGAAAATGTTCAGAGAACAGAAAGTAATAAATTTTACAAGACACAGTATTCTCTTTTTCCAGTTCAGGGAAGAAGTCAGTTCTCTGAAACACATGTGCTGGGGTTGTGTGTCGGGGTGAGCTACCTGCACAGGGGCTACGGGCACCCCAGGGAAGCCCCTGTATGTCAGCAGGTCCAGCTGTCCGCCAGGGCCTGCAGCAGTGGCTGGCAGATGCCAGCACCTTTGTCAGCTCTGCTTGCCATCATGTTCCCACCCTGGGCCTTGCTTTCAGGGAACCAGTGCTTTGCCATGTCGGCAGTTCAGGGAGGTTCATCCCACCTTCCTGGGCACTTCAAAATGTCGGGTGCTTTGGTCTGGGCAGTTGACCCACAGCAACAGTTTAGAGAGGAATAGGTCTTAGTCCCTTATGTCCCAAAATGCTGATGGGCAGAGTTGTCCTCAGCTGGTGTCTGTTTCTCCCCACAGACAAGGAAGAGGTGCTGTGAGCAGAATACAGTTAAACACCAGTCCCAGGGCAGTTTGAGTCCTGTCTCTGAGGCCTCTGCTGTGCACGATTCAACAGGGAATCAGAGGAACAAGGCAGAGAGCTGAGCCAGTGTCCCCCCGTGCTGCCCTCACCCTCTGCCAGGTTGCTTCCATGGGTGCCATACAGGGAGAAAAGGGGAAATTGGTTATTTCTGCCCATGACATAAATGCAGATCACCTCGCCATCTTTTCCACCAGCAAGACACCAGCCCCGGCTCCCCTGGCTCCCATAGCAAACCTCACTGCAGAACCCAGGATATATTTTACCTTGTGGCTTTTGCTTGTGGGGGGGTTTCAGTGCCACAGCCATGGCATGATTTCACCTGTGTTCCAGACCACAGGCTCATCCCCACAAGGATGGACACCACAGCAGCTTCTCCAGATGCCTATGCTGGGTGCTAGCTCTTGGTGTGGGGGTTGGCACATCTGGGATGCAAAACCCCCCATTTGGGTGCCACAAGGTATTTGAGCTCCTGCCACGAAGCAGGCTCACTTCCTCTCTTTCCTTTTGTCCCTTTGATGGCTTCAGTGCAATCCTGCTCACCAGAGTATCTCCCTGAGCCTCAGCAGTGGGATGCAGTGAGGTGGCAAATACCCAGATGGCAGGACTGTTATTTATTTACTGTTGCAGCCCCACGGGCCCCTGGCCCAGCCTCTGGGCACTCCAGCTACTTCGTCTTTTTGTTTCCTTCTTCGCACATTTTTCTGGATGCTGTTTTCACGTCCTGTTTGTTTTGAATCCCGGGGTGGGGAGGAACACACAACAGTGAATTCCCAGCCTGGACCATGCGGCATCCGCCGCCTGCATGACACAGGGCAGGGGGGTGTGAAAGCGCCTGCTGAGAACGTGTTCACATCACAACAGCAAAACCAGATGCCTGCAGCCACCCCGCTCTTCATGTGGTCACGGTGGCTGCGGCCCCCAGGGAAGGAAGGCAAAGCAAAGCTGCCCCTACTCTGACACGTGTGGGCAGGCATCTTCAGCTCCTACAGGACCCGGCTGCAGCATTTCGATGAGGATGCTGTGCTGAACTCGCAGCTGTAGCCAGAGGGAGGAATTGGGTGCTTCATCTGCTGGGGAAGAGGGAGGTGGGAGCAGCCGGGAGAGCTCATCCCAGCCAGGACAGGATGCGTAAACCTGCTCTTGGCACAAAGTTTCCTCCCAGCCCACCGTGGCTGCATGGTGGTTCGTTCCCTGCGGTTTGTTGCCAGCAAACCCAGCTGGGTGGGGATCAGGGCTGAGCAGTGGCTGGACAAGGATGGAGGGGACCCTTCTCCCCCAACAGGCCCCAGCTTGGGTTCACAGGATGGCAATGGGCTGGGCTGGGCAGAGAAGGGCACTGCTGGCCATGCCATTGCAGATATCAGCTTGAGCAAGGATTCAGCTGTCCTGAGCTTTCCCATGGGATTTTGTTGGGCTCCAGTTCTGGATGATGCTCAGCCAAGCTGATAGTATTCAGGGGAGCATGTCCCAGCAGGAAGCCCCACCATCACCCTCTCCTTAGCCTTTATTTTAAAACAACACAAAAGGAAGCTCATGCCAACCTCAGCAGCTCCAGCACATGGTTGTCCTGTATCTATCTCAACACCAGTGCAGAATCCTCTGGGGTCCAGGCCTATAAATTAGAGCACTTTTGGGTGCTCAGGGTTGTCTGTCTTTGCTCTGTGCCTCCAAGGTCCCTGAGCTGGGGCTGGGCACGCTGCCCAGAGGGGATCTCCTCGCATCCTGGCCAGCTTCAGCTGTCGCAGCGGTCCCACCTCTCCCAGCTGGCCTCTCCCTGACCAGGCACAGGACCTCCTCCCTTTCCTTCCCACATCCTCTCCTGCCGCTTGGGAGCAGATCCTGTTTGTGGTGGACCCCTGAGGGTTTCGCCCACTGGGCAGTTCAGATCCGGTCAGGGTTGTTGTTTTTTTTGACCGATTCTTCAAACTTTTGTGTTTTGATTTCTGTTGCTGCTTCGCCCCAGCCATGCGCCGAGCTGGAGGCAGGCTGAGGACGTGCATGCACGTGCAGGAAGGGCAGAAACGGCAGGAAGCCGGGTGCAGCCACTGCCTGGCAGCACGGCATGGTGCCCAAACCGGAACCTTTGGCACTGGGCTGGCAGAGACAGGCCCATGCTCCCTGCCAGCTCTGCCAGGTCAGGAGCAGAGGGACAGCAGGATGGGGTCACACCAGGCTCTGTGTCTGCCAGAACCTCCAGCAAGTTAGAGCTCCCCGCAGGGATCCTGACTTTCCTCTTCTTCCTGAAGAACACTTGAGGAAGAGTGTGGCTTGGGTCTGCAGGGATGCAGCAAGCAAGCTGGATTCGCTTGCCCAGCATTTGTCCCCAAGCAGATGTGAGCAGGTACGTAGGAAAGTGGGGTCACCTGTGCCTGTGGCAGTCGCACAGGCTGGGTCCCAACTGTGCCTTCCCCGAGGTACTGGAACTGAACTGGAGTGGTTCACAGCAATGTGGGCAAGGCAGGAGCACCCAGGCTGGCCTGAGCACCCTGTGCTCTCCTTAAGCACTCAGGCTGGCATTGGCACCCTTACTGACATTAAGCACCTGGATTGGCTTTAAACACCCAATCTGGGGTTAGCATCCAGGCTGGTGTTAAGTAGCTGGACTGGCATTAGCATCTGGGCTGACCTTAAGTACCCAGACTGGTGTTAGCACCCAGGCTGGAATTAGCATCCAGTCTGATATTAGCTCCCAGGCCAGTGTAAAACACCTAGACAGGCATCAGCACCCCAGGCTGGCAGGAGCACCCAGGCCAGCATCTCTTGACACCTTGGATTGAGGAGGAGAAGGACAGGATCAGTCTGTAGCAAAGTGTGAGTCTAGAAAAGGGGTTGGACTTGATGGAGCTTGCAGGAAAACGGTAGCAGCCCTGGTAGAGCTGAGGAGAGCCTGGAGGGATTTAGAGTAAAGCTATTCCTCACTCTCTCTGTGGTTCTGGGTGTCTGACGGCACCTCACCATACCCCCCTGGATCCTAATGTGCCCCAGTTAAGTGGCAGTACCCTCCCCCGGGGCAAACCCCCTCACTGCTGGCACCCCTGGGGTGCTGCAGGGTGCAGGACAGCTGCAGCCTGGGTGCTTCTCCCTGCCAGGCCCCGGCTATCCCCCGGCCCCACCAGGGCACAGGGTATTTCAGCAGGGCAGGGTGCTAAAGTCAAGCATTAGGGAAGGGATGCAGGGCTGGGAGGTGATGGTGGCCATGCCACCTCAGGCTCTCCACAGCAGGGCAGCTCCATGGGGATCTTGCAGCTTCCTGACTGGTCTTTGGGGATAACATCAGTGGGAAAGTGGTTTGGGTTAATCCAAACTGCCTGTCCCATCTGCCACAGTGACACTTTCTCAGATCCTGACTCCCGCCAGAAGCAGCAGCGCTAACCCAGGTCAGCCTCTCTGGTGCTGTGGCCGAGCCCACAGGAGCAGCAAGAGGGACGGTGCTGTGGTGCTTCCATGTTCCCCTGTGGGTCCAAACCTTCTGACTGAAACAATTTCTGTCTCCCAAGGTATTTGGGGGCACTGCTCCCATTCACAGCCCAGGGCACAAAACTTCCTGGCGGCCCCCAGCCCTTTCATGAAATCAGCCTGGGAGCAGGTTCCAGCAGAAGCTGCAGTGGCCGTGCCAGATGCTGCCACCCCCAGCATCCTCCCCACGTGGGCCGAATGCTGGAGGAGCCATAGGCTGGCTTTTGGGAGGATCTTTCTTGGGGGATGCCAAGATGCCATGGCACTGGGGAATGACAGGGTCTTTCTCAACGTGTGCCTTTTTGAGTGCCTTGACCTTGCGCTGGCTCTAAGTAACCCCAAAGTCTGAAGTGGGGCTTGGGGGCTTTAACCTACTAGACCACCAGAATAACAGAGGGTTAAACCACACCGTACCCACTCAGCCAAAGGCATTTTTGCCACTTTACTTTCTCCCTGCTCTTGCAACACAAAGAGCAAATCTGCCAGTTTGCCTGGAATGACCTCCGTGCCCTACAAACCTAACCCCTTCCTCAAAAAGACAAAAATCCCATTGCTTTGCACCTCCATCTGTTTAGCGAGCAGTTTAACCTAATAAGATTAGCATTCGAGGTCTTCTCTTCTTCTTTTACATTTTCCCCCACAGTTTACAAAGAAAACAGCATTGGATTTAGGACAAAAGCTTGAAACCCCTCATTTGTAAGAAACTGTTTTGTTCCAAAGTTATCTGGGGAAAGGGCTTGTGAGTCCTCCCCTAAAGCAAACACGAGGTGGCCAAGGGGCTTGGCCCCAGAGAGGATGGAGCCCAGCACGGGGCACCTGCACCCGGCTCTGTCTGCTGTGCGGTTGGGGAAATTTCATCAGGTTATTCCTCCAAGGAGGCTTGAAAAGAGAGAGGGTTGTGGTAGCAGGGAGAGGCTGTGATGGGGCATCTGGAACAGGAAGGAATCAGGATTTGCATTCCCTGTTCACCCATAGAGACCCTCTGGTGATGTGCTGGCACACAGCTCCATCCTTGTTGGGAACATGTGGGCAGTGCAGGCTCGTCTCTGGAGGTGATGGATGAAGCCGTAGCACCAGGAGTGTCATGAAAGAGCAGGGACTCTCAAAACTGAATTAACCTGCAAGGGGACACAAGTGCTTTTTTTTTTACTGTTTGAGTGCTTGTTCCTTAAACACCATCACATCCCACCAGGAGCCCCTTCCAGCAGGCTGAGGTGCCTGCCCCCCCGCTGCAGCCAGGCGCTTCTCCGAGAGGTGACAGCCTAAAGAGTCCCCAGGAATTCATTATTGGGGTGGGGGGGGAAAGGTAAAGGGTTTGATTTTCATTCTTTGGAACTGTTTTCCCCTCTCTCATCTCCCTCCCACCCCCTCCCTTTTTGCCACATTGTGCTGAGCTTGAATCAGGCCTTCACAAAGGGGATTAGAAGCTGGTTGCTGATAAATAGCAAAGCAGGTTGGAAGCGTGGGAACCAGCCATGGCGCAGCGCGGAGGGACATTCCTGCTCCGGAGGGCCGGGCGGGAGCAAAAGTCCGGGCTAACCCCGGGTCACCCGGGGGACCCAGTGCCTGAGAAGATTTGTTCGGACACTGGCTTTTGTTGTGCACAGTTCCGTGTCAGCCCAGCGTGTCTCTCGCTGCTATTGATGGGGAAGGAAAGCACTATTGTCAGGTGCCCGAGGGCCCCCCTTTCACTCCTGCACTCTTGGGGTGACGTCAAGGCGGTACGTGGGAACAGAACCGGCCAGCCTGGAGTGGGGTGAGCAGTCCTGGCAATGCTACACGTCTGCTGACCCGCTCGCAAGGCAAGGAGAGATGCTCAAGGGGTTTCTGGGAACTGAGCACGGGGCCTGAAGCTGTGCTTCCCCCCTTGCAAGCTGCCCTGTCACTGCTGGGACAGCCAGGGCTGGACAGGATGGATGCTCCAGCAGGAAGCTGTGTAGGAACGTGGAGAGTGTTTTTCATCTCAGTCCCGGCACTATCAGTGAAATTTCCCAGAGGGGAGGGGGTGAGACAGGATCGTGCCAAAAATTCATGCTGGGAACTGGCTGCTGGATGAGAGTGTGGCTGCCCAGCCCTGCGAATCCCAAGGGTGTCTGTAATGTCAGCTCTTGCCCCACCTGGACACCTACTGATGGTTTCAGCATTCCCTCATCAACAGGCTCTTATTTTCCGACACAGTTTTAATCTCTACCTGGAGACCCTGGGAGAGGTGGGACAAGGGCCTGGGGCCCATCCCTTGGTCTAGCTCCTGCTTCAGCCTCTTTTCAGGAAGAGGACAGGCAGGGAATTTCCCCGATGAAGTGCTGCAGGGTGTGCAGTAAAGCTGCCCTGAGCAGCTAGATGAAGTTCAGCTGCTTTGCATCTGGCGCCGAGGCTCGCTGCAGCATCGCAGAGCATCTGGGGACAGGCAGCATGCCAGGGAGGGAGCCTGCTGGGAAAATCCCTCCATCCCGCCTCCGGCTTTTCTCCCTGTGACCTGACAGTGAGGAGCTGCAGGTGACCTTGAACCCTACAAGCTGCCTGGTCCTGGTCAGCACTCTGCATATTTCACCTACCATTTCTCGTCTCGGAAAATGAGCTGATCAGCAAGACTGGGACTTACTTCCAGCCCTCGTTTCTCCTCTGAAGCCTGATTTTGCTGCTAAAGGCTCTTCGAGAGCTGAGGCTCCAGCACTGCATCCACTGCATCGTCTGTGCAAGGACCATCAGTGTGGTGGTGACTCCAGAGCCCCCAAAAGCTCAAAAAAGCCAAAGCCATACAGTCTAAACAGTCACATTCAGGTGGGACCCACAGGCTTTGTGTCCAGCAGAGGCAAACAGGGAAGAGCGACAAATATATTTGCTGCCATTGCGTCCTCCAGCTCTGTCCTTGGAAAGAAAACCAAAATCCCCCTCTATGAGCTGAGATTACCCCAGAGGAATGGGGCAGCCCAAACAGGACAGCAGGAACGTGGCTGCTCTGCCACCGAGGATGCACGCTGCCCTTCCTGGGAAATCTGTGTGGGCAGCCGTAGAAATATTCTTGGAGGTCACTTGGGAGTCCAGGAGCTGGAGGGGCAGTGTAGCTCTGTTAGGGCTGGGCAGTGGCCAAAGTTTTTTTCAAAGAGCTGTGAAAAAAATAGGAGCTGCTTCCATGAAGCAGGATTTTCAGCACGCGCTGGTCTGGGTCCTGCCTGGTGGGTGGAAGGAGTGAGTTGCCACCTGACCACATTTTCGGGGCCTTGCCTGAAATGTCTCCCTGGCCCCTTGTGTGCCAGAGGGCAAGGAGACACCGTGCTGTGTGCCACCGCCGGGGCTTGCTTGGGCCAAGTGCTGAGTCAGCACTTGGCAAGCCTGGGGTGTTCCTGGGGAGCCTGGCAGCGTGCATGGTTGTGGGGCAAGGGTGAGGAGGGGGATGACAATGAGGAGGGGGATGGGGATGGGGACAGGGATGCTTTCCTGCTCTGAGCAGATGGGATACTTTCAGACACACCACCCTTGGTCAGGTCCCTGCACAAAGGCAGCCGTGCTGCCGCAGCTCCTCTGGACACCCACCCAACACCTCCTCCTCCTCCTCTCCTGTGGGTGCAGAGACCTGCAGGGCAGGCGGGACCTGAGGTGGGAAGATCCTGAGAAAGCTGAGTCCTGTGCCTCACAGTGTCCTCCCGCACTACTGGTGCGTGGCTGGCTGCAGCACATGCCAAGGACGTGGAGGGGCAGCTCCAGCACCGGGAAGGGGAGCATCCTCCCAGCCATTGGTGCTGCAAAGGCATCGCCTGCACCCTCTGTCAGCCCAGCACCTCCCTGCCTTCAAAACCCCGTGGGGCACAGCATCTCCCACTCCCAGGCCAGGCTGAGCCCCTCTGGGGTGCTTGGATAAGCCATCAGGCAAACATTATCTCCCACCTCTCCCACCACAGATCACCCCTGAAGAGTTGCTGAAGGGACCCAGCCGGCTGCTGGCTGCCATGTGATGGGCTGCTCTTGGATTTTTTTATAGAAAATAAATAGTCTTGCAACAGAAGGGGATTGTTATTATTATTATATTTTATTATTTATTATTATTATTATTCCCAGGCTATCAGGGTCACCAATTTAGCCCTGCCTAATCCAATACAGCTGTTTCCTGTGCACTCAAGAACAGGACTGACACTCCTGGGCAGTTTATTTAAATAGGTAAGATCCGGATCTCTGGAGCAAAACAAACAGCACCAGCTGCCTGGATTGCTCCAGCCCTGAACCCTCTGCACCCTCACAGTGCCCCTGCAACCTCTCTGAGCCTTTGGTCCCCTTTGGGGTTCCCTCTGCCACTGTGACAGGGCAGGGATGGCTGGAGAAGGCGTTTGTGGAGGTGCTGCCAGCAGCCAGTTTTATTCCTTTATTCCAGTGCTGGCAGAGGGCCAAGGACAATTGTCCTCTTGTCTCCAAAGACCACGTTTCCCTGGCTGGAGTCTGGGACACCTGAGGATCAGACATCTCCTTCCCATCAGTGGGATGCTAAACCCATGTGTCCCTCACACAGCTCTGCAAACCCTGGTGCTGTATGTCCCAGGGGAGAATAAATGCCCATGGTCAGTCTATCTGTGATGAGTCGGAAAAATAGTAAATGTGAGAAAAGGCTGGGACGGTTGAATTTGACAGGGGAAGGCAGGCTGGGAGCATCAGCATGTGTTAAGATGGACTGTCAGGTTTTGCTGGTCTGAGTTCTGTGACTGTTTTGTAGGGTTAGATTAAATTTGGATGGCTATTAACTTTTTGGTTGCAAAACAATTCAGTTAACAACAGGTGCTAATTGCTTCCTTTTAACTGATGTTCAACAGCTGAGCAGCCAGAAAACAGGCTGGAAAACTGGGTCTCTGGGAGATGCCTCAGTGGGGCTTGCGAAGGCACATGGGGCGAACCCCCGGGGATTTCTGAATGTCCCTGTGTGGGACAAGATGGGTGCGCCCTGCTCAGGCACGGGCGCCTTCCTTGTGAAGGGGCTGGCTCAGACCAGTGAGGGCTGTCCTGCCAGGGCCCCCCTCACCCCAACAGCCCCGACCCCACCATGGGCCCGTGCAGTTTGTGATGCGCGTCGGTGGCAGCCCTGTGTGCCCGGGGGAGCCTCAGTGGCTCTGCCACCTGCAGCCCTCCCTCGGTTCAGAGCCCTCCCTTGCCCGCCAGCCTCACTGTTCCCACGGCTTGTCCCTTTGGTTCTTTGCAGAAGAGCCGTTTGGTGGTGTGAAAACTCTTTGGTGTTAATTACTGGCTTTTTGGGTGCAGTTTTGTGATGTGGTGATGCTGGAGGCTGAGGGGAGACCTCCTGGCTCTCTACAACTCCCTGCCAGGAGGGTGCAGAGAGGGGGGATGAGTCTCTTGAGCCAAGTAATAGAACAAGAGGCAATGGCCTCAAGCTGCCCAGGGCAGGGTCAGGCTGGCTCTGAGGAAGGATTTCTGTGCAGAAGGGGCTGTTGGGCGTTGGAATGGGCTGCCCAGGGCAGGGGGGAGTCCCCATCCCTGGAGGGGTTGAAGAGTCGGGTTGACCCAGCGCTGAGGGATCTGGGGGAGTTGGGGACTGTTCATGTTGGGTTGATGGTTGGACTGGAGGAGCCTCAAGGTCTTTTCCAACGGAGATGATTCTGTGATTCAGTGACGTGTCCTGACACCACGTGCCCGTCCCAGCATTGCCCTCATCCTGCTGCTTCAGCACTGCCAGCTCCAGCATAGGCGGTGAAGTGCCAGGAAGCTCCGACTCTGTGGTGTAGGATTTGGTTGGGGCTCACTTGGCTCCCCAGGGTGGGTCAGGCTGCCACCACAGCCCAGCCAACCCCGGGCCCTACTGCTGCTCCCTGGCAGAGCCAGTGCACACAGTGATGCTGCTTGGTGTGAGCCCAGTCCCTGCCACGGCCCCTGCCAGTGCTGCTACGGGTCTGGCACCCATGGGGGGTGCAGTTCCCAAGTTGACCCAAGGTGCAAGACTGGGAGCCACATCCAGATAATGCTGGCGGGACATGGCTGTGTGGGGCAGCTCTCGGCCAGCCTCACGTGAGAGCCCCAGAGTTGATGTGCTTCCCATAAGCCTGTTGCTTTACCTTTATTTTTTCTATTTTTATTTTTATTTTTTCCTTTTTCTTTCTCTTCTTCATTTTCTTTCTATTTTTTCTCTTTCTTGTTCTCGTTCTCACCCAGCTTTTTACATTATCCAGCTCTGCTCTCTTTGCACTTCATACCCATCACAGACGCTCTTTAATGCCACTCATAAGGATTCACAGCCCTTCAGCAGAGGTATCACCATGCCCCCATGCCCAGACACCCTGACCTATGTTGTGATAGTGAAGCCTTGTCACCTTTATGCCAGAATCCAAAGATAAGCTGTATCTGGACCATAAACTGCAGGGTTGGTTGCTGGGATGATGGTGAGCTTCCCTGGGCTGGAGGTTGGGCAGGGCAGCTGGGACGGGTCCTTTGGGTTTTAAGGCTGGGAAACCACCTCGTCATGCAGGACCAGGAATGCCAGGGTGACCTGGACATCTGCCCACTGGGGTAGAGTGGGCTTGTTTTGCATCAGCATAAGTTGACAAAGATGAACTGAGTCTGAGCAAATGTGAACAAGAGCAGGTGCAAGCCTGGCATCATCTTATTTGCAGGGAGAATGAGAAGAGATCCTGGTGCCTTTATTTCTCTGCAGGCACCTAGGAGCAGCCAGATTTTGGGGGTCCTGAGCATTTTGCCAATGACTGCAGAGGTGACAGGTATCCTCACCCACTGCCCCCCTCCCGGCAAGCAGGGCTTGCAGGACAGGCCACGTTACAGCCATTTGGTCCTGGCAGCATCGGGCCAAGCTGCTGGTGTGAGTGGCTGGTGGTGGCGGCTGCAGCGGGAGGGGCGCGATTAGCACCTTCGGGCGGGAGATGAAAGAGCCGCTGGCGCTTGGAGATGAAAGACCCAGTGGGGCCACAGCGCAGGGCGAGGACGGGAGGTGAGGGGAAGCCCTGAGAGTTGTTTTTTTTCTCATCTGTGCTGCGCAGCGGGATGGTGGCAGCCAGCGCCGGGCTTTCCCAGGGCCTGGCATCGAGCCCCATGCCGCAGGGCAGCGCTCCCCACCCGCTGCCCGGCTGAGGTGTCAAAGGGGCGGCGGGACCCGCTGAGCATCCTTCAGGACATTGCATAGAGGCGGGGAGGCTCTGGGGTGTTTGCCAAAGGAGAAGTGTTGCAGGGGGGATGTACTTGCGTGGAGCAGGTGTGCCACTCCAGGCCCTGCCTGGGACTGTGCTGTCTGCTTGGGGTTGTTCCTGTCACCCAGAGGCAGGTGCCATCATGCATTGGTGACAGACACAGCAGTGACACAGCCTTGGGCAAAGTCTTCATCTCTGGTTTGTGCGTGGTGAGGCTGGGGACAGGACTCAGTGCCTTGTCTGAGAGTGGGAAACCTTGGTGTCCCCAGTCCCCAGGACTCCTGTCCCCAACAAGAGCATTCCCATGCCACACCATCGTGATGTGGCATGCGGTGGAAGCCCATCACAACTGGTGCCCTGCCCTGTGCTGTGCCGTTCTGCCATTGCACACTGTGCTCCCTTTCGCTCAGCCCTGGGCTTTCAGGAGGGCTGTGTGTCAGGCTGGTCTTTCAGTGCCTCCTCTGCCATCTCTGCTCAGATTCATCAGGGCACAGGCATCACCTAGGCAGGTCTCTTTTTATCAGGGGGGGATAATAATCTCGTTTTAGCCTCTCCTTTGCCCAAGACTAAAGCTGGAGGAGCAGGAATCCTCAGGGCAGTCATGGGGCGAGCGGGTGTCTCCTGGGCTGCCAGGGATGCAGTGCTTCAGCAGTCCCTGTAATCTGCACTGCTGTGGTTTGTCCCCAGTGGCTCACACAGAGCAGTGAGAGCTGGGCGGTGCTCAGAGAGACGGGCACCAACACCTTCCCCAGAAAGCCTGGGACATGCAGGTTTGGACTTAAACTTGCCTTGGACTTTGAGGTTGAGCCTAGCAAGCTTATTCCCCCCAGAAACTCTACTCAGGTATCTGATGAAGGCCCATTTATCATGTCTATGTATCATTTTTGTATGCAAAAGCCTGTGCAAGGGCCTGGGCTGTTGCTTTGAGGAGCCTCAACCTTGCAGGTAGCTGTGGAATGGGGCTGACCAGGAGAAGCTCCCATCTGCTTTGTCCCTCCATCTCTCCCTCCCAGGGTGAATACCAATCTGCTTGCCCCAGGCTGCTCAGGCAGAACTCAGAGGGTTTTATCCTCTAGTCCTGGCTCTGTGCACCCCAGAGCTCTGCCAGGCTGCAGGACTTCTTGGCAGGCTGGTGGTGGCCAGAGGCCCCAACTGGCTATGGCCACAAGCAAAGGAGAGTGAGGAAAAGGGCATTGAGCCCCCTGACATGGCATGTGGGGACCAACAAGGCTTCAGGGATGCACAGTGTTGGACGAGGATGCTGATGAAGCCAAAGGGGTCTCCAGCTTGGTGTCTGCATAACCCAGACTGCAATGATTCATCACTGCCTGGACTGAAATGAAGAATCTTGGGTGGAATCACTTGTTTCAGCTTAAAATGTTGCATTTTATGTTAATTTTCATTGCCTTAGGGTAGCTTGGTTGGTTCTGAACCTCTTTGAAATGATTGGTTTTAGGCAGACCTCAGGGCAGGGGAAGCAGAAAATCTGGACCTGTCCTCTAAACACATCTCTCCATTTGTGTCTTCTGGCTGATCTCCCAGCAGGTCTGGGGCTGCTGCCCACCCCGGGGCCACGTGTGCTTGCTCAGACACTGCTGTACATCTCCCATGCTGGACCCAAGTGTGCTGGACGTGTGGAGCTGGGGAGGAGCTCTGGGGAGCCAAGCCGGGCTGAAGGCACTGGACCAACCCTCCTGGCTGCTCCTCTCTCACAGCTGCAGCAAGTTTGACAGTGCTCTGCCTGCCCCTCCCTGGAGAGCACCAACCTCTTCAGGACCTGTGGGATTCAGTTGGCACTGGGAAGCCCAAGGACAACAGCCAGGGGGACCAAGGTCCCGACTCAGCTCTGCACCTCTCCTCTGCACCAGCTCTCCCTCCTCCTGCCTTGTCCGCTCTGGCTGCTGGGGAAGGATCACTTCTCACCTTGCACAAAACTTAATGCCTATGGTCTTGGCTCGATTTGTGGCTCAAAAGTACTTTTGAACTATGGACAAGAGGTTATAACTCACCCATGTGCTCATCTCCAGTACATGGACACATGTGCAGAGGTGCTGCTACAGTCTGTGCTGGCACGGTGGACAAGCTTTGCCCTCACTGCCGCGAGTGCCGAGGCACCTGTCAGGCAACAAACTAAACCTGCCTGTGTGTTTCCCATCCTGCCTGCTGGACACCAAAAGTGAACCAAAAGTTTTTTGAAACCAACCCAGAAATGCACTGGGAGACAGCCCGTGTTTATCATGCTTCTGCTTCCCCCTGAATTCCAGTCCTCTGACATGTTTAGATCAAACCTGATGACCCAAATCTGACTTCAGCAACTGTGAAGGAAAGTGACCTTCTTGAAAAGAGCAGCCCAGGAGAGCGGCCGCGTGTGCTTCAGGCCACCGCAGGCCGCTGCACCCGGCCGCACTGCGGAAAGTAGCAGCCAGGCAGCACCGAAATGTTTCACTGGTTTTAATTTAATTACTTTGCAAAACAGAATGTAGCACCGATGACACCTTCACAGCATCCTAGGACAGCGCAACAACCCTGGAAGCTGTCGCCAGTGGTCTGTGCAAAACCACAGTGGGCTTGGGCCAGGATCTAATAAACATGTATGTGCAATGCAAAAACCACCTGCCTCTACATAACGGGACTTACTGACAGAGCTGGGGGAGCTGAGGGTCACCTGCCCCTCACCAGAGCGCCTGGAATGGGCCAGCTGCTTGTTGGAGGACCTGGAAAAGTCCCCTGGCCCTTAGGGACAGGAGGGTTGTGAAGTCAGGGAGGGAGCTGCCTTCACAGCTGGCTGCAGGTAGAGGCAGAGGGGGAAAGAAGCAATAGGGAGAGGGGGGGAAAGGAAAAAATTGATCATGCATCCCTCCTTCTGCCTGCTTTCCTTGTTAGAGGCATGGACCTGTCGAGGCTACGAGGCAACAAGTGAATCTGGAATTTGTGGGGTCTTGCAGCCAGGCGGGAAGGCAGGGATGTGTCCCCAGGTGTGGGACTCCAGACACTCAGCACCTGCTGGGGCCCTGGGTATCTCTCAAGCTGACTTCCCCGAGCTGTCAAAGGTCTCCAGCCAAAAATGGGGCAGAGCAGATGTTTTTAAAGTAAAGAAACCACAAAAACACTTTTCATTTCAGGATCTCTCCTCTAGCCCCTTCTTTATCTCAGCATCAAGCAGCCGCAATGGGCAGAAGTTCAAATTGCCACCCCAGACAGGTCTCATTTAATTAGACACTGGAGCAAGAAGGATTTAAACCCAACTGTTCATCTTCTGAGGCGATGTCTGCTAATGACTGGGGCAGGGAGATGTGCTTTATGGTGATGCACATCCCATCCCAGCTATGGCCATATTTCCCAGGGAGGCTAGTGCCTGCTGTGCTCAGTGCTCTTAAAATCAGGCCGCTCTAGATGCCGACCTGGGGCCCCAGGTGTTGTGCAGATGTTTTTTTCCATGGCCTGGTGACGCTTTCCCAGCCTCACTTCCTACCTTTCAGGGTAGCCTGAAGAGGAGTGGAAGTTTCAGATCTTGCAAATCCTGACGTGCTTTGGTCCGTGGTGTGGGAAGAATCAGCCTGAGCCTGCAAGCTGCTGAGGGGGAGTCTGGGGTGAGCTGCAGTGGCTCCAGTGGCTGGAGGGTCTACTGTCCCAGGGACCCCTGTCTAGAGGACAGCCATGGCAGCATGTCATGATGAGCAAGGGCTCCCTGCAGCATAAACCTCAGAGGAGGGAACCCCCCTTGCACCCCCACCCACAGCCCCATCCATCCCTCCCCAGGGGGAGACAGACAAGGGGGACCCCAGCCATCTCAGAATGTGGAAGAGGGTCCCCGTGCCTCGGGGGGCTTCCCCTGCTCCACTCCCCCGGGACTGCCTGCCTGGCTGGCCCCCCACTCTCAGAGCCCCTTGTCCGCCGGGGCTGGGCAGGGTCTGCGCAGAGCCAGCAGGGACGGCTAGCCCCAGAGCCCCCGCTAAGTACTTGTGGGGTTGGGTTTTTTTCCACTCCTGGGAACCAAGCATCAGCTTTTGTTGGTGAACAGACCGTAGCTTTCATGTGAAAAGGTTAGTACAGTATGTTAGTTCCTAATGAGGGGATAATAGTGTCTGATTCTCACACCCCGGGGACTGCGAGGTTACAGCAGCACGGGAGAAGGGTATTTAACACCTTCACCCTGGGAACCTTTTCCCTTTGCAGCCAGAGTCCCAAGCCCTTGCCAAGATCAGGGAGGAGGAGGAGGAAGAGGATCATGGTGCAGCATCATCTTTGTCCCCACTTCACTCTCGTGCCCCAATCCCATCCCATCGACACACACGTCCTTGTGGTGGGGGCAGCCAGCAGGAGAGCCTGGGAAACAGTTGGCTAATAAATCAGGATCGGGCCCCCCATCACCAGTTCAGTGTCAGTATCTCCTTCAGCTGTGGGTACCATGGGGAAGCTGTGGGTCACGGTGCCTGGCAGGGACACGGTCTTGGAGCCAAGTGTGTGGGCCGTGGGGGTGAACCCCCTTGGCGTGTGCACTGCCCAGAGGATGGGTGCTCTCAGTCTCTGTCCCCACAGCTGTCACCTCCCTCACTGCCTCACAATCGTGTCTGTGCCAGGACTGGGGCTCATGGTGCCACCCAGGAAACCCTCAGTGAACCAAGGTTTTGGGGGGTGGACATGTCCCACAAAGCCCCAGAGCGCAGCACAGCCCGGGTGCTGTGCAGGGAGGATGTAAAGGCCCCGCTGCCCTAACTTGCTTTTCCTAGAAGAGTCAAGATTCCTTCCTAAATCCAGCCTCCCACCCCATCCTGCTGCAGTGGCTTAAGAAGGGGACAAGCCCTGTGAGCACTTGGGATCTGGGAACAGCCCCACATGTGGCTGTGGCCCCCTCTGGGGCTGCCAGCCGTTTGCAGCCACATGCCATCCCAGGGCAGGTACCAGATACAGGTTGGTGTTGCCATTTTCTTGGAGGTAACAGCGTCCTGTGAGAGCAGCCCACACAGAGAGCATGGTGAGGTTTCCCAGGGACTGCAGTGCCGGTGGTGGCTGGAGGTACAGAGCCTTGACAGTTTGGAACAGAAGTGTCCCCAGGGAACATGCTGCTGCTTTTCTAACTGCAGGGGTCTTGGATTAAACCCCCAGATGCTGTATTTATTGAGGAAGTTCAATTCAGACTGCCTGTGCTGGGAGCTGGAATGTCCTCAGATCAGGAGAGACCAGTTTTGCCAAATTCCACCCACATGGGATGCCAAATTACAAGTGTCATCACCTGGGCTGTCACTCCACTCGGAGCCTTTAAGGGCATGACACCTTCCCACTTCTTAGCAATCTTAGAAATGGCAGATTTTTGTAGTAACCCTTTGCTGGGTGACCTGTTTCTTACTCTGAGGTTGCACGTGGGGGAGCTGCCTGTCCTTGGTTTGCTGTTCCTGCTGGGTCGTGCTCAGGGGGGATGACAGATGCTGAAAACAGCAGCTGAGGTACATCCATGTCAGCAGCTTGGCACTACCATGGCCCCTCCACGAGTCTGGTTCATACATCAGAGCATCAGCGGTGGGGTTTTGGGGGGGTTATGGTCTGTGCCTGCTAGAAACAACGTGCTGAGGAATTACTACTTCAAGTAATGGCCAAAGTCTGCGTTCAATAATGTGGGGAGGGCTGGCTCCTGTGGTGCCCACCGGGCTCTGCCACCTCACCGTCGCCATACCAGCCCTGGGCATCCCGGTGATCTGCGGGGGAGTCTTCAAGCCACCTTGCCCCTGTCTGCTGACTTACACCCATCCTTGTTCCCAACAGTGCCTGGCTTCATTGCTCAGTTCTTTTGTGCTCTTTTCTTTCCCCTTCATTCCTTAAAACAGCAGGATGCCAATTCCATCCTCACTGTGTTTTCCAACAGCATCACTTGGAGGGTGTGTGCTCTGGTTCCCGCATCTCAGTTTGCAGTGCCACAAAGCCAGTGGCAAGGCCTGCCTCTCCTCCCCAGTGGTGCATGATCCCACAGGTGCACTGAGTGAGTGGCAAACCCCTCTCAGGGGATTGGGGCTCATGGTAACAGGCTGTCCTCTGCTCCCCAGAAAACCAGAGGAGAGCAAAGGGTGGGACTTTGGAAGGAGATGGACTTTGGGTTGGATCTTTCTGCAGAACCTCTGCATCCCCAGGCTGGTCATCTCCCCCAGCCTGCTGAGCTTTGGAGATTTCCAGGTCAATTGAAAGTGTGGGACCACCTCTGCTTCCCTGGGGGGAACAGGAAAGGGGCCCAAGCCAATATGCCTGCCCAAGTGTGGAAAAAGCTGAGGAAGGTGGATAGGGGAGGTTGGGAAAGCAGTTACTTAAGACCAACCAAAATGTCACAACAAGGTGTGATGATGGTCATTGCCTATGGCTTGGCATTGCAAAGCACACGAAGAGTGAGAATCCAACATTTTGCTTATCTAATGGGTTATTTTAAAATGTCCAAACCTCTGGAGTGGGGGAGTTGAACTGTGGTCCAGGCCTGAGGAAGGGAACCAGCAGCCCCAGGGACTGGCCATGAGAGTGATTAAGTTTGTGAAGAATTTGCTTTACTGAAATAGGAGCTCTGAGGACCAAAAACCTACCAGGTCTGATGACAGAGCTTGTGGGCTGTGCTATATGGCTGCTGTAAGGCATGATGTTAAATATTTGTAGGACAGTGGGTTAGAGAGGTATGACCTTGCCTAAGGTTCTGCACAGACCATGTGGGCAAGAGTCATGATCCCTCTTCATCAGTGGGCAATTTCTGTGTCGTAAAGGCTGGATTTGGGGCTGTTGCCTGGCTTTCCTTTGTACCAGGTTGATGTGGGTGCAGATGTTGCCTCTTGCTTCTCTAGACCATGCTCCTGCGCCTGCTGTCCCGGCAGACACAGGGACTCCCAGGCCCCATGGTGAGAAACAGGGAGAATTGCCAGTGACTGCCAGCAGTGGCATTGCCCAAGGTGTGCCTGGCTGCACAGCCCCTTCTCAGGCTGCTCCAGCCCACACCCATCCTCCAGACAGGAGGGCAGCAAGTGGACCCCTTGCTGGCCTGAAGGTGGGTGGATGGGAGCTGCTTGCCCACTCTGGTATATGGGTTTGCACCATCCTTGGGCCCAAGGGGCATCTTTCTGGGTCAACCTGCACAAGCCTGTTTGCACCAGAGGAGATGTTTTCCAGCTGAGATAGCCTGGGCCTGAGAAGCAGACATTCCCTTGCTCAAGTGTGCTGAAATGTTTAATTAGAGTTTAACAGCAGCCTGGGAAAAAGGTGTCTTGTCATATTTCTGGGCTGCGTTTTGTTGTTGAACTGCGAGCCCTGTATGAGCACAGCCGAGGGAGACCTGCTGCACAATGGGCTCTTTATGTGCCTCTCCCCGCGGCTCGCCCCGACCCTGAACTTTCCCATTAGCTGTTGGCGCGGTGCCCTCACGCATGTGCCCGGGAGGGAGCCGGCACTGCTCCACGCCCGGCAGCCAGGACAGGACGGGGATGGGAGTACACAGCAACGCAGTGGATTTTCCTCTGGTTTTTGGATTCGTGTGGCAGGAGAGGGAACAGTGTGGGGTGTCCAGAGGAGAGGATGTCCCACTAGCTGCACTTGGATGTCCGGATGAGCCCAAGGCACCCTTCAATGAAGAAGGCTCCAGTGTGTGGCCATGACACAATGTGATGGCTGTGCACGTGGCAGGATGCTGGAGTTCAGCAGGATGACAAATGGGGACACAACACTTGCCTGTGAGGGACCCTCCCTCACCCAAGTCTATCTGAAAATGCTGATCATAGATCAAAGATTTCGTTTCTCAGACCCCAGCAGAATTCAGACCTCAGTCCCATCCCTCTGCCTCCACACTGGGAAGGAAAGATGCTCAGCTCTGCCTGGCTGGTGGAGCCAGTGAGGCTGTAGGACAGGATCCTTAGCCCTCTCCATCACCCCCTGGGCACCCAGGTGGGCCCTGGGGAGCACTGTCCTGAGGGAGCTGGGGAAGAATGTGAGGAATGGAGCACACACCTTCCTCACCCGACTTCACCTCCACAAATAGCCCATCAGCATTTTCCACTTGCAGGTATTTTTTTCTGCAGGGTGAAATTAAAGTTTTGCCACCACTTGCCTGATGATGTCCTGTTCATCAGTAAAAGAGCAAAACCAGGTTTAGTGGGGTTGGATTGCTTCTCTTGCCAGCTCTCCCAGCTTTCTTTCCTCCGGTTGGCCACTGAAACAGTAGAGAACAAATCCCTTGGGTCCAGCAAAAGCCTAAAAACACACATTTATGTGTATATTATTACCCCTTTTTACTTTTTACCTTTTTTTTTGGTGTGACACAAACATGCGATGCTCTAGATAGCCCCTGGGGTCCCGTGCTGCAGAGAAGACATGGAGATGTTGGGGCCCCCCAGGAACACGCCTGTGGCCTCACATGTCACCAGCATGCTGGGGTCATGTTAGCATGTCTGGAAGGTGTCAGGCTGGGAATGCAGGAATAGGTGCACAAGGTGTCCCGGGGTTTCTTCTTGTTCCAGCAGCAGCAGCTCTTCCCCTGGGCTGCTCCTGAGGGCTTTCCTCTTGTAGATCCCAGTTAGCAGCTTGCACAGCTTCTTTCTGAGACTGTTTTTGGGAGATCCTTTTGGAGAAGCCCTGCAAGAGCTGGTGTTTTCCCTCAAGATGAGATGCAGATGGTTGTTCTCAAAGGAGATGGTGCTCCTTTGTGCTGGAAATGTTGGCAGAGCCCAGACATGCAGCTTCACACTCTTCTCCCCAATGGGGTGAGCTGCACCACTCAGACCAACCATTGCATCAGATGGTGAGAGCCTTCCAGAGGTGCTTGGCACTAGCCTGGTCCTCACCAAAATCCCTGCTTTTTCCACCCTTAATCTACCAAAGGTTTCTCAGTAAGTTTGGGGCTTCTGCAGCAGCACATGGCCCGTGCACCTTTGCTCACAGTGTGTCCTACAGCTGTACCCGTCCAGCTTTGGTCCTAGAGGGTCCCTGCCAGGGGTTGTCTAGAGAGAAGGATGCTGGCAGGATGGATTGGGAATGTCATCTTGGGTGTTAAAGTTGCTCCCTATTGCCTGTATTTCCCTTTGTCCTGCTCCGGACATGCAGGCAGTGCGGGCAGAGGCTGACGCCTTGGCCATGGTGATGCCATGGAGGAGCTGTGGGGACCTCCCACTCCTCCTCCAAGCGCAGTGACAGGGATGAACTGAAGCAAGGACCATCCCAGACTGCCTGAGATGATTGTGCAGAGGAACTGACTTTATCACCAAATTCACGGGTAGGACATGCCGTTTCCATGGTGACATCCTGGTTGAGCCATATGACCAGCAGCACCGTGGTCCCCTCCATTGCTGCTCCATTTGTCAGGAAGCTTCCCCAGCCCTGGTGGCCCTGTGAGATGAGCAGGGTCTGCACCAAGAACAACTTTCTCTCCCACAGCCTTGACCTATGTTTGAGCTAACACAGGTGAGAGTATGGGATTTTTATACTCTCCTTGAGGATGAGGACAAATCTCTACTCACAGCAGGGATGGTTCAAGTTAGATCTTGAGCTGAGAAGAGCTGGGCATCTGCATCAGCAGAGGCTGTTAGGAATGCTGTGTGGCTCACGGGTAGATTGGCTCCTGACCTGGGGCCTCTGGTGATGTGGTGGCTCTCCAAATCTGGAACATCTGGGTGGCTGCTGCCTCATGGAGAGGTGGGCATCTGAGCAGTGCTGAGCTCTCTCTGGGCTGGGACCAAGGAAAGAAAGCCTGAGGGTCTGCAGGGCTGTCAGAGAGCAGCCCTGATGCCACAGTGAGGGACAGCCAGGCTTCTGTGTTTTCCTTGCTGCTGATGGCTGAGCCCCAGGCTAGGGACCCACAGGGGGTGGAGCTGCCCATGATGTGGGATGAACCTGCAAGAGCACCCACCACCCTGGGGTGCATTTCAGCATCACTTGCATGATCTGCCCCTCATGAACTGCAGCCCTTCCGTGCTGGCAGGTGTTTGCTGATGGGGTCTCAGCAACCATCTCCCCAGCATCCTGGAGGCTGAGCCTAGAGGTTCAAAAGGGCTGGTGTCTTCTCTTGGAGGGGCTTTGGGTGTCATAGGGCTGCTGACCAGGACAGGGTCAGGGTGATCAGTGCTGTAGGTGAGTCCTCCGAGCAGGAGTGAGGAGCTGCTGTGTGTTTCTTCTTGTCAGTGAGTGGAAGTGAAACGTTGCCAGGAGAGACCCAGGGGACAGCACAGTGACAGTGGCACCTGGGAAGTAAGGCGACCTTTGGAGAGGTGAATGCACCTGGGCCCCCAGAGATTTACATGCAATGGAGAGTGTGTTCTGGCTTCTTCGTAACAGTAATGGCAACAACTGCATTTGCAAATGCAAATATTTGCTTTGTTTCTAAACCCCAGCACTGCAGAGCCCACAAGGAGCATCCCTGCCACCAGGGTGGAGTGCACAGTGTCCCTCCTGTCCCGCCTGGGCATGATGGCCAAGCAAAACAAAGAGGAAACAGGGGCCCCTCACTCTGCTGTGCTCCTGAAGATCCCCCCCAGCAGCACCCTGGCCCTGGGTGGGATGCCATGGCAGACTCTACTCAAGATGGGGTCACGGTTTCCTTTTCTGTAGCCACTAAGCAGCTCCACCCTCCATGGGGTGCTGGGCACCATGGGCATGCAGGCAGGGTCCTGCTGGCTGCCCACAACAGGCCGCAGCTTGCAGGTGCTGAGATGTGAGGATAAGCTCAGCGGGTGTGCAAAGTGCTCAGCCCCGTGGGAGGGGCAGCACCCAGCCCGAGAGCATCCCAGCTTGGAGGCTGGAGCCCGAACACAGATCTGCCATGGGAAGCCCAGCTCCAGCGAGCACCCCAGGGAGGGTGGGAGCCCCCTGGGAGGGTGGGAGCCCCCAGGCAGGGTGGCTGCTGCTGGCGCAGAGACTATATGTGAGCGAGAAGCCACATCCGCTGGCACACGGAGGCAGCTGCCGGCTCCGGCACACCTGCACTGAGTTGCCATGCAAACAAACCTGCTGCACCATGGGGACCTGCAAGCAGGGGTTGCCCATGCCCTTATCATAGAATCACAGAATGGTTTGGGTTGGAAGGGACCTTAAAGATCATCTATTTCCAACCTCCCTGCTATGGGCAGGGACACCTTCCAACATGGCCTTGAACACTTCCTTCTCACCAGCTGCCTGTATGCTGCCTTCAACCCTGCCCACTGCCCGCCGGCCCAGGGCTGCTGGCTGCCCCGTGGGAGCACTCCTGACACTCCAAAGGTGCTGGGCAGTGACCCAGTGTCTGGCCACGTTGTGACACGTGTTGCCTCACATCAGCAGCCCCCTGCCCATCTGGTTGTGACCCACCTTGCCCATCTGGTGACAGCCAGTGTGCCCAGGAGGGGACAGACTGGGTTTGGGGGTTAAACTTGTTAGGGGTGACTCTGGGTGTGAGGGCTGCATGCTCCCTGCCAGCCCTGCAGCACGTGCTGAGCCACAGCTCATTCACAGAGCCCTCCTTGGCCAAGCAAGGACTGTGCAGCCCTTTTGTACCCTGTCAGGGTAGGAACTGGCCTTCACGCCCAGCTCCTTCCCTACCTCCTCTGTGACCAAGAGGTGACAGTTTCTGGAGTAGTATCACCCTCACAGGGGCCATCCCAAGGTGGTCCCAGTCCCTGAGGGTCTCACCAGGCTCTTGGGTTGCTGCCCTAGCTTGGCCAAAGAGGTCAGGATAAATCTCTGTCCCCAGTTTTGGGGATACCATCTCCCCTCTGAGTGGTGAAGACTGAGCTGGGGAGCCACGTGCCATCCTCCAGTGCCAGCAGTGCAGCTGGCCCTACTGGGGAGGCTGGAGGCTGCAGGGACCCCAGCAGAAGCAGCACCACAGCATCCTACTAGGAACAGCATCCCCATCTCAATGGACTCAGGGTCCTGGGTGCACAATCTTGTACCATACACATCCAGGGTATGACCCTGAGGTGCAGGATGGAAACCTCCACTGTCAGCAGGAACCCTGCAGGAGGTTATTTCCCCGCTGTACCCAGCATTGCCCCTTCTGTTGCCCCTTCTGTTCTGCAAAATGTCAAATCTACTTTCATCCATTTTTCATCTGCCTGCAGGTATAATTGTCGCTGCACGAGCCCCACGGGGCTGCAGCTCCAGACTGGAGTTGGACTGTCTTGTGCGCGGGACTGGGAAGCCCTGGGCTGCAGGGATCTCCACAGGGGTGCTGACAGAGCTTTGCTCCTGTTCTCATCGCTGCCACTGGGTGTAACGGAAATGGGTTTGCTCGCAGGCTGTCTGCTCAGCGTGGCTTTTTGATGTAGAGCTGAGCAGAAGCACAGGGCACAGGTTTAGGTTTGCTCTTATGGGGCTGCTGGAAGGCTGCTCCCTGCTAAACTGCTCCCCAGAAGTCAAAAAAAAAAATGTTGTAAACCCTTCGGGGGAAAAGAGAATGAATCAAAAGGACTGAATGAGTTTGCTAAATCCAGGAGGAGAAGGCTGTTAGGAGTGACAATGGGACTCATAAGGGGACTGAAAGGAGAAGTGACTTCTCTGTGGGGTGGCTGGTGATGAGCTCTAAGAAGGGTTACGTAAGGAAATGATCTTGGCATTGGGATGCAGGGTGGGCATTGGCAGGGCAAGAGAGCCTGGAGAGAATACATGAGAAGTGAATGGAGAGTGTCTAGCTAGAAATGCCTACCAAGGCAGAAAGGCAGAGCATGAGGGAAATAGGATGAGAGGGATGAGCTTGAATACATGTGGAAGTGGTTGGAGTGGGGGTGATTGGTGTGAGGGTGATGGGAATGGGGTGACCAGATTGGAGGTGATGGGAGTGGGGCTGATGGGCATGGGGCTGGTCAGAGTGGGGTGACCAGGCTGGAGGTGGATGGTGGGGAGGTGATGAGACCAGATGGTGGTGGGAAGGGGGTGAGGAGACTGGAGGTGACTGGTGTGGAGGTGGTGGGAGTGGGGTGACTAGGTTGGACATGGTGGGAGTGGGGAGACTAGGGAGTAGAAGACAAAGTCTCTGTCATGGTGTTGGTGCTGCCCAGGCGAGAGGAGCAGCCTCTCTGCAGGGAACCAGCCGAAGCACAGGCAGAGGCGAAGCAGAGTGGTGCTGAGCCAGCAAATTCCTGGAGCCTCCTAGGTCCTCCAGGAGCTTTCTTCACGCGCTGCCAAGGATGCTGCTGCCCTTTCAGCATCTTCACCTCAGAGGGAGGAGGAGGAGCTGACCCATCAGGTCAGCTGGGCACAGGGTCCTGCCACCCACCATCCTGCCCTGGTGGGGAAGGGGCCACCTCAGAGAGGGAGCCCTTGCTCTGCCACCACGTGGGTTGTGCACCCGTGGAGAGCAATGGGCCACGCAAGCACCAGGCCGGGTTGGGTTTCTCTTGGTGGCCAGTAACACACAAACAGAGATGCAAAGTGTGTCCCTCATCAGGCTGCTGGCGAGCTGCCTGAGGGGCCCCGTGGTATTGTGAATGTGGTATCTCTGCCTTAGGAACTTTTCTTTCTTTTCTAAAGAAGAAAGGCTTTGGATGTCGGGGGTCCAGGGCTCGTCTCACACATGTCCGGGGCTGGCGCACCACAGCTGATATTTACAGGCTCACGTCTGGCAGTGCTGGGAGCCTGAACCAGTTGCCAGACCTTGTTAAGTGCCGAAATCGGTGTGTGTGGGACCCCAGGGCAGCTTTTACTGCTCCATGCGTCGGGACCAGCCAGACACTCCTGCCTGTGACCTGAGCCCAAAACCCTCTGCCTGCCCTGCGCAGTCGTCCTGTGCTGCTCCCTGCCAGGTATTTGGGGAATCTGGGGCCCCATGTGCTGCCGGTAGAGGGGCACAAGCTGGAGAGCCGACGCGGGGTGCTGGGAGCCCAGCTGCAGCGCTCCAAGGGCTTGCAAGTGTGTCAAAGCAGAAAAATGTGCTGGGAACAGCTTTGCCCTCCCTCTCTTTGGCTCCTCCTGCACAGGCTGTGAGAGGCCAAGTCCTGGTGCAGGCAGAGAGTGCTGCCTCCTCGCCAGGATGGGCAGGGAGGTATTTTGAGGGTGCTGAGAACTGTTTGGCTGGTGGCAGGCTAAGCTCAGGCTGGTGGGGAGCCCTGCCCGCTCCCCTGATCTGTGTTCCATGGCACGGGGCTTGGAGGATGGATCCAGATCAGCCCACTGGAAGGCTGTGGCTTGTCCCCAGGGTGAGGGGAGCACGGCGAGCAGCTCTGGGGGCAATTTGTGGTACCAAGGCTGGAGGGAGTTGAAATCCTCAGGTGCAGGAAAGTCCCCAAAGCTCACAGCAGGGAGCATGATGGTGGTTTTGATTTTAATCTGGCTTTCCCTACTTCAACCAATTCATCCCACAGCCCAAGGGTTTGCCTCCCGGGATGTGCTGCCTGGGAGAGACCGACCCATGTCCTGCAGGTGGGATCTGGGGAGGTGAGAAGGTGCATCCATGGATGTTTCCCCAGCGCCCCACATTTGTGGTGGGGTGGCCGGGCAGACCCGTGCTGGCCCACGGGTGGGTGCTGTGAGCAGTTAGTTACCTCTGTTCCTTCCTTGTTACCGTGTTCCCTTCCTTGAGCTGGCAGCCATGCTGCTTCCCTGGCAGGCACCTGCCTGGGACCTGTGTCCCACCCACCCCCAGCCCCGGGGAGCCGGGCTGGCATCACAGCCTGGCCCTGCAGTCCTCTGAGCCCAGCCTGAGGGTGAGCCCAGCCTGGGGGTGATCTCCTACCCTAAAGTGAGCCCCTCGTGGGGATAAACCCCACCTGGGGATGAGCCCAGCCTGGCGGTGAGCCCTACTGGGAGGTGAGCTCAACCTGGGGGTAAACCCAGCCTGGCAGCGAGCCCAGCATGGGACTGAGCTCTGTCTGGGGGTAAACACAGCCTGGGGGCTAATCTCAGGATGGGGGCTAATCCCAGCCAGGGGTCTAATCCCATCCTCGGAGCTAATCTCAGCCGAGTTGCTGAGCCCAGCCTGCATGCTGAGCACAGTTTGGGTGCTGAGCCCAGCTGAGTTAAACCAGGGTGCTGAGCCCAGCCTGGGGCTGAGCCCTGCCAAATCCAGACTGGAGGAGAGTTGCTGTGCCTTGCTCCGTCCACCCCTGCGGGGTGGGTTACAGCCCCGCAGGGCTGCGGGACGCACGCCCAGGATTAGGGGTTTTTCCCCCAAAGCCGCTATGTCGGAGGCAGCCCGGGTCCCGGCCCCGGCCGCAGTGGGCAGCGGTGCGGGCAGCGGGCTGGGCAGGCCGGGCAGGGTGGGCAGACATCCTCCCCGGCTGCCCAGAGCCCCTGGGAAAGGGGGCACCGCGCCCCGGGCAGCCGCAGTCTCATAATGCCCATCTTGTTGTGCAGGCTGGGAGCGCCGGGCTGAGCCTCCCCTGCCCCTCCTCCAGCCCGTTCCCAGCCTATTCTACCTTATGTGTAAGAACTGGTTTTTCTTCCTGGGCTATTGTTTCCGCTGGATTGGTTAGATTGCTCCAGGCCTTGCTCAGATTTCCTTTCTCACGCTTTTTTTTTTTTTTTTTTTTTTTTTTTTTTTTTTTTTTTTTTTTTTTTTTTTTTTTTTTTATATTCCCGTTTTCTGCTGCAGCTTCTATTCTCGCCCCAATTAAAGCAGCAGGCGCAGCCGGGCAGGATGGGGGGGTCTTGCCTCCTCCCATCTTTGCCCCGATGCTCTCCGTGATTACCCAGGATGAGGGGCTGGCCTCCAAAATCGTGTTCCCGTGCTGGGAAGCCTGCTCTTGGGTTGGTAAAGTCAGCCTCTGCCCTGGACAACCTTGAGGCTACACAAGCTTCTCAGGCTCGAGCTGCAAAAGTTTCCATTTTTCTGCAGCTATGTCCACTAAATCGATTTTTTTGCTTTAGGAAATAAAAAGCGATGGGTCTGGTGCAGCCCTAGTGAGGCACGGCTCCCACAGAGCACCGGGTGGGCTCTGAGCTGCAGAGTGGGATTGCAGGGGTTGAGCACCCTACCCCATGGCACGGATTTAAGGCCAGGCTTGAGAAGGGACATCTGGCTGCTGCCCCTGGGGGTGCGAGGGCTTCTCTGTGTCTCTGGGGCTTAGCTGTGATGACACCCCAACCTCAGTGCGGCTGGAGGAGAGGGGAGCCTGGCCTGCAGAGAGCGGTGCTGAGAGGACATGGCTCTGCTCCTCAGCTCCTTCTCTCTTGCCACACCATGCCATGGATCAGGCAGAGATGCAGGCAGGATGTCCCGGTGCCTTAGCAGATGCTGCCCTCTCCCAGGAGGTCTGGCACACCGACAGGGAACGGCAGGTAGCGCGCTGATGGTATCTGGCTCCAGCTGGGGAAGGCAGCGCGTCCCCCGGGGGCCTCTGCATCGCACCACGGGCAGGCGTGGGTTCCCAGATAAAAATAGAAGCTGAAACATGAGCCCAACTTCCCCGGCCACTGCCACCACCACCCAGCTCTGCCTCTGCCCCTGCATGCCTCTCGGCCGCTGCACTGTCCTGGGAACACCAACCCATGTCACCCCAGGGCTCCCCGGGGAGGGTGGAGGAGGAGGCAGCGGAGATGTGGGTGAGGATGCTCATGGACCAGATGGCTGTGGAGGAGTAGAACCATACAACCACCTGGCCCAAGGTGGCCTCGGCTGAAAACTGCTCTGGGGAAAAGTGAAGAGCTTTATGGACAAGTTTCCAGCCAGACACAGCTTCAAGGGCTCAGTACGGGCCAAGGGGAGAAACTCTCTGACATGCGTTATACAGATGGTACCAGGACCCCAACCAAAGGAGGGACAGCTGCCAGGGAAAGCCAGAAGGAGCAGGAATAAGGGTAGCTGTTGGTTTAATACGTAACAAAGATAATTTCCTAAAACTTGACTAGCACTGGGAGCAGAGAACAGAGAGCCCCCTGCACAGCTGCACGTTCAGCCTAGAGGAAGGTGCAGCAATGGAGCGTAGGCTTTGAGTGCTGCACTGGAGTTTTGTGGGACCTGGGTCAGGCAAGAAACTCAAATTCCAGCATGGTCAGCATGCATGTGGGTAACAAAGAGCAGTGCCATGCCTGACTGTTAATGATCTGAGTGCTGGATTCATCTATAGAAAGCTTCCGTCCTTTGCAGTTTCCAGGGCTCTGACTCTCACAGTCAGAAAATGTATCTCCGTGACCCTTTCCATTTATGGTTGCAAAACGCAAAGCTCCTGAAGGTCTGGGAGATGCTTGGTAGCCAGATTTTCACCTGGATTTTAGATTCTGGGTGATACTTTTTCAAATATGAGCTGTTGGGATGTGGACCCTTGCTCTGTTTCCTCACTGGGGTGATTTCAGAGCTCAGGTTGGGTTATTTTTCCCAGCCCTGAGGTTCACCAGCCTCCAGCATCCTCTGGCCAAGAGCTGAGCTCTCACCTCCAGCTGGATAAAACTCAGTAGTTTGATGAAGAGGAACAGCAATGAGCTGCATTGCAGGGAGCTGGTCAAGTTAACCCTTCTCCTGCCATGGTGCAGGCTGCCATGAGATGACTTGGGAGCAGACTGACATGGGAGGTGTGTGCCCTGGAGCTTCACGGTGCAGGTTTGCACACCCAGGAGGGTTTAACACTCACCCCAGAGGTAGATATAAAGCACATTTATGCAGGCAGGAAGGCAGTGTGCTGGCACAGGGCTGGAGGAGCAGAGGCACTGGCAGGCAGGCAGGAGGAGGGTGGGAAGGGACAGCTCACCCACCGGCCTCTGGCAGCTCCTGGCACAGAGCTCACCCTAAAATGAAGGCTTCAGGGATGCTGTGTAACCTCATTATAAGGCAGTTATTACTGGCTTGGCTTTGTTATTAAACTTGTAAGTGCTGGGAGCCTGTCCTGAAGCAGCACCCTGCTGTGCTGGGTGCTGTATAAACAGGGCTTACGGCTATGGTGAAGGTTGGGTCAAGGGTGCTGTGGCAGCTCCAGGTTTTTGGAGAGGTTCAGCCCCAATCTCAGCAGCTCACACCCAGCTGAGATGAAACATGAGCAAGTGAGACTTGAGACGGCTGTAAGGCAGCTGGAGGAGACAGAGGGACCCAAGGTCGGGGGGAGCGTTGAGCATCTTTTTTCCCCTGGGAAATTCAGCTTCGCATGTGGGTTTAGGTGTAATGTCGAGTGAGGTTCTCATCGCTGTAAAGGCCTTGAGGTACCGAAAAGGGCTTTCGGTGTCGTTGACGATTAGGCGCCGACTACCCAAGGCAGCGTGACTGCAAGGCGGCAGCGGGATGGGGTTTGTGGTGAGGGACCTGCAGCCGTCTGTGCAGCACTCGAAGGAGTGTGTGTGCGCTGAGAGGAGCAAGAGGCAGAGCTCACAAACCCCTGGCCCCATCCCTGCCGGATGCTGAGCCCGCTGTGGCAGCCCCCACATATTATCTGGGGATGTGGTTGTGTTTCTTCTCTCTTCCCATCCCTGACCTTCTCCAGGGGAGCTGATGGACCCCTCCCAACCCAAAAATCTTTTTCTCTTGCTCAGAGCAGCTGCAAACTGGCAGGTGAAAATGGAGAAGGGGGTGCCCCAACAAGGACGTAGTGGGAGCTGGGGTGGGAGAGGGATCCAGCAGGAGCTGGAGAACCCTCCAGGGCTCTGCCACATCTGACTTTCCATTCTTGCTATTTCCCCAATCTTGTCAGCAGAGGAGCTCCGCTAATCTGCCCATTTCAGCGTCCGTGGTTCGTGCTCCCAGACAAGCAAGGCCCTTCCAGCTGTCAGGTGAGCCTTTCCCAGAGTTTATGCAAATGATACTAATTAAAGTCATTCTTATCTGTTCGATTTCCCACACCTTTTGCCTCCAAGGGGGATAGAAAACTTCATGTTTTAACTCTGTATTTCATGGCAGTCAGAAGGACTGCCTAGGGAAAGCGTTGGGAAATGCAGCGGGTCACTCCTGATGAGAAGAGCTGGCTTATGCAAGTGTTGAAACACTTTATTATGCATGAGAAACCTTCCAGAAACAGATGACTAATAGCAAAGCAGGAGCAGAGAAAGCAGTGGGAACGCCGTACCAGGCTGGCATGGGATCCCATGTCATCTTACCAGCTTAGCAGGGTTGGGCTAGGTCAGCACTTGCCTAAGAGACCTCTCAGAGTATCTGGCTGGCAATGAGGGAAGTGATGTTAATGATTCAATAAACAGAGCCCTTCCCTCTTTGTGAACCAAAATGCCCCGGTACGATGCCAGGAACCCACCAGCAGCCCCGTGTTTCCACTGGCAGCATGTTACTTAGCTCAGATGGCCAGAAAATTGCCTGTGCTCACTGTGTGGGCAGGTCTGGTGGAGGATGCATGGGCTGCATTCCCACATGGGACCATCATGGTCCATCTCCTGGTGCGGCTCTCATTGTGTTTTTGGCAGACATGGCTGCCTAGATTTTGGTGGTCGCTCAAGACTGTTGTGTGCACCAAGAGCCATTGGTGCCTGGAAGGACCAGGCTAACACACCCATGCATCTCATCTTCTGCTTGAGGGGGTACCCAAGGTACCCAAGTACTCAGGGACCACAGGTACCAGTACTTTGCTGGTACCCAAGGACAGACGTTAGATCACTTGTAACAGCATGAGCAACAATGTGCACCTTTACAATTCCCAGGTATTGGTGATAAGAAAGTTAATGAGAAAAACTCTTGACATAGAGGGGAAGGGAAACACCCCATCCAGCTACTTTCTGAAAATCCCTTTGGAGGTGCAGCTGTTCCAGGGGCCTGGTGTGCTGCTGCTCTACACGTAGAGGTGGCCTTTGCACGCACAGGGTGTGGGAAGCTCTGGCAAGTCAAATTGCTGAGGTTTCTATTCTTTGTGCAAGGACCTTGAAGGTGCTGCAGGGCAGAGAGGAGTCTGGCCCACAGCATTGCTGGAGGAAGCGGAGAGGGTCTGAAGGTCAAAACTGTGAGTGCAGCAAGGAGGAGCTGGAGACTTGGGAAAAGCATGTGAAAATATACACATGGGCAGATGAGCATGATCAACTCTTGACTTGTGTTTTGAATTTTCCATATTGTTACCTGGTTTTCTTTCTGTCCTTCCCACCATCTCCCTCCTTTCTGGGCACTCTGATTTGGGTGATGGGCAGGAGATCTGCTGGAGGCAGACCTGTCTCGGAGGCTGCACATGGGCAACCTGTGCTGTGGAGATAGCTGGCTGAGCCTGAGCATCCTGCATGCCTGTTCTAGGGAGGTTTCTAGTCTTGATAAGTCACTGAAAGAAACTCTTGGATGCTCAAGAACTGTGGTTTCACAACCAAAATGAGAGTTGCAACCTCTATCCGGAGGAGTGGCCCTTTCACCAGGTTGATACTCATCTTGGAGAGAGGGAAAGTAAGAAAGGGAAGAGGGTAGGTGGTGAGTAGGAAAAGAGGTATCACTCCAGGTGGCTGTTGAATAGTCCTCTGATATGGTGATCAGAAGACACCCAAGGAATTGTCCTGACATGAGCTGCCCTGAATTGCCCCAAAGAGTTCATGCCAGGCACTGTTGTCCTTTACAGCTGATTCTGATATGTTGAGGATTTCCAAAGCCAGAGGCTCTCCAGGCAGAGGGCTGTGTCTCACCAAGTAAAACCCCTGCCAAGGAGATCCCTCAGTGTTGGTAAGTGATGCTGGCTCGTGGCGTTTCTCAGCAGAGCAGACAGAAGGAGCCCTGTTTGCCCAGGGACCATTTCAGAAGCAGCTCCTCTGGGCGGAACTCCTCATCACCAAGGTGACTCTCAGAGCACTTTGGAGATGCAGCTTTCAGGGCTATCAAGGGAAGGAGCAAAACTGACTCCACTGCTGTCCGACCTGCTCATCTTCCACATGTGTTGGGCACCACCCCATGGACCTCCAGTTGAGCTCACGCTGCCATCTTAAGCCAAGCTCACATTGGCTCCCTGGGACCCTTTTCAAGTCCTTTCAAGAAGGTTTGTCTCCTTTTGTCATCTGGACTAGAGTTTTCTTTGGGCTTCTCAGCTTCCTGGGTGGAGTCCCAGGAAGGGGATGGGATGCTGAGATGGCCCCGAAGCACCAGGCTGAAGCATCCAGTCCCTCGAGTCCCAGGAGGTTCGTGCGTCACTGCTGGTGAAATCCCCACCCAGGAGGGCTGGGAGAGGCAGGGATTGTCCTAAACAAAAACAAGCCACTGGACAGGCTAGTAGTATTGCAAAAGGAGGTTTCACCTGCTTTGCCCTCCTTGGCTGTGCGGGCAGGGAGACCGTCGCTGTGCGGCAGCTGCCTGTTTGACCGGGGTGGCTCAGGCTGCTGGGGCTGGGGACAAGTGCCTTGCCAGGCTCAGGGACCACAGCAGCACAGAGATCCATGCCAACTCTCCTGCTGTGACATGACAGCAAGACGTGACATCACGGTCCTGGTCCAGTGACATCACTCCTAATCTCCATGTCACAGCTCTTGGTGGTGACATCACAGCGCAGGCTGGGCTGCACAGTGTTCCTCTGGGTGCAGTGGATGCTGGCATGAGGTCCCAAGGCAGCAGTACATGGCTGTGGGGGTGAGGGTGCCTGGCACCAGGGTGCAGCATCTCCATCAGGACACCCAATGAGCACAGGGAGAGGGGACAACAGTGAGGGATGGCAATGGGGACCACAGCTTCATCTGAGATGGGCTGCACCCACTCCTCATCCTTGAGGTGGACATGGAGAGGCAGGGGGGAGATGTCACAGCCGTGTCCCCTGTCGAGAGAGCCTGAACTGGGCACCATCCTTGCTGGCCCTCCTGCCGAGCGGGCAGCTGGCACAACAGGGGCATTGGAGCAGGGATGTGCTCGCCTGGCTTTGCCCGTCTGGCTCCACATGTGCCGTGCGGGGGCACCAGCGCCTTCCCGAGGAGGGGCTGATTCACACGGGGTGCTGGAAGCCGGGCTGCCGTGGGAAAGCGCGGCCGCCATGGCTCCCGAGCGACGGGATTGCTTCAGCGGGGGTGCAGCCAAGATCCATTTCACAGAGGGCAGAGCAGATCTAGGCTGGGATTTACCAGTGACTAAGCGTGTGCTGGCAAGGGCTGCCCTAGCGTGAGAAAGGCAGCACTGCTCCTCCTCCGAGGTGTGCCCACTGCCGCCCGGCGACCTGCAGCCCTGGGGGGCACCAGGACACCCCGCGGTGCGACCTGGACCCGGCAGTGCTATGGGCTCTGCAGGACCTGCAGCTGCCCGGCCCCCTCCTCCCAAACTGAACTCACCCCTTTCCTCCCCCATGGCTCAGCACTTACCCTGGCCCCATGGACAGGCAGGATGGCTTGAGGAGAGAACCTGTGGCTCAACTCTCTTGCTACATCGTCCCCAGGGCAGGGCTGGGACATGGGGCAGAATCTGCCACCCCCACCCTGAACTAGGCACAGGGGCTGGGGGGACCCTGAGATGTTGTGGGGAGAAGCCAAACCCTTTGCTGTTGGGTTGTAGCTCCTTCTCTCAGTGGTTGCAGCCCCCAGACAGTGTTCTGGGGTGCTGCCATCTCCAGCTGTCTCACTCCCACAAAGATTTTGCCTTTACATCTGCCCCATTTCGTGGGGGCCACGACTAATCCTGCCACAATGGATCTGGGGAAACCAAACCTTCCCAAGGAGAAACAACCCATCCTTTCTCCAGCAGAGAGGATCCCCACTTCCCTACCCTTAAAACAAAAGCAAGACCCATGCAAAAAACTGCTCCACATCTCTGGGCAGTGACGCTGAGACACAGAAGGCTGTGGGGAGCTGTGTCCCCAGGCAGGGGACACGCATCGAGCCCAAGGTGACTACTGGCCCCTGCACAGCAGCCACTTAGCCTGGCCGTATTGAGGTGGCAGGCTGCCCTGCTCATTTCATCTCTTTTGGCTTGTTTGGCAAGGCATTAAAAAAAAATTAATTGCAATTTTTTATTACAGCTAATTGGCACTGCTGCTAAGTGGCTTATCTGGCTTCTGAGCCCGCCCCATGTTTTTGGAAAGTGAAGGGTGGCAAAGGCCTGGAGGCTGGGGAAATGGCATGGGGCAGGAGCCTCACGGCAGCCATCTGGCAGCCCCAGGTGAGTGGGAAATGCTGTGCCACCCCTGGGCTGCAGGGCCATACCTGGCCCAGGGAGGTGGATACCTCTAGTTTACAACAATGATGAATTTTAAAGCAGCAGAGAAATTTGCCTGAGGTCACACCATGTGCCTGAGCGGGAGCCAGGAGCCCATGGCCAGCACACTGGCAGCGCTGCCCAAACACTGTAGGGTGCTCCAAAGTGCCATGGCTGGGCGTTAAGGTAGATTTGGGGTTTGTGAGGGAGGGGAGATGAACTAGTGCTCACATGGGGTGCATGTCTGTGCCTGGCAGGGAGGGCTGGAGACGAGCATGCTGTCGGCCCCTTGGGGCCTCACTCTGCCCGTCCTGGGTGGCAGCTTGATGGCCAGGTGGTTTGGGCCCTCTCTGGGAGCCTCTGACACCCCAGTGCAGCCAGTGCTGTTGCCATGCCCAGAAGGTGCCATCCCACACCTCTCCCATTGCCAGACTCGACGCCCTTCTCCAGCGTGCAGCCCCCCTCCCCTGCAGTCACTGTCAAGGGGGAGTGGGGCCAGCCTGGGCAGAGCTTGGCACACCCCCCTGGGAGCTTCCCATCACCTCTGCCTGCCTGTTGCACTCCCACAGATCCCAGGAGGCACTCTGTAAGCCACACAAGGGCTCTGGATGCCTGCTGGAGTGGGGACACCCATGGCTCCAGCTCCAGCCTGTGCAGGCTGGGACATCATCGAGCCTCACAGGGACCATCACATCGTGCAGCATCAGCCCTGACCACTGTCAGAGCTGGCAGGGGCTGGAGCACGGCTCCCCTGGGCAGCAGCACTGGGGTCTCTCCCATGGCTGTGGGTGACATCTGCCCTAAAAGAAGGAGCCCATCTGTCTTCTTCCCTGCTCATCCCTGGATCCATCCATGCTCCTCTTGGCCACCTTTCAGGATGGATCTGGCCCAGCTGATGGTGGGCTGCTGCCACAGGCAGAGCTGAGCTGGTGCAGAGCTGAGGGAGGGAAAGGCAAAGGTGTGAAAAGGAGCCAGTGAGCTCTAGTCTTCATTAGTCCAGACAGCTGAGAAGATCAGATCTGATGGTATTGGGTGGCCTCCACAGGTTTCAGTGTCACCCTCCTTCACGTGAGGCTGGCAGTGACCTCCAAAGTGTCATTTCCATTCTGATCAGATAACTCCAGTGGCTCACCTGGTTCCACAGAAACTCAGGTTCACTCAAATAAGATCATCTTTCTGCTTTCATGTGCTATTTTCCCAGGTACGTGGGTTTGAACGTGAAAGAGAGGAGGGTGCTTTGCCCTGCTCAGGGGGGGGGGGCACACTCAGCCCCCTGTGGCATCACCCCCAGCGTGAGCTAGGTGAGGATGGGCTGGTGAGCCAGAGCAGTGTGGAGGGGTCTGACCCACATCTGCATGAGTAGGAGTTCTCTGATGCTGTGCAAATGAGGGGATGGCTAAAAAGTTCCCTTTTAAAAGTGATGCAGTGGCTTCCATGCCATTTGTATGCTTTCAAGATCACACCTTGTCCACCTCTGTCTGTCTGTGCTGCTGCTCCACAGGGCCAGAGCAGCACGGCTTTGGGAACCCAAGCCTGGGCATCTTTTTATGGCCAAATCATGCCCAGGCTGGGGAGCATATGATGGGTTTGTGGAGGCTGCCAGTGGAAATAACCTCCTCCTGCCGCAGGGCAAAGCCAGGACATGGTGGTGAGCTTGTTTTCAAACAAATCATCTTCCCCCCGTCCTCCTTCAGGCAGCTGTGTGGGAAGAAGGGGCATTGTTGCACCTTGCCATGAACCCAGCACCGCTCCAGCTAGCATGCCACAAACCGGCAGAGCTGCCATGGCCCGTGCCGGTGCCCGGTCAGGAGGTGGAAAAACCTTTCTGGTTTCAACAGGCTTTGGAGCAAAGCCCCAGGCAGGGAACTTGTTCTGGTCGGTGAAGTTAGGCACCTCTCTCTCTCTGCTTGCCTTGGGTGCAGCGTGCTTGAAATGCTCCTCAAGCAGAAAACAGCCCCTAAAAACAAATAGCTGATGAAAGGTGTTGCGGAACATCCCAGCACCCAGTTCCCATCCAAGCAGGGATGGGGAGAGGAGAGTGAAGCTGTCCGGGAGCTGGCTGTGATGGTCCCAGGGAAATTTAGTGACAATTGCTTCTGGGTGAGCGCATTCGGCTGCCAGCTGCACCCTGGGCTCAGCCCACAGCACCTGGCTGAGGATGCTCCTCAGCAGTGGGGTTTGGGGAGCTCCTGGAGGGGTTTGGCTCCCTAAGGGCCAACACCCAGCATGCAGGTGCTCAGACACCACTCTGGGTATGTTTTGGCAAACCAGAAGTGGTACAGAAAATGTGATGTTGTGCTGTGCAGAGACAGACTGTGCAGAGCCAGCTGAGACCCCAGCATGTCTTGGGGCCTGCAGCCATCCTTCACAGCTTCTATGAGACAAGAGAGAACAGATCTTGAAGCCACGGCCCAAATTTTGAGTGTCTGCTTGCCGTTTTAATGCAACCCCAGTTGCTGGTGTTTCCTGGCATCATGTAGAGCTGGGGAGTGAGGAGTGCCCAGGGTGGACAGCAGTACTGGCAGCCTGGCATGAAGATATGGCTACGCACCATGAAGATGGAGTACCTCTGGAGAGGACGTTCTTTTGGCTTATGAACCCCAAAATTTGTGTCTGATGCCATTCTGCCACACACCCCCTCGGTGGAACAGGCCTTGCCTCAGCCTCCTGCTGTCATTATGCGCGTGACGGTGGTGCCCAGCACGGGGCTGTGTGCTCCAGGCAGGCAGGGGATGCCTGGGAGCACGGCTGCCATCTCATCAACATCCCCCTCTCTCTTCTTCCAGGTGTGCAACTGCGACAAGTACCTGAAGGTCTCAAGGGAGAGGATGAGGCAGCTGGTGGAGGGCAGCAGGCAGGCTTCGGGGGATGGCAGCTCAGGTAAGCAGGTGGGCACCAAGGGCTGGGAGTCCTGCTCTGACCCGGGCCCCCTCCCTGCACTCCTGCCTGGGACTCGCTGCCCTGGGCAGAGATGGACCATCCCACTCGAGCTGGGGGTCTCTCAGAGGGGGAATGGGGTCCCCCTGCCACCAACCTGCCGCTGGGCACAGACCTGCAGAGCTTGTGCACACCGAGCACAGCTCCTAGTCGTACCCTGGCTGCCCCGTGCTGCCCTGTGAGGCCCTGGGCCGTGCGTGGGATTGCCCAGCCGGGGTGGTTTGGTGACGTGTGGGCAGTGGCTCAAGTGACAGCCTAAGGCCATCGCCGCCTGACCTGGAAAACTCAGCTTGGGCTGCAAAATGCCTCTTGGCTGGCGCTGCTAATGGTGCCTTTCTTACCTGCCCCATGCCTCTTAAACTAGGTCAGGCTGCAGGAGGAGTGAGTCAGTGCTGCCTGCCCGGCAAGATTCCGGCGGGCTCAGTGAGGGGAAGGCTCCTCCGTGCCCTGCCCTGAGCTGAGCTGACCCCCCAGCTTCTCCCCACAGGGAGCTGCGTTTTGGTGGTGAGTGGCACCCGCCACAGGCACCCCAGGATGGAAACGTGTCCCTCTCACTGCTCCGACCCAGCCCGGGCTCTGCTGCTGGCCCTCGGATGCATCACTTGCCTCAGTTTCCCCATGTGCTTGACGGGAGACAGCAGTGTGAAGTGGCGGCTCTGCCTGCTCCCAGATGGCTGTGGCTTTGCTGGGAACCGCACATGTGGCTCTGGGGACGAGAGACATGGTGGGGTGGCTTTCCCCGTGGTGCGAGCAGCCTGGGAGTGCTGCGCTTCCCGAAAGGCCAGGGCATCCTCCCCAGTGGTTTCTCTGGTGAGGGCACTTGCTGTGTGTGTACCCAGCGACCAGCCAGGCCTGTTCAGCCAGTTTTAGACTATGGGAAATAGAAATGCTGTGGTTTGCATTCAGCCATGTGAGCGGTTTCCCTTCTTCGGGATGGGGATGATGGAGCTGGGGAGGTCTCACATGTTGTTGCTCCTCCACACAGACCCTTCAGGGACCCCCTTGCTCTGCCCTTTACACCACATCTGCAACACCCCATGTCCCCATCGTGCCATGCAGCCTCTTGCTGCGACCTCCATGTCCCTGGGGGGGGTTTCTCTCTCAGGTCCCCTATCTGCTGGGCCAGGTGGGAGCCTTGTGCTGGCCATGACCTTGTCAGGGAGCATCCTCTGATATGGAGCAATCAGGAACCAAAGATGCCACATCTTCAGACAGTTGGTGTTTTGCTGCAACAGAGACATAAAATAGAAGCTGTGATTCCTGGGCCGGTGGGTATAGCTGGGCAGGTGGCACCCAACCCAAACTGAAGACCTCTGGGGACTTGCCAAGGGGGTCCCCTGTGCCCTGGGGCTCCAGCCACCCTGGAGTTTCTGGTGGGACAGGCTGGACAGCCAGAGAAGTGGGTTCATAAGGAAAATCTCAGTTGTCCCCTGATTTCCTTCACCTTTTCCTTCTGGAGGGGGCTGATGGCAGGGTCCTGCTCTGCTCTTGACCATAGTCCAACACTTGGTGTGGGGAGCTCAGCACCCGCAGCCCCCAGCTGCTCGCCCACACTGGGATTATCCCCTGCTCCATGACTCCAGCCCAGGCCATGTCATCTCATTCATGCCACCATGCATGGATTAACCCCCAGGACTGTTGCCAGATGCTGCTACTTGGCAAGAAAATGCCTTTTACCCCCCCTTCTGCTTCCCAGGCAAGGGGGGAGCCTCCTCCCAGAAGGGCTTCACCTCCTCGGGGAGAAGCAGGAAGGTGCAGCAGGAGCCCTGGATGCTGGGGCACCCGACAGCTGTGGATGGGTCAGATCCTGCAGGACCAGCCCTCAACATCAGTCTGTGGCTGCCCAGGTTCTCCTGAGTCCCAGGGTCCAGCTGCAGCCAGCCCGGGGCTGCTCACATTTTTGCTGCAAAACTCAGGCCAGTGTTGCTCTGTTTGGCTCCTGGATTTTTATGGCAGGGCTTCCAAGCGATGAAAGGCAAATTATTCATCCTGTAATAGCTCACTCCAACTTGGACCTAGGACTTTCCCAGGTTTTAGGAACATTTTCCCTGACACAGCCACATTTTCCCTGGATGAGGGCTTTTATGCGAGTACTGGAAATAGTTTCAAGCCCCATGATGCCTTTTCCCCAGAGGGATCCTCTGAGCAGCTTGGGTGCCTGGAGCCCGCAGGGGATGGGTTAGAGAGAGGCAGCAGTGCTGTGGGTCTGGAGGGCACTGGCAGTGTGTGGGCTCCCAAATGACCCAGGGGGATGGGATGTGTCACAGGCTCTCATCTGGTGGTGCGGAAGCTACTTGCTTAGTCAGTGTGGTAAAACCAGCTGGCATGGGGCCCCCAGTGCTCGGGGAATGCTCTGCCAGATGAAATCTGGTCCCTGGGAAAGGCAAGGATGGAGCACATTCGATCTGGTTAGGATTTGCCAAACTTTAATCATACAATCACCCCTTGCCATTTGAAACATTTTGCAAAACATGAAAACAACTGGTCCTGCTTTTCTTCGGGCTGTGCTGCTAACCAGGCATGCCAGAGCCTCCACTCTGTGTTGGAGAGAGATGGAGGATCAGGCACAGCTGCTGGGGGTGCTCAGAGAGCCTGACGCAGAATCCTGGGGAGGACCCAAGCTGGGTGAGCATCCTCCCTGACCAGCCACCAAAGCTGGTGCTCAACATCAGCAAGATCTGCACTACCCATCCTCGCTCCCAACATCTCATCCCGCAGGTGAGAATAAGCTCAGGCAGCCCTGCAGACAGCTGGAGGAGCAGCCAGGACATCCCCATGGTGGGTGGGAGGATGGCTTGGGGCTGGTGGAGCTCAGAGCAGCCCAGCTGGGGCACCCACTTTGCCCCCACCAGCCCAAGCAGTGAACAGGGCCTTCCTGGCCCTTGGCTCCGCAGTGAGCCCGAGTGAAAGCCGGCAGAGGCAGCACGTGGGCAGGAGGGAGGAAGAGCTGTAAGACCTCAGCGTGGGGAAGGCTGTGCTGCAGCTCCAAGATGGGGTGACACCAGTACGGTGCCAGGTCCCTCCCTCTGTGGCCACCACACTGGGATAGCTGAGGGCATGGCCTGGTGGGCCCTGCTTCCATAACTCTGATGCGCAGCAGGAAGAGGCCACTGCCTGTCCAAAGCCTTAATGCTGGCTGCAGGTTTTTTCCCGGCTGTGCTTCCATGAACTACAACATTTGGATATGTTATGAGCATCACACTTGTCTTATTGTCACATGGGAAGGGTGGGCAATCCCTGTGCTGTCCCAGGAGTGCTCTCACACCCATGGAGCAGCCTGTGCGTCCTCACTGCTTTAGCACCAGACCCAGCATGCAGAAGTCAAGGCACCCCAGATGTCTCAGGCTGCTCTGCGTGTTTCTGCAGGAAAGGGGATGGGTGCCTGAGGGGCTGCACCCATAGGCCTGGGGGGTTGCCAGCCCCCTTAACCCTCAGACCAGGCAATGCATGCATTTAGGCTCTTTTCCCTCCAGGGCACAGTGGGGTAGTGGGAGTATGCTCACATCTGTCCCTGAGCAGGGCAGGGATGGGCACCAAGGAGCTGCAGCACAGGGCTGGGACCAGGGGCTGTGGTGGTGAGAGGGGCCAGAAACACCCCTGGGCTCGGCTGGGTCATGCTCTGCCAGCTCCCCCTCTTCAGAAAAATTTTGTTTGTTCATATGAAAACCACTGCCAGCCCGCGAAGCCGGTGACATTTTCATGGCAGTGGGTCTGCAGCATGTACCGGCTGACAGTGGTGATGTGCTGAACACTACCTGAGAAGAAGGTGGGAACCATTTGGTGCTCCTGTCAGGCGCTGAGCACAGGAGCCATCAGGGTTTTCTCCCACAGTGGCACAGGGAGATGATAGTGACTGAAGGTGCCACTTGCCTTGAGCTTGTCCTCCCTCCTCCACCCTGGGAACGTCTTAAGATCGTGGCCAGGCTGCTGCAGCCCAGGTTGCACAATCCTGGGTCCTTTGTCCTTTGCTTATCTGCCTTATCGAGAAGGAAAAGATAACCAGGCATCTTCAGTGCCCTGCAATCGAGTGTGTTTCTCAGGCTCATAACTCCTCTTATCGGGTTCAATCTCTCACCGAAGCAAGGTTTCCCATGCACCTTTGTACTCCAAGAATGCTCCCAGGTCTGCTTTCAGCCTTGTGCAAAGCCTTTACGATGTGCGCTTTCTCCAAAACACCTCAGCCTTAATTGCCTAATTACGGACGAGTCTCCCGTGTGTGTGGTTGCGATGACAGCTGGGTGCGGCTGCTGGGCTGGGAGAAGGTCTCTCAGCTTGCACAAGCACTGCCAGCCCTGAACCCCTCTTGGGAGGCGGCAGGAGGCTGCGGTTCCCTCTGCGGAGCCGCAGGGCCAGTGCCAGGTCCCTGTCTGAGCCAGCCAGGACAAGCACCCGGTTCCTTGCCCCAAGGCCTTGGTCTTAGCTGAAGTGACACAGAGGGACCTGGGCTAGAAATGGGGCCTGGGGGGCAGGATTTTGTGCACAAGTACCAGGCTTCTCCAGAGAGATTGGTTTACCCGATAGTGCCCCAACACTGAAACCCCGAGGGTGTCCAGGGCTCACACGCGTGGGAATGGGTTGTTTCCAGCCAAATTGGTGCTGTATGGTCTGGGAAAGGGGAATGGGCACAGGTTCAAAGGAGGTTTGCCCTGATCCTACTCTGTCCCAGCTTCCCAGGCTCTGCTGTGCCCCCTGTCCCACAGTGGGGGGTCCCAGTGCTGTCCCAGTAATGCTGACCCAAGACTCTTGCATTGCAGCTGACAGAATAGGCTGTAGGGACTACAGGTCACCAATGTCATCACGGTGGCCTTTCAATATGACCCCTGCACTGCTAAGGGCCTCTCTGTGAGCAAGAGAGAGGGCACACCCCCTGCCTCTGCAGGCAACCCCTGCCATGTCCCATCTCCCTCCTGCTGGACTCAGCCCCCCCCCCCCCATGAGCGGGACCTTGCAACGGGCCATGCAGAGCTGTGGCTCCTGTCCCATCCCTTCCTTCCCTGGGGTCTCTGGGACAAGTTACTTTGCCCACCACAGCCCCCCTGTTGCAGTAGTTCCCATCCAGGGCTCATGTGGGACCTGTGTCATCACCTGTGGCCATGGGGTCTCCAGATGCTGCCGTGCCCTTGGAGAACACCCCCTGGCTCTGTGTCACCCCTGGAGTGAAGGTGCCCTTGGTTTTCAGGCACAGGATCCATGCAGTGCTCCGAGGCATGAGGTTTGGCTTTGTCGTGGGTCTTCCTCACCAGCTCGGTGCCAATGGCTGGGGACTGAAGGAAGGGGATCCCTCCCCAGCTTGGGCATGAAGTGGGGCTGCTGCAGAGGTGGGATCTCACTGCTGAGGGTGGCCTTGCTCAGCCCGGGGAGGAACCTGATGCAGAAATAAGCAGAACTGAGAACCTGCAGCATCCTCTTTTCCCTGGCCATGGCAGCACTCGCTGGGAGGGGTGAGCCGCGTCCATGGGTGAGAACAGCAGTGGTTTGTGCTTGTTCCTGTGGGGTTTTAATTCCCACAGGCAAGCAGTGGTGGGCAGGAGCTGGAGATGTGAGTGGGCAGCACATGTGAGGGCAGGGTACGGCCACAGCTCATGGAGAGGGTAAGAGGAGATGGCTCTGTGCTGAGCAGGGCTGCCGGGTCAGGGTCAGGACTGGAGGATGAGGACGATACTTTCTGCCCGTGTTGCTCTGTGGCACTGACACATGTGAGTGCTCAACCCCAGGGTGCTGGCAGGCTGCAGGGCTCAGCCCCGCTCTGGGCTCTGTGATCCCCAGGGTGACTCAGGCAAGACTGGGAGAGGTGAGCGAGAGGCAAAAGGGCTTTTTATTTTCAAGATGTTTTATAATGGGATTATTAGTTCCCAAGAGGTGTTTCAAATTGATTTGGTAAGGAATCGCTTTCATTTCTCCTCCGCAGAGATGTGGTGGGAATCCAGCTTTTGGTGCGAACTGTCACACAGCTCTGGAAACTGTAGATCTGAAAAACTCCCGGCACTCTGGAAGGACACGCTTGGCTCCCTTTGGCCCCACACACCCCACACTTGACTTTTGCTCCGACTCTGGCGCAACTCTGCAGCACGCAGCAGCTGGGCGAGCCGGGCTGCAGCCCTGCAGGAGCAAAGGCTCCACCAGGGAGAGCTTTGCCCATTTCAAGGGAGAAAAAACCCTCCTTCAAAAAATCCTCCCTTTCCCCAAGGAAAATCCTTTTTTCCTGGGGGATCTTACCTTTTCCCGGTGCAGTTTTCACTGCATGCTTGGCTGGCACCCTGCGCCTGGCGCCTGGTGGCCCTTTCACCGCAGCAGCAAGGGGAGCGCAGGCATCTTCAAAAGCCCTGGAAAGAATTTGGTGGGAGGGGGAGAAGGGGTTTTACAAGCTCCCATTCAAAAATGATCACTTTGAAGTGATGTAGCATTTTCAACCCTTTGAACAGCCACAATTAAGAGGGGGCTGGTGCAAGCGAAAGGCAAAACTACTGGGTGACCATCACAGCCTTTCTCTCCCCAGGCTTTTAAGGGATGAACTTTTCCTCTCTGCCTGCCTTTTTCTCACGAGCCATGGGGGGTTGAGATTGGGGTGTTTGGGGGAGTTGGAGGTTTCACACCCCCCGGTGCAGAGAAGGAGGGGGTCCAGCAGCACAGTAGCTCATGGAGCGTGTCGGAAGGGAGAACAAATTGCCCAGGATTGCTGCAAGAGCATCAAGTCTGGGTTGTTGCTGGAAGGGCTGGATTGTTGCAAAATCGGGCCAGGGAATTTTTTAGACTCCACCGTGGGGAAGGATGTTGGCCATCGGTGCTGGCTACTGGCAGTGTCATTTCGATTATGGTTGGATCTAAAAGTCCCAGTGAGGTAGATGTTCTTCCTGGTGGGGTCCTGGAGGCAGATGCAGAGGTCTGGTTCTCGAGAGCAGGCACGGTGAATAGAGAGGGGAAAGAAAGACAGATGTGTGCCTGTGTATTATAAACTGAAGAAAAACAAGTGATGGCCTAGGGTTTTACAGGGACTTTGTGGTTTGTATGCTTGGAGGTACAGCCCACAGCTTGGCCTCCTCAGTGAGCCAGCTCCTGCATGCCCAAGCTGAGGCCACCCTGTGCTGTCGTGTAGCACAGGATGGAAGGAGCAGGGATAGGGTGAGGGCAGAGCCCTTCCCTTCTGCCATGTGGCTCTGCCACCTGCTGACAGGCTCTGTTCTGGAGAAACCCCCCTAAATGGGGCTCTTCCTCCGTGTCCCCACTCTGGCTGGCTCAGGAACATCCTGAGAGCAGCCCAGGTGCTTCATCACATGCCAAAAATTGGAGAAAATGGGAAAGTGAGGTCATTGTTTTATCTCCAGGAATGGATGTTGGTGTCCCAAGCAGACACAGAGGATGAAGGAAAGGCAGATCCCTGAGCAGGGCTGTTGCCCAGGACCCAGCAATGGTGAGCCCAGTTCTTGGCCAATGTCTGGGCTGGGATGGGGGCTGCTTCCCCTTGTGTTGTGACAGTGGACCCCAAATGTGTGCTGCTCCTGGGCTGTGTGATGGTCTGGGGCTGGTCTGCAAAACCACCCTGAGAACATCTCCAGTGGCAGCGTTGACCCTGAGTGTGGCTGTTTGTCAGCTGGAAAGGGGGGGTGACAATGCCCCACCAGCTTGGGGTGGTCATCTCCTCTTGGGAGGTGTGGAAGGTCTTGTGGGGCTCCAGGTAGCCCCCCTGAACCAGGGGCTGGTGTGAGCTGAGCCTTCCACACCTCTCCTGGGCTGTGCCTTTTTCTGCTCGCGTGGGGGTAGGTCCAGGCCCTGCTGTGTGATGAGGTGGCTTTCCTGGGACAGGGTGGCCATTCCAGGGCTATCATCAGCCTTACTTTTCCCCACAATAATTGCCAGCATGTCCCAGGTCCTGACAGCTTTGGGATGCAGGGAAGAGCCAGCTGGGAATGCTGGTGTCACAGCTGGCTCCTGACCAGGCTACCTCTGATCCTTGAAAGGGGCAGGCTGGAAGCCCCAGAGGTGCCACTGGAGCGATGCAGGATGCCTTTTGTTGTCTTAATTGATGTCTGGGCAGGAGAAGTTCCCCCCTGCCAAAAATGAGTCATCCTGCAGCAGTAACTGCAGCCGGCACCCCTGGCTGCCAGGCGTCCTGATGGATGGGAGGCAGCTCAGCCCTCAGCTTCCGCCGCCCGGATCCAGTGACCTGCCGTGCCCCGGCCGCGGGTGGTGAGAGCCCACACCGAGCTGCCAAAAATGCCGTGGGATTTGTGGCACTCAGTTTGCGATGACAGCGATCCGCCTGCCCGGCGGAGCCAGGGCTCGGGGCATGAAGGGACAGTGCACAGGACACGGCCCCACATTGCACCCCACCGTGCTCCTTGCCCAGGTGCTGTGACAGGAGGTGGATGCCACACGTACCCCAATGCCTGGCATCCTCGGGCAGTCCAGGAGACGTGTGTGTCATGAGCAGTGCAGACAGCTATTAATGGAGGTTTTTTAATTAAAGCGTCAGTAAGGGCTTCCTCTGCTGGTTGCTTGCCCTGTGATGTAGCCCAGGGTGGGGAGCACAGCCCATCTCGGAAAGCAGCCTGCAGCAGGGAGGCAAAACCATTGCACCAGTACAGCAGTAGCACTGGTGCAGTTACCCAAACTGGAATAGCTCCCAAGACCACCGCAGACCCCACTGCTGCCCAGGCAGCATCAGGACATGGCAGAGGAGCTGTGGGAGGTGCTGCGCAGCTGCCAGGGAGCAGGAGGCTGCATGGGTGCCCTGCTCAGGGCAGGCAGTTGGTGGATGCTGGTAACCACCTTCTCGCAAAGTCACAGAATGCTCCTGCCTGGGCTGCAGGGCAGAGCCTGGACTCCCTGAAGGGATGACAGGACCCTCACAAGGGTGGTTCACGTGGCTGAACACAGCCCCTGCTCATCGCACCAGTGGCTGATGGTTTATCTGCTGTCTCCTCTCCCTGCAGGCTGCCTGGTGAGGTGTGCGGAGAAGCCTGGCCAGAGCTGTGACACCACTGTGCCAGCTTGTGATGCAGCCCAGGCCAGTTACACCCCACACAGTGAGCGGCTGGAGGGGCAGGAGCCACACGGGGCATCTGCGGCACTGGCGGAAGGCATGGTCCTGCAGGTCGCCGCCATCCCCCCTGGGGTGCTGGACAAAGCTGAGCTCACCGACTTTTATTGCTGCACCCGCTGCGGGAAGGTGTTTTGGGAAGGGTCCCATTTTGGACATGTCGTCTCCCAGTTTCAGGATGTTCTTGTCAATGCTGGGGACAAGCAGAGCATCTATGAGCTGAGCTGAGGGGGGATGCGAGGGCTCTGCAGTGGGACAGGGACCGCAGGGTACACGTTCCCTGGTGAACCTCAGCAGATTTGGGGCTGTGGGTTTGTGGTGTGAGGCTGGAAGTGGGGTGGTCCCATTTTGGGGTCCGCTGTCACATTTGTCCTGATGGTTCATGACAGCCCAAAATATACATGGCCTCTGTGAAATCATTAAATCAGAGGTGGCTGAGGAATGGACCCTTTGCTTTATTTTTGCCTCCCTCCAGGCTGGGCATGGCGAGAGGGTGACAGAGTTCTCCAAAATGCTGTCCAGACAGTGCTGAACCCATGGCACACACCAGGCCCCTGCACCTTTGTCCCGATGATGCTCTGCTGGGTCACCAGGAGCTCTGTCCCCAACAGCAGCACAGGGCAGAGACCATCTCCAGTGCCCAGAGCATGCCCTCACCCATGGGACATGTGTCACGTTATGACCCATCCCCAGCATCCCCTCTCACCCCAGTCCTGATCTCCTGGCACCTCTCCTGACATTCCTTAGAGGCAGTGGGTCAGTGAAGACCTCTGGGTGATGCCCACTGGCCTCCACATCACCCCATGCTGGAGCCAGGGATGCCCCAGCAGAGCCAGACTGGTCCAGAGGGTGTCCCATTGGTGCCAAAGCTGCCTGCCAGCCCACGAGTGAGCAGCACCAGCCTGCCCTCTCCCCCGGAGGTGGGTCCATCAAGCCATCCCCTGTGCCCAGGGCTCTGTGAGGCATGCACAGGAGTGGTGGTGAAGTGTGTGGTTCCACCATCACCAGGAACCAGGGTCTCTGGTGGAACTAGCCAGCATCCAGAGGAGGCCATGTGGGCTGAGGCTGGGGCCAGGCAAGGCAAGGAGCCAGCCAGGCTGGTCCTGCAGCTCTGGGCGCTGCCATCCAATGCCTCCCAGTCCAGGGACAGGCTTAAACCACTCCACCCTGCAACTGAGGAGCATTTGCAGAATTCCTCCTCTAATCCCAGATAACTGCCAGGCCCTGATGTTATTGCTAAGAGGACCCAAGGAGCTCTTGGCTGAAGTGCAACATTTACATGACAGCAAAATGCCTGCTCAGGCAGCTTACGCTGCAACGTGAGACTCGCATTCCCTCTCTGAGCACTTCTGACCATGAGGTGCCAAGGGCTCTGTTCCCCCAGGGACATCTCACCCCACTCCCCACCCCCACCCCCCA
>NW_020799122.1:11985693-11991537 GCF_003259725.1 Athene cunicularia
CTCCCCACCCCCACCCCCCACCCCACCCCGGCTCAGCCCTTTGGCAAAAATCCACCTTTTTTCACCTTAAACATACCTCTTTCCACCAAGTCCTGTCTGTGCATTAGTGCAAATAACCCTAAAAGGTGGCATCTTCACTCACCAGCCAAGTCCCTGCCAAGTCCTGTCCATGGGCACGACCTCCTGGTGACACTTTCCATGGTCACAGTGTGCTATTTTGTCCTGATTTCCATCAGAAGATGGCAGAGGACCCTCTTCCCACCCAGTGCCCACCCCTCTGTCCCTACCTCCCTCTCAGTCCTGCCCACCACCCTTCATTTGCTGCCCATGGAGCCCCATTTCTTTCAAGTAGAAGTATAAAATAATGGCACCTCCTTCACCAGCAATGAACGAGGTCGAGGTGGCATGGGGAGGCGGGTCTCACCACGTCAGCACACAGCACTGGCCCTGCATGTGCTTAAAGGTAAGGACCCATTATGGCAGGGCAGGGATGCTGAGCCTGGCTGCTTCCCATCAGGACACTCTGGGGTGTGAGCCTGGCTCTGGCCAGAAGCAGCTGTGAGTCTCAGTGTTTCCCAAGAGGTTTTAGGGGGTTATTTTCCCTCCTTCCCTGCGCTTGCCTTGGCAGAGCTTGGAGAGAAAACCTCCTCCATGACTGAGCATCACCGTCATCATCACAGCAGTGTCTGCCAGACCGTGCTCATGTACCAGCAAGACCACAGCTCTGGCCACTGCTCTGCTTGCAGAGTGACTGACATGCTGCAGCACAGTGGTTAGTATTTTGATGTTAGCTGCTGCAGATTGACCCTAAATACAATTTTTTCTCCTCCTAGTCTGGTTTTGGGGGTCACAAAGCAAAGCATCACTGATGATGCCCCAGCCAGCGATGTCCGTGCCCAGCATGGTGCAGCCTCTACAGACGGATGTCTCGGGGACTCCTGCTGCTGAGACTTTGGCTTCATGGGGACGTAGCTTGAGGGGATTTCCATGGGGAATCGCTGCATCGCTGCCTCTCCTCTCCTCCCTTGCCTGCGGTGGAGGTTCTGTGCTGCCCAGAGTTACAGCCAGGGACGGTCACATCTGTCCCCTTCACTGCCCTGTCCCCAGGGTGAGGTGTCACCCCTGCAGCCCAGCCCTGCCGTGGGCACTGCCTGGCTTCCCCGGGGCCTGGTGGCCATTCACTCTCCAGACCAGTTGGTAGAAGGCACTGCAGCTCACCACCCAAAACTGGTCTAAGAAAAAACTTCCCATCACTTTGATCACCTCTTTCCCCACCTCTCTTGGTTTGCCCTGGAGGTGGCTGCTTCTTCCAGAGATGGGCAGAAGGACAAGTGGGATCTTCCCACTTGGCTGGAGGCTCCCAGGCCCAGCCTACCTTCCTGCACATGCATTGACACCTCCTGCCATGGGGATTATTTCTCCTAATGGGATTAAAATGCCTTCTGCTGATCTCACCCTTGGTGGCCATCATCTTTCCATCAGTTCTTCTGTTTCCCTCCTCAGTTGTCTACATTTTTTGCATATAACCTGAAGGAACTGTGTATCGTGTCCTGGGTTTCCAACCCTGCTCTCTTTCTAGGTATTAATGCATTTTTCTTAATTCCCTCTTTATCTAAAATGAGAATATTCTCTTTGCTTTTGCTCCCATATAATTTTTATCATGTTTCTGGTGCAACAGTTTGGGGGCCAGGCAGTCACAGTGGAGGATAAAGTGTATTCTGCTAAACTGGCATAATTAAATGTACCTGGCCTGGTACGCTGGTGATTGCTTGTAGGGCTTCTGGTGCTGGGAAACTGGCACATGGAGGGACCAAATATCCACTTTGTGGGTGATGATACAGTTGGTTGGAGACACAGACCCTGGGTTTGCGTGCCCTGGGCCAACCTCCCTGTCTTCGGGCCATAATTACCTTGTCCTGGGACATCAAAATGAGCTCCAGACGCTCGTGCTGTGCCAGCAGCCCCTCTACACCAGCCACTGGTGGAGGAAACACCAGGCAGTGAGCATGGGATGGCCAGTGCCGGAGGCTGAGCAGCCCGAGCCCCCCGGGCTCCGTGAGGACTCATCCATGTGTCAGCATCCTGCCACTTTGGGGTTTGCTCTGGAAGGGCAGAAACCGGGGAAGAAGCAAAGTTGGGAATGCCGCAGAGCCTCCCGCTGCTGGCCCCCGCGGTCAGCGACGCTTCATCGCACAATGAAACTAACCTCTGCAGACCCTCTTTGGGGGAAGCTTCTGAGTCACACGAACGTGAGTCATCCCGGCCCCAGCCAGGAACTACAGCCCTGAGCCTCCCAAACTCTTCCAGCCAGGCCATGGGCATTTCTAGGCTTTGCTCAGTGGGTTTTTCAGAGCTGTGGTTTCACATCAGTCTGCCACCACTTTCACTGTAGAGGGGAGCTGGCAGGGGGGCACTGGGGCACGAGGACCCTGTCCTTTGCCCTGGGGACGCTTCCTGGCCACACAGCTGCCTGGAAGGGGCCTTTCCCTCTGATCCTTGGGGACAGCAGGGTCACCTCCTGGCCACTTCTAGTACTTCATCTCCCTGCCATCTCTGTCAATTTGGGGGCGAACTCTTGTGCTTACAGCCTGGACCGCTGGCACTGGGCTGTGCTGGGGCAGGCTTACCACAGTGGGACTTGTTTTAGGAGAAGACTAACCCAGGGCAGACACCAGCAGGTCATGTGTATGTGTGGGCATGGCACAAAACAACTCCCAGAGGGTCTGATCCAGCTCCTGGGGAAGGGGAGCAGTGGCTGAGACCCAGCACAGCACTGTCCCTTTCTGCTGCCCGCAGGAGGTGATGCCAAGGTGGGATCTGTGCACCGAGGTCATCTCCAGTCATAGGCACAGTCAACATCAAACTCCATGTTGGACCGGCCTTGAGCAGCATCCAGGAAGTAATAAATTGTCCAGTTTTGAATGGTGGATACAGATCAAAGGGAATTAAGCCAGCTTTTTAATCAGACTACAATATTGTTTCCCTATCTGGGTACTTTAAAAAAAAAAATTAAAAATCCCATTGTCTGTGCCATACTAATATTTAACATTTATAGGGCAGTAATGAGCCCTCCGTGGTTTTATGGAGCTGTTTGATCAGGTGTTGGAAGGGCAGCTCCTGCAGTGCTCTCGTGGGGATGCTGGCTCTGTGTGGGCTGCCCAAGCCAAGAGCCCTTCAAGCCCCAGGTCCCTTCACCTGCACTCAGCTCCTGCCCCTGCACTGCAAGATGCAATCACCGGGGGGGGGGGGGGGGAGGCTGTGATAAAACAGCCCTGGGAAAGAGTTTTATCTCTGTTTTACCACACCAGCCTGAATGAGACCTGAATGAGCAGCATCTCTCAGCCCTGAGAAATCACACGCTGCATCGGATGTCAGGCTGGTTCCTCTCCTCGCCTGGTGTACTCCTTGTATATCCTTCGGAGTTTGATGGGGACAAGGTGTTTGGAGCTCAGGCCAGCTTTAGTTTACAAATTAATATATCAACATTGTTCCTCATCAGGCAGGAATGCGTTTCCCTCCCTTCTCCCCCACCTTATCCCCATCCCCTTCCGAGCAAACTTCCTTCCTCCTGTAATCTGGAGCGGAAACCTCGCTGCATATTTGACCAGCTCAGAAAAATCAGCTCGGTTTTCCCTGGCGTGACTTTGTGCCTTGAACTAGGGCTGGTCGGTCCCTAAGGCAGCCAGCAAGGCAGAGGAGGAGGGTGAGGGCTGTACCACTGCCCATCCTCAACACAGAGCTGCTTTTCCAGCCGGATGCTCTGATTGAGCTCCCAGTTGCTCGGCTGCCGTTTTCAAACAAACCGGCGTGTTTCTGGGCACGGACCCAGGGCTGACAAGCCTGAGGCTGGCTGCAAGCTCAGGCCCTTGTTCTGCCCCACACTGTGGAAACGCTGCTCCCATGGGCTGGGGGTCACTTCTGCTGGCCCCTCGCTGGGGGTAGGAGAGGAGAGAGGTGTTGGTGACACGTGAGGAGGGAGATTTGCATCAGGAGGACGTTTTCTCCCTGGGAAATAGCCTGGGACCAGACCCTTCCCATCAGCCTGCCAATATGTGAGCATGACTCTCAGGCAAATGAGCTTCTACCCGCTGGTCAGGCATGCCTCGCCATGTGTCCCATGGTGAGCTACGGCCATGTCACTCCCCAGATTGCCTCAACCCCTGCTATGTCCCCGTAGAGTAGTCACCCTGTCAGTCTCAATGGGCTGTACCACGTCTTCTGAAGGAACCGTGCGGTGTGAGCAGTGAGGCTGGGTCAACATACCACCAGCCCCATGACCACCACAAAGGAGTGACCATGCAGTACCATCAAACAGGTGGCCCCAGGGACCACATGTCTGGGGAGATGGTCATTTCCTAGCGCCAAAGCCCTGCACTGACACAGGATTCAATACTGGAGCTTATTCTGGTGGCTCAGAACAAGGCAATTATGGCCCAAAGACAGGGAGGTTGGCCCAGGGCACGTAAAACCAGGGTCTGTGTCTCCGACCAACTGTATCATCACCCACAAAGTGGATATTTGGTCCTTCCATGTACCAGTTTCCCAGCACCAGAAGCCCTACAAGTAATCGCCAGCACACCAGGTCAAGTACATTTAATGATGCCAGTTTAGCAGAACACACAGGCTCAAGCCAAGGCAGTTTGGTACATGTGTGCTTGGCTGTGGTGGGGATGTCACCCAAGGTGATGCTGGAGGGTGGCCCAGCAGCACCAACACACTGGTTCATCTAGAGGGCCCTGCCTGTGGCACTGGGCAGGAGCGCTCCAGCTCTGAGGTTGTCCCAGTTGCTGGTCGTTCACCCAAACAGCATTTTCCTGGTCAGATCTGGGGGCTATAGGCTACATCGGAAGAGCTGCAGCATTTCCAGCAGGATAAGGACTGATAAGACAGGGTGCTGGAACGATTAAAGGCCAAGCTGCAGTGCAACAGCCCAACCTGCGCAGCCTGGCACCACATCACCGCAGCTCACTGCCACCAAGGACAACGACCATCGTAGGGTTATGACCATGCCTGAGTCACACTCAGGTTTTAAACCCTGATTGTCCCAGGCTGGGAGGGAGGGAGGGAGGGAGGGGGCATGCAGAGCAGCAGCCGTGGTGGCATCTGGAGGAAGTGGCAGTCTCCAGCCCATGTTCTTGTGGTATCGGTGTCCCAGGAGGTTGGGGGATGCCTGGAGCCTCCTCTTCTCCCTGGGGCTTCCCTGAACCACCCATGAGCATTTTGCTCGCGGTGCCTTGCTCCCTGTGGAGGACACAGGGCACCTGCACACGTGTCCTCACCACATGAGCACGAGGTTTCTCTCGCAAATCCCAGCTTCTGGCCTCGGGAGCTTCCTGCCTGAAGGCCTGGCAAGGGCCCAGCCCCACCCGGGGCATTGCTTGGGTGTTGCTGATGGCTCGTGGGGTGGGATGTGTCCGTGGGGAGAGCATGAGGCTGGGCCCATGGCTGTGCTCCCACTTGTGCCCCGCTGCCAGCAGGGCAGCTCTCAGGCAGCACAGAGGCAGATTTTTCCCCTGAGACCTCCCCCCGTAGCTCCTTCCCCAGTGCTCCCTCGCTGGCAGCAGCCGCCCAGGGCAGGGCTCGGCTCTCCTCCCGCCCGAAGGTGGGTCTCCCCAAGGGACTCTGGTCCCACCCAGCAACCGCAGCCCCCGACCCCGCGGGGGCTCCCCTCCCTGCCCCGCACCCCTGCGGGCGGGCGGGCGGCTTTGGCCGAGCCCCGTGTTTCCCCGCCGGGGCTCCGGCAACAGCTTTGCCAAGAAGCCGGGAGGCAAAACACCGGCGGAGGAAACCCCTGCGCTTCCTCCCGGCTCGCAGGGAGCCGGGCGGGCAGGTCGCTCTCCTCGC
>NW_020799122.1:11991587-11998207 GCF_003259725.1 Athene cunicularia
GTTGCTGTCTTTTGGAGTGCATGAGGGACCAGGTCAGCAAGAGATCTAGACCAAAAGATGAGAGGTATGACAACCTGCAGGAAATTTAAAATTACATTAATCACTACATGGGACAGGGGATGCAGGCATTCAGACCCATGTCCTTGCGGTGCAGGGCTCCAAAGCTCTATGTTAGTGCCCTGAGGTGTGTCTCTGAATGGGCACCTGGGCTCCTCAGGGTGCTTCTAGCACCATGGAATCCCTAGGGTGCCTTCACATCTTATGCCTTAGGGCTGTAAGACTTTGCTGACCTACCCCATCCTTGCTCCCCTCTGCAGACCACTAGCTTCTCAGCCTGGAAAATTCTTGCTCGCTTTGGGGCCTTGCTGGGCTCCTCCAGGGACATGTTGTCCCAGAAAACAGAGCTCTCTGGGGTGAATGTCAGCAGGGGCCTGGAGAGGTTTCTGAGAACAACCTCCAGCTCCAGACAGGAGTCTCAGCCTCAGACTCCCAATTCACAGAGAAGGCGGGTGTTTCCATCCCTACCACAGGGAACTTGTGTGCAAACACTAAAGATTGACCCAACATACTAATAACATGGAGAGATTTGTGCTGCCTCAGCTTTGATGGGCTGGCCTTGCCTTGGTGAGAGGGCTGGCCTTGGGCAGAGACAGCAGGCACTGATCCTGCACTACCTGGGCCAGGTGACTCACTTCTACCTGCTCCTCACCTGAGACAAGACATGGAGGGTCAACCTGGTGTGAAGGATGCAAGAGGCATGGAAATCCCAGATGCTGTTGACACCACAGTCCTACTCCTGGGTGACTCCCCATGTGTCTCCCCATGGGTTTGGTCAGTGATAGGTGGCCATTGCCCATCATTGCCCTTGGGGGCCCCTCATTCCCAGTGTGACTCCAAGCCCATGCTCCACCATCTCACTCTGCTCCAGTCCGTCATCGACGGCAACCTGGAGCTGGTCAAGCTCCTGGTCAAGTTCGGCGCCGACATCCGCCTGGCCAACCGCGACGGCTGGAGCGCCCTGCACATCGCCGCCTTCGGGGGCCACCAGGACATCGTCCTCTACCTGATCACCAAGGCCAAATACTCCGCCGGTGCCCGGTGATGCCGGGGCCGCTTCTCCCCCTCCTCCCGCCCCTCTCCCCTGGCCGCCAAAGCTGCTCCCACCCCCGCGTGGGGTTTATTTGGCGAAGATTTGGGGCCCCCACGCAAAACACGCCACCGTTCGCCTGCTTTTATTTTTTTTTTTCCTTCCAAGGGTTGTTTTCCTACTGTAATATGTTTTTGGTTTGGTTTTGGTTTTTTTCTCCATCTACCTCGGCTGCACTCACAGTATTCACGGTTTCAGTTTGACATCTGGTCAGATGCTTTAAAGGCTCCCCTGTCCCCTCCCCGCTAATATTTAATCCTCCCTCTCCGCTCCCCTTGCTCCCGTCCCTCCAATTTAAAGTATTCTGACTCAGAAAAGAATTCATTTCAACGGTCCCCAAAAACCCATCCGCCTCCCCCCCGCTGTGACCGAGGGGTGCTGGTGTCCCCCCTCCCGGAGCCTTGAATGGTGCCAGCCCCGGGAGCAATGACCCGGGATGGGCTGGGGGCTCCTGGCCACCCGCGGCCTTCCCCGGAGAGGAAGAGCCGGAAAGCCTTCCTCCTCTGCAAGCTTCTCCCTAGTGTTTTCCCACCACTGATTTTTTTTTTTTTTTGAGGCGACTCCATTGGAATATGACATGTTTTTCTCACCCCCGATCACTCCTTTTTTGTATTATTTTGCTTTGGGTTTTCTGCTTTGGTTTTCTTTTTTTGGGTGTCTGAAGAAATTCTGTGTCCTCACCCGCTCCTTGAATCCGTTTAGCACGCATGAGATCCCAGGAAAAGACATTGAATCCTTCTGGTTTTGTGCGTAAAGGGGGATTAGAAAATCCTGGACTTTTTTTTTTTTTTCTTTAAAAAAAAAGTGAAATAAACTCTAGAGGCAGAGGATTTGCTTTTGCACAGAAGAGGGGCGCGAGCGCTCTCTGCTGCCTAGAGAGATGCCGGAAAACTACTGAAAATAGTTTGGGAACTTTTTTTCTTTTGATGAAACTTGGATAACACTTCTCAATGCAGAACGATTCATTTGAAGTATGTAGATTCACCCGCCTTTTATATTATATATATGCCTAAATATATATATTTATAAAAGAAAGGGAGGAAGAAGAGAAAGCCACCCGAAATCGCATTTTGAAGTGACTGCACGTATAATCGCAAATGCTGCTTTTTATTGCTATGGCACAAGAACACCCATTTGGAAAATGCGGAAAATTTCAGAAGTCTCCTTTCTCCTGCTGGTCTTTCATCCCTCTTCTCTTCGTCTGCACTAAAACCATCCGTATCACTGCCATCTCCCCGCTCTTTCCTCTCTTGCTCCCTGCATCCAAACCATTACGATTAAAAAAAAAAGAAAATAGTTACCTGCTGGTTTATTTGGGTTGTGTCTTAACTATTTATCATGTATGTATATATTTGTGGTGAAGATTGTGAGCCTGGTTTTGTTTGAAGCTGGTGGTGAGTGTTTCAAAAATATGGTTTGGGAAATAGGCTTTTTTTTTTTCCTAGTCTTAAAACTAAAAAAACTTGAGTCTGCCATGATTATTTCCCATTGCACTGAATATTCTGCTTTGTCTCTGATGGTTTCACCTGCAGTTTGGTTTTGGTTTTTTTCACTTCAACAATTTGAGATTATTTTTAAAAGCTCCAGATTTAAAGAAGAAAATGGAAAAAAAGCCCTGTCGAAGGCGTCTACTGTTAATGCTGTAATTTTCAAGGAACTGCTTGGCCGAAGTTTTTCTGTGAGCATGGAAGGGGGTGTCCAGCACTTCCACTGGTGCTTCTGTGCGATAGTTACGGGGTGGGAACAAGATCTTTTCTAGCGAGGTTTTATCATCGTTACCAGATGGTTGCACATTTTTTTTTTTTACTAAATGGATTTGCCACAATGAAATGTCATAACATTTATGACATGATATTAAAAAGTGTATTGTAAAGCCAAGTTCTAGATGGATTTTTAAAAAGAAATCTTGGTTATAAACCCAGTCTAAAGGGAGCTCTGTCCAGTGTTGTAAAGACAACATGATGTAACCCATATTTATATTTTTATAAAATACCTATTAAGACTGTGAATCTCCTGTGTGAATTGCTGGGTGAGTTGTTTAAGAAAAGTATTGTTCCTTTCCAGCCTCCTGGAGCTTTAGACATGCTGAGATTTTGGGAAACTGTACGTCGGGGAAGGGGGTTTGCTCTGAAATTGTGAGTTGATGTATTTTTACATCCCTTTGTATTTTACTGAAAAGCTGCTGCCCTCCCTAGTCCCTAGAGTTTCAATTTTCTATGCAACCCCCACACCCCGTCTCTCTTGATCCTGAGAAGTAAAAGGGATGCAGATTGATTCAAATTGAAATGAGGGTCCCCCCACCCCCCTTGTTGGCTCATCGTGCTGCTGACCCTTCACGCCAAAACGGGGAGTACAAGGAAAAAAAAAAAAGAGGCAGGTGGGGGAGGCTCTTTCATGCATGACTGGTCGCCTTCCGGCAGTCATCTTTTTAATTATTATTATTATTTTTGTAAGAAGAATATATTGATAATGTCAGTGAAATAAGCAGACATTGAAGCTGATGCACAGATTGCTCCAGAAAGGAGTTTTTCTGTAGATTTTTCTTTAGATGCGAATACCTTTTTTAATTATGTTAATTAATGTTAAGAATTTTTAGGCTTATATTGAAGCTGTATGTGGGTCACTATATGATCATTTCTAACTGGATAAAGTCTGTACAGTACAGCATATTCCTGAGTGTATGATATAGACGTGTAGCCCCAGAGTGCGAAATTTATAAATAAATTTTTCATTGATCTTTTTATAAAAAAAACAAAATGGCTTTTCTGTTTGTTCTTTCTCACATGGTTATGGGTAATGCTGGGTGGAGGGTGGCTGGCTGGGCCTCCAGGTCCCTGTTTTGGTGTCCAAACCTGTAGCTCTTCAGGGGTTAAATGCATCCCCCGAGGGTGATGGTTGGGGTGGATTTGGGGGGGAATGATGGATCATGCAGCCCTTGCCAGCCCCTTCTCATGGGCTGGAGGAAGCTCCCTGGGGCTCTGGGGGATGTCCTGGTTTGCCCCATCCCAGCATTCAGAGGCTGGTGGAGGGGTGACAGCCCAGACCAAACCCTGGTGCCATGTGGTGTTGGAGACAAGCTGCTTTACCCAAGGGAGCCAGTTGGGAGCTCTGCAGCCTGTCCTGAGACCACTCCTGTCGACCATGGCAATGGGGTGCATGTTTGGGTCTGCAGCCCCAGCCTCACCAGCTGAGCATCCCATGACTCCCTGCAAACCTTCCCAGGCTTTTTTATTCTAACCTGGGCCCCGGCAAGGGTTTGAGCTGGTTTGGTCCATACCAAGCCCTTGGGCTGTGAGGGTGGCATCACCTCTAGCTAGAAGCTGCTGTCAGACCGGTGGTGGCTTTAGCTGCCCCTGGAAGTGGCATGGGGTGAGGGTTGGTGTGGGGTCTCCCTCCCCAAGGGCATCTCCATCCTCTCATGTGGGTCAGAGCAGGCCGGTGCCCAAAAGCATGCTGAGCCCTGCACCTTTGGAGGCTTTCTAGGCAGGATCCAGTTGCTCTGGGTAGTGGGAAGAGCAGAGACAGCCCCGTGCCTGCACCACCCAGGCCCTGCCTGCAGCCAGGGCTTTGAAGGGGGGGTGCAGGCAAGCCTCTCTTGCTGGCAGCGGTGTGGGAGCTTTGAGTGAGGCTTTTTCTATATCGATAGTTTTGCCATCTCTGGAAATGCCTAAATCCCCAAGATATTTGTGCCATGCCCAGTGTGGCACTGGGGTGTAGATTCCCAGGGGTGCCAGGAGTGGTGTCCTGCAAATGGTGATGAGGAGGAAACCCGAAGGAAAGGCTTGGTGCGACCTTTCCAGGTTGGCCAATGTCCACTATGATGTGCCAAGCCCTGGTGCCATCCAGCAGCAGTGTGGGCCAGCACCTGGCACAGACACAGCCGGCTGCCTGGGGTGCCCTGGGGACACGCAGCCCACCCAGGCAGCAGCCCAGTGTGGAAAGGACAGTCACCGAGTCACCTGCCTGGTTTTTAGCAGGCAAAAAAAGATTATGCCAAAATCATCAGTTGCAAACACTGGTGGTCCTGCAGGTTTATCACCCCAGCTCTCATGGCAGCCGCTGACCATGGCCAAATCTGTGGGAAGTGTGTGTGGGGCAAGCACCTCTCCCCTCTCCTGCTGTGGTACGATTTCATCCCACTTGGACGCTGTACAACACACACCCACCGGTGAGCGCCACCAAACCTCCCACCATCACAGTGCTCCCCAGGGCTGGGGTGCTGTGGGGTTACACCTGCAGGTGCCGCTCACCCCTGCCTGTGTCCGCAGACCTGGGATGCTACACAAACCCATGCAGGTGCCTGCTTTGAGTTGCCACAGGGCTGGGCTCAGCCAGGCTCAGCTCAGCCCTGTGGTGTCTTGGTGTTCACCTCGTCCCAGGGCTTCAGCCAGCCAGGCCAGACCAGCCATCACCTCAAGGATGGGTTTTTCCGAGGAAAAGCAGCATTTCTGCACACAGCTTCTCTCTCCCCATGGTGGATGGAGTGGGCTGGGGCCTCTGGCAGCCCCTTTGCAGGGGATTTGGGCTGGGCACTGAATACAAATTGCACCCCCTTGGCGCTGAGCCCAGCGCCTGTGAAGCCGCCCTGTGTCCCAGGGCTCCCACGTGTGACGGCCCCAGCAGCAGGGACGTGCCGAGGGTGCAGCCGACCCCCGGCCACCCGAGGCTGAGCCCTGGGGCGGCAGCCACCCCAGTGCTGGGCTCCCTGCACGGCCTGCGGCCACTCTCCTTCGCAGCTCTCCTCGCTACAGAAACCCTGTCCAAGAAATCTAGGAACTCCAAAGACTTGCTTTTTTTTTTTTCTTTTCTATTTTTGTTCCAATAAAACAAAAATATTGGATCGTTTGGTGGCGTAAGCACATTCTTCTGGCATTTTTGCGTGTCCCTGGCTGCGCATTATTGTCCGCCGGCCGCATTACGTAGGTGGTGTTGTTCCAAGAGAAACCAAAGCAAGAATTTGAACTTTCAAGTGCTTCCTGCCATTGTCTTTTGCTTTTGTTTGTGCTACTGACTCCAAACCAGATGGATCGGGCTCCCCTCCGGCCGCGAGGGTGATGGGAAGTCAACACAGCCCGGCGAGGTTTGACAGCTTTGTCTTCTCTTCTATTGCCCTTCATCCGTCAAGCCCAGCCATCGGATCTGAATCGACCAACGCATATGGATGGGGGGGAGGAGGTGGGATTTTATTTGAATTTCAGGGAGCTTAACACAGTAAGTAATGAATGAGAAAGAAAGACAGCGAGCGGGCGAGCAAGAGGGGACGGGCTGTAATCAAAATTCAGTACATTTTAAATAGATGCTTTGTTGGGCATTTGTATGACTATGATAATGCTGCAGCCTGCAGATCCGAATAGGAGTTACCTTTTTTTTAAAAAAAAAAAAAAAAATCACAATCAACTTCTGTTTGGTGCTGGGGAGGAGGTGGCAGCTCAGTCTAGCCATCCAGGCTGGCCTCTTTTCCAGTCTTCATCTT
>NW_020799122.1:11998257-12010412 GCF_003259725.1 Athene cunicularia
TGGCCAGGCAGGCTGCAGCCAGTGGCACCAGGGATCCATAGTGCATCGTGCAGGACAGGACAGCTCATGGTTTCAACCTATTTTGCTGGTGACCCAAAGCTGCTGAGGTGTTTGCTGCTAGGACTCAGTACAAAGGTCCCAGCTCCCTAGACCCCTCCCAGGCTGGAGCTGGATCTGGCCACCCCATTCCTGCAACATGGAGTCATTTGGGGCTCTTCTTGGGGTGTACATGACCTTCACATCCTGCCACAACGTGGGTACAGGGTTTCCAGTGCCAAGTTCCCATGCCCTAAAATCACTGTCACCCTGCAGACCTCCATGCTGGGGGGGCTGTGTCACCCCAGGGTCACTCCCAGGCCTGGGATGCATCAACACAGGAACTACAGGCAGCTCCCACTTCTTGTTCACAGTGAGCATCCCAGGGAATTACATTGCTCTGTTGTGTGAGCAAGGGAAATGTCTGTCTTCTCTTTCCAGAAATTCTTCAGCTGCCATGCCCCACTGCCAGTACAAGCACCCATCTCTGGGGGTGCCCAGCAAGGGGTGCCCAAGAAGAGGTGACCTCTGGGTCTCATACTGCATGGAATTCAGCCCTGGGGGTGCAATTTAGCTTTTGTCTTCTTCATGTTAGCCTGTTTCTCTTTCTCACCCTAAAGAAATGGTCAAGCAGGGCAATATCCTGCTTTGGGTTTTTTAGGGGGAAGACAGGTGTTGGGGCTTGGGTCTGGAGAGGGGTGGAAGGCTGCTTGGCTGGAGGAATTGAGGGATGGCTGGGGAGGGGTGCGGAATGGCTGGGGAGGGGTGGGGGGATTGCTGGGGACATGGAGGGATGGAAGAATGGAGGGATAGGGGGTGGATAGGGAGGGATGGGGGAATAGAGGCATGTCTAGGGGTGGACAGAGGTGTAGGTAGAAGAATGGACAGACGTAAAAATGGACTGATGGATGGATGACAGGCTGGGGGGTGGTTGGGACAACTGTTTTAGTTGGAAACTCCTCATTCAGCCTGAATCCAACAGTTGGGAGCAGTCTCTGAGGGCAGGCCAAGGCAAGCAGCACCTCTGGTGATACCCTTGCAAGGTGGCAGACCTTGGACTGGCTGAGCTGGAGGTGTCTTCCTGCTGCTTTTTAGGAAGAAGCTCCCCAGAAGGTGCCTCCCCTTTCCTGTTGTGATCTAGGCGGCAGCCTTGGCAGCCCAGAGGAGTCTGGAGAAGCACAGAAACCCAGCTGTGAGCATTGGCTGTTGGCTTCAGCCCCTCCAGTGGGGCAGAGCACGATGGGCTGTCCCTGGCCACAACCAGCACTTGCTCACTGACAAATCCATCCTCCTTGTCTCTAATCCAGCCCAGCACCAACCAGCTTCATGTTTATCCCCGGCAGGATGGACATCCCGGCAGAGTGGCTGGCTCTGCTGAACACTCTCAGTGCCAGCCCTGCTGCAGGTGTAGAGGACCCGGGGATCCCAGCACCAGGGTGCAGGCAGACGCTCCCAAGCAGCATGGAGCAGAGGCAGGGTTGACCCAGTGAGCACAGCCATGCGCACCCCTGGCCAGAGGGAACATGGCCAGAGGGGACATCGGCTGGGCAATGACTGCCAGCTCTACTAAGCTTCTGCCATACACTGGTGGGGCAATGTGAGGCTGAGCCTTAGCATGGGGCCTGAGCAGCACCCTGAGACTGAGGGGTTGTGCCCTGGAACATGAGGCCACAACGAGCTGACTGCTGGCTCCAAACGAGTTGCACAACCAAGGAAAGCCTTTGCCTGAAAATGGCATCTCTGCAGCCTCCTCTTACTCCTGGGAGTGCACTGCAACCTCAGATGTTGTTTTCTATAGCTGAAAAAACACTTCTCACCTGTTTCCAGTCAACAGCAATGTTGTTACACACGATGCAATTGCACAGATGGACTCTCAGAGGACATGCTCAGCCCTCTCCCAGGTTTTCTGCCCAGGACCAGACCTCTGCCTGCACACCCGTGCTTGCTCAGGGAGCTCTCACTGGGACTTTGCAGCGTGGCTGTGCCTCTGTGAGCTAGGGCAGGAGCAGTGTGGCAGCTCCCTGGACACCTGATTTCCATTAATTACTATATTTTCGACTCAGTCATCAGGTGGCTGGAGGGCTCTGCCAGGGAGCGGGTGGAGGAGCTGGAGGCACTGGTTGCATGCTTGTGGTGTGCCCCAGGGGCTTCCCCTGCTCCCCCATCCCATACCCAGCCTGCCCCATGGAGAGGACTCGGGTCCTGCAGCAGCCCCACACCTTTGGGAACCACCAGCTGCTGTGACACTCACTGGGATGTCTCTCCGGATGCTTCAGTTTGGAGGTCACAGGTGGGGCACCTCCAGCCACCGGGGGCTGGGGCACCCTGAATCCCTGCAGGAAGAAGGGTGCAGAGTGGCCTGAGGCATCAGGGCTGTGGGTGCAGGAGGGTGCCAACTCAGCACCCACCTCCCTGCATGTCCCTGTGAGCAGGGGGACACGGGGCAGCCCTGGCCTTGCTCTGCAGTGCCAGGATCAGGCCCTCATCCTCTTGCACAGCACACGGCCGGGGCAACCATCCCCTGTGGGTCTTCACACTTCACCCAGCTCACATTCACAGCTATGGTGACAACTCCGAGCTGCCCCTGTCCCCTTTTCCACTCATGACTCCCCCTCATTCAAAGCCTGTGTCCTTTTAAGCTATTTTTTTCCCCTCCTATTCATTTCCCGGACGCCTCTATCCTTTTCTCTTGCCTAGCCCCTCTCCCGGAGCAGCTGCTATGCTAATAAGCATGAGGCAGAAAAGGGAGCGAGCCTTTGCAGTGGCTGGGGAGGAAAGAAAGACCCCAGAGCCCTCCAAAGGCTGAATAAATCCAAGGCTGGAGCAGCATCCCTGAACAAAGAGCCCTAGCCTCCCCCCTCTCTTCCCCTCTTCCCAATTCCACCACCTTTTCACATTCAAATCCATTAAACAGCGAGCAGAAAGACCCTGAGTATTCATAGCATTGCATTAAAGAGAAAGCCCCGTGGTCCCTCTCCATCACTGACGGGTGGAGGGAAGGACTCTCCATCCCTGACGGGCTGCCCAGGGGCTGTGTCTTGCCACGGGCTGAGAGACTCCAGGCTCCAGCCCCTCAGCATGGTGGAAGAGAGGTGAAAGTCCCCCAGCCACTGCACAGGAAGATGAGTGGCCTTTCACCTGTGCTTCACCTTTCTTCCCTGTCTGGGACCCTTGGGGTCCTCCATCGGCATGGACCCCTTGTTTCTGCAGGCAGCGTGGGCACACAGGGGATGAGAGAGTCTGAGGGTGCAACAGGGTGGGAACTCTGCCATGTCTCCAGCCCACTGATGGTGCTGGGGAGTGGTACAGCAATGATGGGGCAATGGGAACGCACAAATCTTAGAGTGGTGGAGATCTCCACAAAGGGCAGGATTCCTGGTATGGTGAAGGGTGGGAATGGAAGGGGATCCTGCAGGGCCAGGCACAGCTGAGGGACCCTGCGACATGCCCACTAACCCCTGAGCAAGGACCAGCCACCTCTGTCTTACCCAGTGGGGCAGGTGCCTCGTGCTGATAATGGAGGTCCCTCATGCCAAAATTGATGATTTCCTACTAATTTTGCCTATTTTGCCCTAGGGTCAAAGCAACTTTTTGGTGCAAAGACCTCAGACCTCATTCTCTGAGTGAGAGGATGCAGTGATGGAGGTGGATGTGTAGGTAGACTCCATGTCAACTGTTAAGGCTGGTGGCGAAATGCCTGAAGGGATGTGACTCTTCTCTGGGGGAGGAGTAGATGGGCATTTTCTTCTGCTGCTTTGTGGGATTGAAATGGAGACACACCTTCAGAAAGGATTTCACACTCTTTTCAGGTACCAAGTTTCTGCTGCAGTCCCAGGACTCCAGGAGATGGGGCTTTCAGTACCAAATATTGAAAAATGTTTTAAAATAATGGATTCTAGCATGTGAGGATTGAGGCTGTCTGAGTGATGCCACCTGGACCATGGAGACTGTGATGGTCACGTGCAGTGCTCAGGAAGCAGCAATAACTGGGACCCTGCCTGCGCAATTTGGTCAGTGGGGTGGGGTTCAGCTCTGGCCCTGGGGGAGTCCATCTGAGGTGGTGTCTGGGCTCCTTCACATGCTGTGGAAGCAGGGGAGGGATGGCAAGACTTCCACCTAAGCTCCTTCTTCTGTTTGAAGTGTCCTCACATGTCCTGCCTGGGCTGTCCCAGAGTCTGGAGGCCATTCCATCTCCTAGACTTGCACAGATGTCCTGGGCACCCTGGGGCAGCTCAGCTGCCACACAAGGTTGCTGTCTTTTGGAGTGCATGAGGGACCAGGTCAGCAAGAGATCTAGACCAAAAGATGAGAGGTATGACAACCTGCAGGAAATTTAAAATTACATTAATCACTACATGGGACAGGGGATGCAGGCATTCAGACCCATGTCCTTGCGGTGCAGGGCTCCAAAGCTCTATGTTAGTGCCCTGAGGTGTGTCTCTGAATGGGCACCTGGGCTCCTCAGGGTGCTTCTAGCACCATGGAATCCCTAGGGTGCCTTCACATCTTATGCCTTAGGGCTGTAAGACTTTGCTGACCTACCCCATCCTTGCTCCCCTCTGCAGACCACTAGCTTCTCAGCCTGGAAAATTCTTGCTCGCTTTGGGGCCTTGCTGGGCTCCTCCAGGGACATGTTGTCCCAGAAAACAGAGCTCTCTGGGGTGAATGTCAGCAGGGGCCTGGAGAGGTTTCTGAGAACAACCTCCAGCTCCAGACAGGAGTCTCAGCCTCAGACTCCCAATTCACAGAGAAGGCGGGTGTTTCCATCCCTACCACAGGGAACTTGTGTGCAAACACTAAAGATTGACCCAACATACTAATAACATGGAGAGATTTGTGCTGCCTCAGCTTTGATGGGCTGGCCTTGCCTTGGTGAGAGGGCTGGCCTTGGGCAGAGACAGCAGGCACTGATCCTGCACTACCTGGGCCAGGTGACTCACTTCTACCTGCTCCTCACCTGAGACAAGACATGGAGGGTCAACCTGGTGTGAAGGATGCAAGAGGCATGGAAATCCCAGATGCTGTTGACACCACAGTCCTACTCCTGGGTGACTCCCCATGTGTCTCCCCATGGGTTTGGTCAGTGATAGGTGGCCATTGCCCATCATTGCCCTTGGGGGCCCCTCATTCCCAGTGTGACTCCAAGCCCATGCTCCACCATCTCACTCTGCTCCAGTCCGTCCCAAGGACTAGCCCCAGCAGCAAAATCCCCCCCTGCCCCAGATCTGCCCTCGGAACAGACCAAAGACCAGAGTGTGACAAGTCCGTCACCATGCACATGCTGGTGATATGGGGCAAATGGGATCAGTGGGAGGGATGAATGTAAGCCACCATGCCCCACCTGCACCCCAAACTTCATGGCTACAGGAGGTGCTGAGAAGGGCAATGAACACTGTGGATTTTTTGGGGAACTTCTGTGAGAGAGTGTGGTTGATAAGCAGTGAGGCACCACCACCTCTGACACCAAGGCTGTGGCTGGAAGTGCCCCAGCTCTTCTCTAGGTGTGCAAACACAGACCTAACCTTGCTGCAGGCTCCAGCCTTCCTCTGAGCACTGAGCAGCAATGCCTGCCTTAAGCTCCAACCCTGCAGGATGAGGCCCACAGCTCTGCTGGGGTGAGGGTTGTGAATGTTCCAGAGACCCAGAGTGTCCCGCATTGCTCCCATGCTGGTCCAAGAGATGCCCCAGCTGCCCCTGCATCCTAGTGGGGCTTGCTGGGGACACTGTGTCCCGTGTTGGACTGGCTGACCCAAAGGACCTGCAAACACTGTAGTGCTGCTGTCCTCCATCGTGGCTGCACCCCGAGGGGCTGCAGCGTGGTGGGACCATCCTGGGCAGGTCTACCTGCAGCGGCAGGTGGGACAGGGGTCTGGGACATCCCTCTGATGGGCCGGCCAGGGAGAAAGGTCCCTGCTTAGCAATGCAGGAATGCAGGCCGGGCTGAATACGGTGGAGGCGGGTCTGATCTGGTGCCCCACTAAGCCCCCATTCTTTCCCAGCCGGTGCATCTTGTATTCAGGCTGCCTGCTCCTAAGCAGAGCGTCTTTAATCCGTCCCTTGTCTCCTCCATTCCCTTTCAGGCCTTTGGCCAATGGGAAGGGGATGAGCAGCTCTCTGCAGGAAGGAAATTAAAAGCAAGGAGGAGGGTAGGGAGGAGGAGAGTGCAGGGAGGGGGACTTGGAAGGGGAGACAATCCTGGAGTGGAGATGCCAGTCATCGGGGTCTCAATAGCCCCATTCACCCTGCCCAGCCACACAGAAAATCAGGGTCACCAGGATCCATGCCCTGCCTGGAGACAACTGTTGCTTTATTCTTTTTAATTGCTGGAAAACGCAGAAAAGTTCACTTGTGTGTGTGGCTGGCTCTGGTGGGGGCTGCGCTGGGGGGCACGGGCATCGGAGGGGTGGGAGGGACGGGGCGAGGCCGATGCGCAGCGAGAAGGGACACAAAAAGCAGCCGCACGTGAGGGTGGAGGCTGCGACCTGGCGCGGCGGAGAAGCCATCTGTACGGCTGGGCAGCTGGAGCAGTGGGCAACGTGGGGACAGGGCACTGTGCTGGGATGGGGACACAGTGGCATCACCCCCCTGGCACACAAGGGAAGGGTCCCCAGGGGTTTTGGGGTGGAGGAGGCAGCCCCAGGCCAGCCAGGCAGAGGAAGGACCTGTGCAGTGAGCGAGATGTTTCCCTGCATCTCTTGGCCTGGAGATGCGTGGGTTGATGCTTCTGTCTGGAGCAGCTGACCCCCAGCAGCTGGGTAGCTCGAAGCACAGGCATCCACACGGGCACCCAGCAGCACATTGCCACCCTGAACCGAGGATGCTGACACACCTCCCAGATGGACATATGACCATGTCACCTCCACCTTGAGACCCTACTCCAAGTGCCACCCCAGTCCCGTGGATGACTCCATCCAAGGTGGAGCACCCATCCCTCTGCACCCATGCAGCCAGCTCCAGGGATGTCCTGGAGGACCTTGGAGCTCTGGGGAACCAGCTATCCTAGCACCCCTCTTGCTCTACCATCCACTCCTCTTGCTGTCCAATGTAACCAGATGTGGCTGAGCACCAGCCTTGAGACACAGGCCACCATGGGTCATATGCCACTGTCCAGCAGCCCAACAGGTCTGCACCGGCAGGTCCACAGCTGCCATCCATCTCTGATGGGTGGTGGGTGCCAGGGGACACCCTGGGAGCAGGATACAAGTGCCTGGCCCACAAATGGAGCCAGGCCCAGTCTGTCTCCATCAGGGACATCTCTGCTCATCCTCCCCCAGGCCTTCTGTGAGCCTGGGGTGATTTGTGCCTGTCACACCCCCCAGATTTGGGCTGCACTTCCCTTCTCCATCCAGCCTTTACCCCCCTTTGCTCTGTCCTTTGCTGAACACTCCTTTTCTTTCTGAAGAGCATCAGAGATGTGCAGGCCATGCTGGTGGTCCTGCCTCCTCTTGTCTTGCACCTTGTCCTCAGCCCACAATGTGCTCCCAAGCACTCTGTGACCCATGAGACACAAGACACCATCCTCTGAGGTTTCCATGATACCTGTGCCCCCATGCAAGTCCTCACCTCACCCACCCTGTTATCACCATCCCTGCCTACCCTCTTGGCTGGCATGAGGATGGGAAGTCTGGTGTGAGGAGATGCAGGCAGCACCTGACGTACCAGCCAGCCTTTAAGCAGGGGACATATCTGCTGAGCGTGGCTCAAGCCTCCATCAGGTCGTCTGATCAGTCCCACAAGTGCTGTGAGGTGTTAACTCTCAACACAAGGCCCAGAGACTCTCCTCTGCCACAGCTGGGATGAAGGAACTCAAAAACCTCTGGGTAGGAACAGAGCCCCCAAACTAAGGAGCACCCAGCAGTCAGGGAGGAGAAGGAAGAGGAGGTGAAGAAGGAGGAGGAGAGGCAGGTTTGTGAATCACATAAAGGAAACCTGCTGCAGAGCACAAGCATCCCATGCTGTTCCTGGGCAGAGGGGCTGTGGGACATACCACGCCTGAAACCCAGCCCGTGTGCCTGCAGCCTCATCTCCCTTCCTGCCATTTTATTTTATCCTGTTATTTTAAAGCCATAACTGCAGCTATTTTAAAACCATAACTCGACCAGCCCTGATCAGATGCAGACACCTTCCCCAGGCAACATCATGGGTAGACTCAGAGAGGAGCATACCCACAGACAGGGGCCAAAAAGGTGTTTAGGAGACAAACTTGGCCCTGGGTGTTCAGAACATTTGGAGAAAGACACAAAGCAGAAGTGAAGGGTGCTAATCCCTGATGCTGCCATATGATTGGCCCAGGAGCAAGGACAGAACTGGAAATGTTTTCACACCAGTGCTGAGAGCACAGGGAAAATGAAAAGTTTGGCAGCACATGGCATCGTGCACCAGGACAAAGAGACCAGGGGCAACCACCGAGGTGCAGTGATGCCCCAGCTACCAGCTTTATAGGAGTGACAGAGGAGGAGTATGGTTAGAGGAGGGATTGTGTGGAGTGAAGCAGTGCAGGAAAAAGTGCACAAAGAAATCTTTGCAGGTGAAAATCCCAAGCTCTAATAAAATAAATGTAAAATTCAAAATGAACATGAGAACAGTAAGTCATCAGGAAACATTAAGTGAGACTAGAGAATGTGCAAGCTCAAACAGTGGAGGTGGGACATCACTCCCCCCATATACAGACCAGTTTTGTCAAGACAAGATATAGAGATACCATTTGTGGGAGCAGTAAATGAAGCCTCTTGGAGTGATGAGATCCATGTTCTAGGCTGGGTCTTGAGTGCTTGGGACCAGGTTGAAGAGGCACTGGGGGAACTGCCCCATACTAAAAATCACAGCACTACTACTTTTAACAGCATAGTGGGACAGTGAGGGACAGATATATCCCATAATAAGTTCAGGAAAGGGACCTATTTAGAAATGGGGCATACTATCAAAAAAATACCCTAAAACCCAAGATCCTAAACATAACCTGAAGGGTGTTAAATAGGGTGTGAGAAGCCTGGGTAAAACATGTGCCACAATTCAAAAAGAAAACCAGGTGATTCAAGAATCCCATCCCTGGTTTGATGGGAGAGTTAAATGGCCCAGGGTGTAATGGATGCAGGATGATGAGGCCCCATGAAGAAGCTCAGTGTTCGCCAACAGTGGTGGGGAGATCCCCAGGCCTGGTACACATGCTGCAGCAGGTTGCTCAGAGTAGCCAGACCACTCTGAAACAAGTCTAGAGGAAGCCCCAGACTGGTGGGTCAAGTTGACCACCAGCATGTCCCCAGGACAGACGGGGTTTGCTCATGGGAAGAACTTCGCTGTGAAACCACAGAGGTGCTGGCTGCAGCATGGTACCTCTCCTTACAACCAAGCAGTGGGATGGTGGACAGTGAAACTTTCAGCTTACGGAAATGTGGTGCTAGGAGTTAAAAAATTGAGATTCTCGTTGCTGTAGCACCAGTGAGACAGCACAGCCTGTGCAGAAGGGTGGGATTGCTGATCATGCAGCTGAACACAGAGCTGGGGAGAAGTTGGCAGGGCTCCTGCAAGGAGGGACCCTGTCTCAAATACAGAGAATCCAGAGGACATAATCTGTCTGAATTGTCAGAAAGCTTCTGATGAGGCACCATGACAAAGTTCTTAAAGAAACAAACTTTCTGTGGGAGCAGAAGAAGAAAGGCTCTTCCCTGAACTGAAAGGGGCTTGAAGGATCAGAAGCAACATATAGGGATCCTCAAGATGGAGTGGGGTCCCCCAGAGACCAACCCTGTGACTGGTTTTATATCTGACATCTTCATCCATCCCCAAGGAGAAGGGAGTCAACAGGGAAATCTTCAAGTTTACAGATGACACTGAGCTTCTCTGAATGGCCAAAGGCTGTGATGATGGCAGGGAGTTTCAGAAGGACCTCACAAACCAAGGGGCAAAGAGGTAGCAGGTGAGCTGTGGTGTAGGGAAATGAAGGTGATGCTTCAAGGGAGAAGCGATCAGAGTGGGGCATCAGCATGGAGCTCAGGACAGGTGGTTGAACTCAGGAGGAGAGCTGGGAGCCATCACTGACCTGGTAATTTCAGAGAACTGCTAATGGGCAGCAGCAGCCAAAAAAGTCACCAAAATGTTATGTAACCAAGGGTGTTGGGAACAAGATGAAAAGTGTTCTGTAGAAACTAGAAAACCTTGGCAACCTCTAGTCTTGGGTACTGTGTGCTTGAGCTCTGGTTTTTGCAGCTCAAGAAGGAGATAGAAGAGTTGACTTTCTCTGGACCTGCTCTGTAATAACTGAGGGTATGAAGCACCTGTCATATGAGAGGGGACTGGAAAGCCTGAGACTCCTTTTTTGGAAAGGGATAGACTAAGGGAGGATATGACTGAAGCTTGCAAAATCATGAAAGTGGTGGACAAGATGAGCATGAAACTAGTACTCCAGCAATTCTAGGAGTAAGAAGTGCTAGCAGGTTTAAAACAGAGAAAATATAAAACTTCTTTACATAGCAGGAGTTGAACATCTAGAGCTTGCTGCCATGGGGGAAAAGCAGCCAGACAACACTAGCAAGTTCAGAAAAGGACTGGACAAGCTTAGGGACAACAGGATCACAAAAGGACACTGAAGCAACTAGGCACGAATGTCTCCTCTAACCCACAAACAGCTGGTGGGGAGTGGGAGAGGAGGGCAGTCAGGCCCGTGCAAATAAATAGCACCTTCTTTTTCTACTGTTGGACACCGAGTCCTGGTGGCCCTCACCTCTGCAGGGGTCTGCCTGATGTGCCACCAGTTCTGGGCATGGAGCCCTTGGGAGATGCTCACAGTGCCTGGTATTGTCCCAGGTTCTGCCATGCTCCTGCCACTCTGCCAGCCCCACCATGCCCCTTGCCCATCCTTGGGAGGGTTTCTGGGGGCTGGGACCTCTCAGCACCAGCAGGGCTGGGGCAATTTAGTCTGCAGGAATTTTCTGGTAGTTTCTCCCTGTATGTGGTTTCTGTCCAAACTGGTCTGAAACCATAGCATTTTGTGAACTTCCTGCAAATTGGCAGCTGTTCACACCCCGCAGCTCCCATGGGACCACTGCTGCCCAATCTCCTTGCCAGAGCAATCCGCAGGAACGTCTCTCCTTGAGCACCCAGAGCCGCCTGTCCTGGCTGCTGGTCCCTGGGGCTGCCATGCATGGGACACAGAGCCCAGGGCCCCAGAGCCCTCCTTTCTGGAGAGCCATGCCCTGCAGAGTTTCCCTCCGTGCTCTGGCAGCATGGGGGGTTTCTCCATCCCTGTCCGTGTGAAAGCGGCTGTTCAGTGATCCCAGCACAAACGCAGCCACAGCCTTGGAGATGGGGATGGTGAGTGTGTTTCTGGAAGTGAACAAGGAGACCACTTTCCCGGCCTTTCTCAGCACAGGCAACGTGCGTGAGCTGAGTATTGCAGCCAGTACAGCTGCTTCCCAGCTTTCGCAGAGAGGATGGTGCCCACAGGCCCATGGTCACAGCCACACACTGTGTTCATGTGTACAGAAGAGAGGACGAGGCTGGACGAGCCCCAGGCTTGCAGCTTTGGAAGGAAACAGCTCCCTCCGCTCACCCTTTGCACCAGCAATGGGAGGAGAGGAACAGAGCAGCAGTGGCAGAGGGATGACTGATGCCAGTGTCATGCGTCCTCTTCCCTCCCCTGCCAAGTCCCAGTGTGGGGCACATGTGCTCCCAGTAAAGCAAATAGGTCCTCAACGAGGACATTTAGTCCTGTGTTGTTCACACCTGGGTCCATCACTGTTTGGGCACATTTAATCCCATGGGGCATTTCTGTACCATATGAAGGCCGGGTCCCTGAGCAGGCAGCACAGAGGCAGCATAGGGGCAGCACACGGGCAGCACACCGGCAGCACACGGGCAGCACACGGGCAGCACACAGGCAGCACAGAGGCAGCACAGGGGCAGCACAGGGGCAGCACAGGGGCAGCACACGGGCAGCACAGAGGCAGCACATGGGCAGCACAGGGGCAGCACAGGGGCAGCACACGGGCAGCACACAGGCAGCACAGGGGCAGCACACAGGCAGCACAGGGGCAGCACACGGGCAGCACAGGGGCAGCACAGGGGCAGCACAGGGGCAGCACACGGGCAGCACACAGGCAGCACAGGGGCAGCACACGGGC
>NW_020799122.1:12010462-12017696 GCF_003259725.1 Athene cunicularia
GCCAGCTCGGGGGGCTGGAGGAGCCCAAGGCTGCTTCTGGACCGAGGTGGGCTCCTCCAGAGAGAGAGAAACCCAGGGCGGGTTACTGAGCTGGGTTGTTGAAGGGGTCTCTGCCCCACGGCCAAGTTTCCCCCGTGCTCCCGAGGACACCCCAGTTGTGGCCCAAAGTGTGTGTGTGTGTGTGACAGAAACAGCATGGCCAGGGGGAACAGGGAAGGGATCTGAGCCCTGTGCTCGGCACTGGGGAGGCTGCCCCTCGATGAGTGTGTTCAGTTTTTGGCCCCTCACCCCAAAAAGGCCATTGAGTGACTCGAGCGTGTCCAGAGAAGGGCAACGGAGCTGGGGCAGGGTCTGGAGCACAGGTCTGCTGGGGAGCGGCTGGGGGAACTGGGGGGGTTCAGTCTGGAGAAGAGGAGGCTGAGGGGAGACCTCCTGGCCCTCTGCAACTCCCTGCCAGGAGGGGGCAGAGAGGGGGGATGAGTCTCTGGAGCCAAGGAGCCAGCGCCAGGCCCCGAGGGAATGGCCTCAAGCTGCCCAGGGCAGGGTCAGGCTGGCTCTGAGGAAGGATTTCTGTGCAGAAGGGGCTGTTGGGTGTTGGAATGGGCTGCCCAGGGGGGAGTCCCCGGGATCCCTGGAGAGGTTGAAGAGTCGGGCTGACCCAGCGCTGAGGGATCTGGGGGCGTTGGGAACGGTCAGGGTGAGGTTCTTGGTTGGACTGGAGGAGCCTCAAGGTCTTTTCCAACCAAGATGATTCTGTGATTCTGTGACGAGATGCTCAGGCTGTCCTGCCCAGACCACCACCCCCCCAGCAGCCCACGGTTTGCAGCGCATCCACCGGACCTATGCAAGGGGCCCAGTGGTGGCCCACAGTGGAGAGGAGGGGTGAAAGTCCAGATGTCTCCTGCAAGCGTGCCTCCGGCTCTGGCACTTCTCTGTAAATATTGGGCTGGGGGCCGACCCGGAGAGAGGCTCCTGCCCTTTGCTATGTTTGCTGTTTCCCTCTGGCTGTTTGATTTTAGTTAATCATCATGTGAAGGCAAACAGTGGTGGGGAGGGACAGTGTGTCCTGTGCCTCCCACACGGGCCGGGCTTGGGGACCCTTGGCTGTGGGGTGGGCAACACCCAGATGGCTCCTGGGCGTTGGGCACCAGCTTGGGACCCCCAGGGAAGGGAGTCCAGAAGACGAGTAGGCAATGCAGGCTCTGGTCCCTAGGGACACTGGTCAGGATGAGGCAGCCTGGGGTGAGCACCAGGGAACCCTTGGTCCTCCTCTTTGCAGGGTCAGGTTGGTCCACTGGGACTGGGGGCACCATCAGGGCTCTTTGCAGGACACCAGGGCAGGAATATGAATTCCAAGGTAGAATAAAGGAGATGGGGCAGGTCCTGGCCCTGCATCTGGTCTAAGCAGTGGTTTAGGATCAAGTGAGGTTAAGAACCTCAGCCTGGTGCGGCAGGAGGATGCTCACCTCCCCTCCTGCGCCCCGCACCAGCTCTCTGCAAATCATCACCGCCACGGCTAGGCCACGCAGGGCCACCAGCTGCCCCACGCCCCCACAGCAGGCCCCCCCAGCCAGACTGGCCAGATCTGCTGGCCGTGGTCTGAAGGTCACAGTCCTGCGCAGTGGGGACAGCGCAGAGTCCGGGATCCCACTGGCATGCCAGGGCTCAGCGGCACTCTGAATCCACCAGCCACTATGTTTTGGAGTCTCCTTTCCCTCCTCGTCTTCACCGTGGTCAGCGGGACCCCCATTGGGGACCAGGATGAGGATATCCAAGTGCAGGAGAATTTTGAGGCTGAGCGGGTAATGGCGGCTTGCGGTCCCTTAATTCTGGGGGCAGAAGGGATGGGGGAAAGCTTTATTTCATTTTCCTAAAGAAAGAAAGGCATTATTACCTATGCCCATGTCAGGCTGTGCGGGACAAACATTGGCAGCATGGCCCTCCCTGGGTGCCAGTCAGAGGGTGCCAGACTGCCAGCATAAACCTTTGGTGTGGCCTCACCCCGGCAAACACCCTGGCAGGGTGGCTGGAGCCTGAGTGGTTGGGGCAGATGAATCCCGTGAGACATTTGTTAATCTGCCCAGTCTAGGAGGTGTGGGCAGGGCCCACAAGCAGCCCTAGCCCGGGATTTGTGCAGAATTCTTGCTGCCTGGGAGATCTCCCGCAGGCAGCCCTGTCCCCCTGCCAGGCTCTGCACAGCCCCACGTGTGTTCCTGGGTCCGCGATCCCCCAGGACACATGGGGGGATGCCAGCCTGAATGCCTCAAGCCCTGCCTGGTGGTCACGGGACCCAGGAAAATCCTGCTCCGTGCTGATCTGCTTCCCAAATACTGTGGCATCTCTGGCCTCAGCAGCCTGCACCATCACCCCCCAGTGATTCTGGGACATGAATATTTCAGCTCTGCAGAAAACCAGATGTCCCACTTTGGTAGAAAGGGCTCGTGATGGAGATGTCCCTTTCTTCTCCCAACAGATGTTCGGGAAGTGGTACGACATTGCCATCGGCACGACCTGCATATGGATGAAGAATTACAAGGAGAAGTTCAGCATGGGCACCCTGGTGCTGGGCCCTGGCCCCAGCATCGACCAGATCAGCACAGCCAGCACCAGGCTGCGGTATGGAGCACTGCTGTGGGTGCTCAAGTCTACTCCAAAGCCAACCCCACCCAGGGATGCTCTGTCTCCTAGGGGCTGGGACAAGACATTGGGATTGCTTGCTCTGGCTGGCATCAGAGCCCTGAGGAGGGGCTGGATTGGGCTCAAATACCCAGTGCCTTGGGCAGGGGGATTTCAGGGGTCCCATGCCATGGCCTTGGTGCCCCAGACATGATTTTTGTGCAAAAATCAGATAAATGATCACTCCAAGGAGCTGATTGTTTTCCTCCTCCCTCCAGGCAAGGTGACTGTACCCACATCTCAGGAGAGTACCAGAAAACCAGCACCCCCGGCAAATACACCTACTATAACCCCAGTAAGTTGGCCTTGCTGCCGAACTGCTCAGCCCCAAGAGCTGTGGCATGGCTACGCAATGGGAACCAGCACCAGGCACAGCTGGAAGCTAGGGAAGGGGTTGGGGAGTGCAGGACTCGGAAGCCATTCCACAGTTTGGATAATTTCCAGTCGCACTATGGAGTGAAGCTGGGGGAAAGGGGCTGTTTGAGCCCTGTCCCTGCATAGGCACAGGACTATGAGATGTTCCAGCAGATCCCTCCTATCCCCAAGGTCCCAAGCTGGGGCAGGCTTCCACATTTCAGGAGTGTTGATGGTATCTCAGTTTTCCACAACCTGAGTTTTCCAGTTCCCTTGATTAAGAAGAGGCTGGTGAGCCTAAAGTGAGTCAGGGCTGCATCAGAGTCTGCTTCCCAAAAATCATCTGTTTTCTTGAATTAGCTCCCTGATTTCAGCCCCCAGCTCTGGGGCTGTCTTACACTGCCCCATTTATCTCTGAGGGGCAGGAATGATGTCCCCCATGTCTCTGTCTCATCCAGAATGGGACGTGTCTATCCGGTCCTATGTGCTCCGCACCAACTACGAAGAATATGCTGTCGTTCTGATGAAGAAGAAAAGTAGTTTTGGCCCAAGCACCACCCTGAAGCTGTATGGTATGTCTGGCTATGGCACTTGTGGGCAATCAGGCTCTGTGGTGTGCCAGTGCACCTCAGAAACACCACCCAGGTGGTGGTGATCATGGCTTTGGAAGTGGTGCCTTGGAGCAGCTCGTCTTTGGCATTGCAGAGGTTGGATCTTGTTGAATTCTCACACAATGAATGTCCAAACCAGCCTGTTGTTTGGGATAAAGGTGGCAATATCTGCTTGGAAGAACCCAGGCCTTGGAGTGTCAGGACATGCTGTCCTCATGACTGAGAAACATTAAAACCACTTTGTCCCAGCAAAGGCTGGTCAGGAATAATGGAGAGGTTGGAAGGGACCAGGAGGCTGGCACTGGGCCTACCTGCAGCTGCCTGAGCTCTGAGGGGTGTGTGGGGGGTGCATGCAGATCCTCTCCCACACAGCCTGTTCCCTTGCCCAGGGAGGAGTCCGGACCTGCGGGAGGACCTCATTGAGGCTTTCCAGCAGCTGGCTCTGGAGATGGGCATCCCCGCAGACTCCATCTTCATCTTAGCGAACAGAGGTAACCCACTGTGAGGCACATGCCCCTCCTGCTGCCTGTCCCCCTGGCATGCACTGGGGCAGCTTCTTCTTGGTGTGTGAGGCTGGGGAGATGGGGGGATGGTCAGGATGGAGGGAGGAGAAATGAGAGTTTTTGTGGGTGGGATGGGAAGGCCATGTATCAGTCAGGCTTCCACCAGCTACCAGTCAGTGGGGTCCTTTCTGGGCTCTCAGGTCAATGTATCCACTACACTGTGCTGGGATGAGGGTGCAGGGCACCTACTCATGACTGCTCCCCATGTCTGGGTGGTCTCAGGGCTTGAGGAGCTCCTTGCTCAGACTGGAGTTCAGAAGGTGCTAGCATGATGCAAGTGGGTGTGGGGATTTTAGGCTGATGCTCCTGTTAGTGGGAGGTGGAAAGCAGCAAAAGGGCAAGAACATTGGGGCAAAACTGGGAGGGTGTCCCTTTCCCTGGGGTTTTGTCTGTGCATGGTGCAGGACCACGGTGAGATGAGTTTGTCAGGACTCCTCTCCTCTCACACTGCTGATCTTCTCTCCTGTCATCTGGGCCAGGTGAATGTGTTCCCCAGGAGACTGCAACTTCCCCCCAGGTGAGTGGTCCAGCTGGGACCTCCTGAGATACCTGGGGACATCCCCTCCAAGCCAACCCCACTGGAGACCTGGTGTCTGGGGACCAGCCTCTGAGGGCAAGACACGTTGTTTGGGCAGTGGCTCCACTGACCACTCTGGGAGCTGGTTTTTCATCCCCAGTGATGGGCTTTGCCTGCGAGGATAGGGGCATAAGCAGGCACAGGCTGCAGAGTGAGAGTGCTGGGGGCCAGGTGGGCACCAGGGCTAATTTCCAAGTGGAAGGCAACAGACCTTTCCTACTCTGATTTTTTTTCATGGGGTGAGAGTTGCTGCATGTGAAGCTTGGTGTCTCCTTGCTCCTTGCCTGCCTGTGGGTGTCCCAGGCAGGCTGTAGACCCTCTCTCCAGTGATGGGAGAGCAGCTCAGCACCCCACTGGTCCTTTGGCTATCATCACTCAGCACCTCTCAGTCTCACAGGGTTGAGTTTAGAAAGATTTTCAAGAGGGGCTAGGACTTTCACAGGAGAAACAGCCCAGCTGACTTGAGAGCAGGTAACACACCACCTTATGTCAGCCAAAGCTGAGACATGTCCCCAGCACAGGGCATGACTGAGGGACTTTGTGTGTCTTTATCATAAAGTGGGATCCTGGCCCCCACCCAGGACAAGCATAGAGCTGGGAAGACCATGAGGTATGGAGGGATCACAGCCTGTCGACCCAGGATCAGTGACTGGAGACGTGCTGGGAACACTGAGGAGGGTTGGAGCCTGCACAGTCTGCAGCACCCAGCAGACCTGCCCCTGACACAGCCTGTCCTGGGGGCAGCGGGGGTCCGGGGGCAATGGGGTGGGCAGCAGGTCCCGCAGGCAGGGGCTGACGGCAGCTCTGTGCTTCCTTCGCTGAGCAGAGGGCTAGGAGAGCAGTCCTGCCCCCCGAGGAGGGCTCGGCCGCGGGGCCCCTGCCCCCTTACATCGGCAATAAGGAAGGTATGTCCCAGGGGAGGGGGCCTGCCTCTGCCATCCCCTGCCCCGCATCCCCCTTTGCCTGTGACAGCCCGTGCTGCACTCGCCCGCAGACTCATGCAGGCTGAGCCGGGACCCTGGACCCTGCAGCGGGATGCTTTCCCGCTTCTTCTACAACTCCTCCTCCATGGCTTGCGAAACCTTCCTCTACGGTGGCTGTCTGGGCAACGGCAACAACTTCTACTCGGAGAAGGAGTGCCTGCAGGCGTGCCGGACGGAGGGTGAGCGGCCGACCAGGAGACAGTGTGGTGGGGCAACGGCACGGGAGGTCCCTTTGCTGAGGCATCGGAGGGAATCTGAGAGTGGCCTCGAACCCCACATGCCCAGCATCCATGTGGGAGGTGTGGGGGACCTCACAGCAGCCCCCTGTCCCCACAGCTGCCTGCAGGCTGCCCATCACCCAGGGTCCCTGCCAGAAGCTGGTGACGCGCTGGGCCTTTGATGCAGCTCAGGGCAAGTGCATCATGTTCAGCTACGGAGGCTGCAAGGGCAATGGGAACCAGTTCTACTCAGAGAAGGAGTGCAAGGAGTACTGCGGGGCTCCTCCACTGGCAGGTACCCCCACCCTGCTTGCACCCTGGCCGCTCCACACTGCCCTGCGCTGGGGGAGGCAGGGCAGCAGCCTGCACCATCTCCTGACCTGCTCTGGGCTGGGTCTGGGTGTGCTGGGTCTGCCAGGGCTGGGACAAGGCTGCCCTGGATCTGGGATTGGTCTTGGGATGGGTCTGGGATAAGCCTGGGATGGGTTTGTCATGAGCCCAGCATGGGTCTGGGATGGGTTGGGGCTGGTTTTGTGCTGTGCATGGGATGGGTCTGTCCTGGGTCAGGGACTCTGACAGCCTGAGGAATATGGTCATTAATCTACAGACAGTATCACACAGGGAGCCTGTATAGGCTGCAGATGTACTGAGGCCATGACTGAACTTCAAAACGGTCCTGATAAAAGGGAGAACAGCCCCAAGCAGGCAGGGGTTCAGCAGGGACCAGTGGAGGTGACAGCTCCTGGGCAGGGGATGCCTGTGAGAGAAGAGGGGCTGTAAGGTTTGGGGGGGTGTAGGGAACCTGACACCAAATAAGAACCAAACCAGGGTCCCTTGCTGGAGCTGTACCCTCCATGTGATGCCTGCTAGGCCCTCCAGCTCTAGTCAGTGCAGGAGTTTCCATATTGAACCTCCTTGGGAGACAGAACAGGCACTGCTCAGCTGTCAGATGAATGGACAAGCAGGTTTTCAGGAGCGTGGCAGGGGAAATCTTCCCATGGAGAGGGGCAAGCTCTTAAACCACAGCCAGCCCTGGGCAAGCCTGCTCCCAGCAGGGCAGGAAATGGGGGCTTAGCGTGCTCTCATGAATGGCAGATGGAGCCAGAATAATGTGTTTTAGGGTAGAGCCCATCTTTTATTATTCTTGTCACCAATATAAAGTGCATTAATGCCACCATGGCAATTGGTGGGATACGAAGTGACATCCTAGGACAGCATGGGTGTGCACAGAGGGTCTAGACAGATGTGTATA
>NW_020799122.1:12017746-12083075 GCF_003259725.1 Athene cunicularia
CATGGCCGGACCAGCCCTGCCCCGGCTCTGACTCACCCGCGCCCGCCCTGAGCCGTGACCTCCCCCTATGCCCCCCCCGGGGCCACCCTGCCCCTGAGCCCCGGAGTAACAGCCCTTTTCCTGGAGGTGGTGGCGCAGGTGTGGGACCAGAAAGATGTTCTCGGCCCTGAAGAAGCTGGTGGGCTCGGACCAGACTCCGGTCAGAGACAAGAATATCCCTGCGGGGCTGCAGTCCATGAACCAGGCTCTGCAGAGGAGGTTTGCCAAGGGAGTCCAGTATAACAGTGAGTCGGAGCCCAGCTTCGGGGGGTCTGGCGGGGGGCACAGCCAGCCCCGGGCGGGAGGCAGGCCGCATCGGTCAGTCCCATCCGCTGCCCCACAGCGTGCCCAGGGACCCTGGTGGGGCTGTGAAACGCGTTTGCTTTCATTGTGCGTGGTGGTGCTTTTGCCAGGATTCGCCCGAAGCCAAGTCTGCAGTTAAATGTTAGAGCTTGCACAAGCGTGGGAGGAGTGAGGGATGGGAAACTTTTATCTTTCTGTGCGGGACTTAGGAACCTGTAGTGCAGCAGTGTCCTCAATCAGCAGATGTCCTGAACGGCTGCCTGTTTTCCGCTGACTGTGGCACAAGAGAGAGTTCCTTGTAAATCAATTTTTATCAGTTAGAGCATCAAGAGAGTAACTCCCCTGAGTGTGTGGGTGACCTTCCTTGCAGCCTAGGATAATGATATTTATAATTAACTCTAGTGGTTATATGATAAGGGGCTGTTGGAAAGCTCTGCCCTGCCAGGCTTTAATAAAAGGCGAGTGATATATGCCTTTATGTATCCTTAGTACATATTTTCATTCTGACTATCTTTTCTGCAACTTATAAATTTGGTCTTTTTTCAGGGAACGTTTTCACAATTTTTTTCCTTTCAGCGTTGAGGCTTAGGGTTGAGATTTTCCCTTGAAGCTCAGTAAAGGTTATTTCTAACATAATCTTTCAGGAGGGCACTGCAAGCATGTAAAATACATCCCAAAGTAACAGTGGTGAGAGAGGGACGATAGTTATGTCATCTTTGCTGAAACTGAGATGGTACCAGAGCGCACTGTGAGTTTCAGCTCATCTGTGTGCATCCAGGCAGGCAGTGAAGTCAGATTGAAGAAGGCCGAGAGATCGGCAGTTGACAAAGAGAATGATTTGTAAACGTGGCACTGAATAATTTCTAGAAAGGCACACGTGTTGAATCTTAATCTGAAACAGAACATGAAGGAAGAGATTAGCACTTTGGGGTTTGGGTCTTTTTTTTGGCTTTGTTAGTGTTATCAGTATTGACTGTGCTTTTGAACAGATATGTTTTAAATCTCTCCGCTTTACTAGGAGGGGAGCATTTGGTGCCTTTATTCATAGCACATCTGTTAGATATGTCAGTAGTGCTTAATTTGGAAAATTAGTGTCTTGGCAAGCAGTCATGAATGTGAACAGAAGCACAGTGTTACTGTTAAGAGACTTGATTGCCAGCGAAAGACAGAGGGTGAGTATGAAACTTGGAATATGGCACTGCATCATTAAATACGTACCTGGAGATCTGCTAGTTAAAGACTATTGATCTGTGCAGTGGCTTCGTGCAGCCCACAGACCAGAACACATCCACGTGCTTCACTGGTACATGTGTGAGATCAGGTAGCTAATACCAGCTTGTGAATTATGTAAGAGAAAGGAGTTGACTTTTCAGACAGTGAATGTTTGTGCTGCGGACAGTACGGATCAGCTGCATCCTGCTGACACAGCAGTCCACAGGGCCAACTCTTTGTTATGTGTTGACTAACTGCACTGTTGATGAACCTGTGTGGATGTGTACCTGCTTGTCATTAATGCAGCAAGGCCAAAAATGCCAACAGCTAAGCTACCAACTGTAGCTTTGTTGTTTTTTGACTCATTACCAAAAGCCTCGGGAAAGCTTTTTTGTTTCTTAGCAGAATTTGGGTTCTAGTTACTGCTTTCATATCTCCAATAAAACTGCATCTTTCTTCACTGCCTTAAGGGGAAGCTTTCCAATCTCCATAGTAACTCTTCTGAGGATAGCTGTTATGTAATATTTATAGGAGATACAGGCAGGCTTACAGAAGGGCTTCCAAGGACCCAACGTAGCCATGGCACTGGATAGATGGGGTAGGCTGCAGCACGATGAGGTGATCTCAGTTGAAGGAGGACTGTGAAGCAGTGTCATTACAAGGGCCGTTGCTCAGGAAGGGCAGAGCTGCAAATCCTATGCATTACCAAGGCTCCTTTCTTAGCAAATACATGACATTCAGCATAGAAGTGCAAAATGTGTTTTATAGCCACTGTTAACACACACAGATCTTTTAAACCCCTCCAATCCCCTGGAGTTGCCTAAACCTAAACCAAAGGGTGCTGTGATGACTGGTTTTACAGAAATGTTTCCTTGCTCTTATAGACTGTTACTGATCATGAACTGAAGTCTGTTTCCTTCCCAGACCTATGTTTAGTGTGGCACGAATGCCTTGGGTTGTTTGCTGATAAAGCAGGCAGCAAATGGCTGGGACATGGGCCTTGTCACCTGGCTCTTGGTGCCTCCCTGTAGGATTCAGGCCATGCTGTGCCAGCCTTCGTGGCTGTTAAGCACATTTTGTAACCAGACAGCCTCCCTGTTTGAGGTGATTCTGAAAATTGTGTGGTATTTTAATGGCACCAAGGATTACAAGCACTGGGTAGTAATGCACCTCTAATTTTAACATTATTTGTTTTGATGGTCTCTCACAAAGTTTTCAAAAGGAAGAGTGTTGCAGGGTGGATACATTTAGATTTCTAATGAATTGATGAGAGCAAAGGCCAGTATTAGCCCTCAGCAGCAGTCACTTCCTCTGCATGGGATGCCTGTTTCAAAACAAAAGCGTTTTCATACTACATTCCCAGCACACACACTCTTTATTTGCTCTCTTTGTCATCTGCATGGAGCCTCTGCGTTTTACATACCGTGGCCCAAATAACACCTGAGTTTCCTCGCAGCTGTGGAAGGTACAGAGATGAAAATTATGTAGGTCTGTATCGTATATGTAATGGCTTGGCTGTTTATGGGAGATCATCGTTCCAAGTATGGGGAATGAATCTTTGTAAAAACTTGCTCTTTTTTTTTCCTGCTTGGGACAGCCTGATCTTGAATCAGGTCTGCTGCATCACCTACCAGGGAGGGTAGCACAGGCGAGAGCAAGTAGTTTCGGTGGAGACCGAGCAAGGTGGATCTCATTTCTTTGGCAGCGGTGCTTAATTAAATTACGAGACAAATTATAGAGGGAAGTACCAGCAGCAGGTTACATCAGCTTTCACATTTGAGTAAGGCAATGAATGGTAAATGAGAGTGAAATGAACATTTCTGTCTGGATTACACTGGCTAGAGGATTCTGTGGGAGTTATCTACTGAAGTTCAGTGACAGGAGCAAAAGACACGGAAGTGCTGAAGGTTCAGGTCCATCCGTCCTGCTCCCCAGGACACGGTATGCCTTCTGCTCAGGGCTTCATTCTTAAGGCTGTGTCAGTGTGCACTGCACTTGACAGACCCCACCTGTGTGTGCTTGGAGCACAGGCTGCTCTCCAGGTGAGCGACAGGCCCTGAGCAGTCACCAGTGCTGAAATACCAAAGCTAGTAGCTCCAAGAATTCCCTCCCTGTCCATCACCTTATTAATTAATTTTCTGCCTAAATGTGCTTTAAAAGACAAAACTTAATTGTGCATCCTTTTGGTAAGCATTATAGTTCTTACTACTTTTGTGTTGTTTTAGAGTAGTAGTTCCCAGACTCTGACTAGTTTCGTTAAGTATTTTAATTCAGCACTACTCCCAAAAGCAAGGCTTCCCCTCATCCTGCTGCTTCCCACCTTCTCTTGTTTCTTCTACAGCTGATGCAGGTGTTTGTGCAACATGTGGCATATCTGCTTTGGCTGCTGTCTGGCTTGTTCCCCCCTGGGACATGCGTGCTTGGGGGTGTCTGTAGATCGGGTGTGCTGCTTTTGGCAGCAGAACCAGCTTAAAGCATTTGAATTGCAGCCTTGTAGTCACAGTCCCAAAGACCTTAATGAGGTCAAGGTTATGACCCTCTGTATGGCAGTTATTAGCGGAAGAGTTTGGGGATCTTTGCTGTAGCGTCTGGGAACCTTAGTTCCTGCAGTGTCCTGGAGGAATATAGACAGAGATGAGAATTCCTAATTTCTAGTTCTGAGTTGGTCTGAGACCCAGTGTCTGGGCCTGTACCATCACTGATCTGCTTCCATTTCACCATCTGAAGAATGGAAAGCCCTTTATTTTTCCTGATGCAGTTGATAATATAAAGTGATTTGTTTAGATTTTTCCTTACATCTTGATCTATTCCCCATCTCTACCCTTCTTCCCACAGATAGATCTTCTGTCTTTGCTACAAAACTATGGCCGTTTGCAGTAAGTACTGATTTAACTTAGAATCAAAATAAGGCAGCAACTGTTACTGTCCCATAGGTAACAGTACTAACATAATTACTGTTCTTTCCACATTCAGACACAGCCCAGGCCTCTGATGTACCTGTCTGCCTGTGCTCTGAAGCTCACTCAGCTCTTCCTGTCTTGCAGATGTGTGTCATCGAGTAGACCTGCCCCAGCCAAAGTCCCAAATACAGATTTTGTTTTGCTAAAAGTGATTTACATCACCTGCCTTCTTCCTGTTCTGTTTTTAAAGACTTTTTCTTTCTTCAGGAAAAAAATCAATGAAAATTCATGCACTATTGTAGGAGGAAAGAGATCCTAACATGGAGAGTGCTGAAGCTGGAAAGGGCCATTGGACCTGTTCAAACTGAGCATGTGGTGCCACAGGCACCCTACATTGATCTAAATGTGAGCTGCTCAGGGGTGGGGAGTGATCTCCTTGCCACTCTAGCTGTGCCTTCCGTGTGCTGCTTCTACTGCTCATGCAGTTGGGCACTTGAGCTGGAGAAGAAAACTGAAAATTAATAATTTTGGGGTTAGTTTTCAGCTGATTGAGTTCCTTGATCCAACTCAATGTGTTGCTGTGTAAATAATTCTGTTGGCACTAGGAAAGTCCTGAGGGAGAGCTCGCAGTCAAATCTTCCGGGAGTGGTCCTGCAAGTGCACCTTGAGAGCAGCTGAACTATTTAAGGAAGTGTCTGTCCCCTAAAACTCACTGTTTCAGTATCTCATGCTGTACTTCATGGGGCAGTGTGAATTTTAAAATGGCTCTCTAAGGTAGGCAGTAAGAGTGTTTAGAAAAGCTTGGGTTTTAAAGGGGGCAAATGTAGTCTCATTCTGCCTATGCCATGGCCTTGCTGCATTAATGCAGAAAAATCAAAGGAATCCTCCATTGATTGTTTCACCATCTGTAAGTAGGAAACAGAATCACACACAGGGCAACAGGAAATGCAGGAAATGGTTTGCTGTCTATACAGAGACCTGTAAGCGAGGTCAGCCTACAAATACTGTGTTCATTGCCTTTATTAACCTTTTGCTATTCTAGTAAGTAACTTTGTAAAAGAATAAACAGCAGTAGCTCTCAAGTGTACAGCCACAAAAGCACAGTGGAACTGCAGCACAAAATTTGACCAGACAGAACTCCTCTACAGACTTCATATATGTTTTACCTTAAAGTTTACCTCTTAAACTTTTCTCTGAAATGCCTGCAGTAACTCCTGAGTTGCAACAGAAAGCAGCCTTCAGCCTCAGATTTCCTTGCCCAAATAGATGATGCATAACCTAATGCTAATCACCTGAATCTGCCATTAGATGTCTCTTAAGTGGCCTGTTTTCTAGGAGTTAATAGCTCCTATTCAAAATGCAAGCATAAAAATTCTGTTCAAGTCAGCTTACATTTCCCAGTATCTTTGTGGTTGCCACTTGAAACAAGAGTGGTATTTAAAAAAAAAAAAACCAAAACCAAACCATTATGTAACAGAAAATTTAGAAAACAAAACATACTGTTTTCAAAAAGAACAAGATAACATTAGGGTTGACTCTAGAAAGTTCATTATATTAATTGCTACAGAAGTTACCTTGCCAGACTGTGTACAGTTTATGATATTTTGGACACTACCTTTCCCTGAGAGGGTTTGAATGACTGACTGCATTGACTGACTTTCCTTGCTGCAGGTACAAGTACATGTGCATAAGCACAGGCCTGTGGTGGTAGATCAGCCAAGTGGCCTCAGCAGCTGGGTGTGAGGCTGGTTGGTGGAAGTGGAGCTGTTTGCTTTTACCTGAGACTGCAGTTTCTGAGAATGCCTTTGCCAAGTGCAATCAATACACCCACACCTAAAACCAGCTAAGGACTGGCTGCTGTGGTAGTCACTGTTGCTTTTACACACACACATTCAGTTTCTCTTGGGTTTATTTCACTGTTATTTCAGTGGGCTTATGTCCCCAAAGGACATGCTTGTTTTGGTTCAGTTTAGCTTGTTTCTAATGCATGTGAGATAAGACTGATTTGACTGATTTTGATTTAATTTGATCAAACTGTGGCCATCAACAGAGGCAGTTGGTGAATTTATCAAGGACGGTTTAAGATAGACCCCTGTGGATGTAAACTACCGTTGCCCCTTGTCCCTGCTAAGGATTGCCTCCTCACCAAGACCATCAGGGCTGTGAGCTGGAGCAGCTGAAGAGCAATACAGTCTTGTTCTGCTTCCCTTGGAAAAGTGGATGCTGCTCCAGTGCAAGAAAGTTGGGTATAGCTGAGGGTGATGACAGCTTGTGTGAAGTTCACCAGAAGCAACCTCTCAGCTCTCCCAACATCATCCCGGCGCCAGAGTTCAGAGTCATACCCCTGGGGGATGTAGGGACCTCTAAATGCAGGACCCTGCCTAATTGGCTCAGCTGAGAACTCGTTCTTGAGCTTTCAGTGGGCAACTGGGTCTAGGAAGTGAGTGGGGGAGGTTGAGGGGAGACCTTATCACTCTCTAAAACTGTCTGAAAGAAGGCTGTAGCGAGGTGGGTATGTTGGTCTCTTCTCCCAAGTAACAAGCGATAGGACAAGAGGAAACGGCCTCAAGTTTTGCCATTGGAGGTTTAGATTGGATATTAGGAAAAATTTCTTCACCAAAAAGGTTTTCAAGCATTGGAACAGGCTGCCCAGGGAAGAAATTGAGTCACCATCCCTGAAGGTATTTAAAAGACATATGGATGTTGCACTTAGGGATGTGGTTTAGTCTTTCCAACTGATTCTATGATTCTGTTTTCTCAAGGAATGACAAGTGTTTAAGGAGAAATGGGAACGATAGAGGAGGTAGTTGAAGGAGAAGGCTGGCATAAAGTCTAGCAAAGGAATAGGGTATGGCAGAGTGAGAGTAAGGGCTAGGTAGTGGTAGAGAAGGCGGAAGGAAGGAGCAGAGACTTAGCAGATTGAAGTTGTTCAGGTTCTGAAGATTTAATATCAGTTCTTTCTGCTGAGCTAGTGTGAGTAGCTGAATAAACACTAATTTTAATGACTGAGCTCATGTTTTTTAACAAACTCCATCATGTCTGTGTAATATGGGAGAACTAATTACATCTGAATAATGCTTTCAAAAGTTAACATGCTTTTCACAGCATTATTCAATCTGGTTTTAATCAACTTTATTTGTCTGCTTGCTTTTTTTCCTAGTGAAAATTGTCATCCGAGGGGACAGGAACACTGGGAAAACCACACTCTGGCACCGTCTGCAGGGAAAGAAATTTATTGAGGAATATATTCCGACTCAGGAGATCCAAGTCACCAGCATCCACTGGAATTATAAAAGTAAGATGGAAGAGGGTGGAGGGAGTGACAGTCATGGGACACTGCCTTGCCGGGTAGAAATGCCACTAGAAATGCAGCCTTGTTTGCATCTTTCTTCTGTGTCTGCTTGGGAGATCACTCTTGTTATTTTAATTTATTATTCACAGTTTCTTAGTCATGTATTTAATAACTTTACTCAGAAACTATAAGTGCTAAAGGATAGGTCTTTGGAAGCCACAATTCAAGGAAGGTGTTTAATAGGTGACCCAAAAGATTTGAAATATTTGTGATATGCTTGACTTGTTAATGAAAACAGTGTGGAAATCTGTCTCTGAGGCTAACCCTGCTTTTGGTGTTACTGTGTTGTGTAGAAGTGAATAGCATGGTGCAAACTAGTTTTTTACTGATTAAAATATAAAGAGTATCCTGTAACTGGTGAAGGTGATGTTTTAAAAATTATTGTAGTACTAATAACTTGAGGCTGACTTACTGAAGCACAGAAGTAGCTTTTTTTAAGTGCTTGTTTGAGTCTGAGAGATGAGATGAGATGTGAGGTTTTTTTATTTTCCCCATCTGCTCTGACAGTATAAAGTGGCTATGAAAGCCCTGGATCTCGCCTGGAGAAGAGACTGCAGGCACTGATATTGCATAAGGCTATGATTCAACAGTCCATTAAGTCCAGCTTTCAGGTTCCAAATCAAAAATGCCATAGCTTTGTGGGGCAAACTACTGATTCAGTATGAACTTGCTCTGTAAGACCGATTTTACTTTAAAAAAAGGTCAGCAGTTAGTTTGCCTTTACCAGACATTGTCTGTCTGCACCACTCTGACCTTTTGTTGAATCAGGTCCTCTGTCTCCTCACTGCTGGAAAAAAAACCCATTCAGTTTGAGTAAACACCAAATTGGGTGCTTCATCTAATTCCCAAACCAATTTGTATTGCTGGCTGATACCATGATGCCCAGGTCGCATGATAGTGATCACAGAGCCACAGGGTGTGTTCACCAGTCAGCCTTGGGACAGTGTGTGCTTGGTTTTCTGTTGCCTTCCCAGGCTTCAGCGAAGGAGAGTAAGCAGATACTGCTGTTGCACGTTCACAGGGAGCTGGTAGCCAGAGTTACGGAGACTCTTGTGCCCTTAGGAAGACAGGCTTCCACTTGTGTTGGATCTCTCTTGACAAAGGCTGGAAAGGTTTATAAGGATGGATGGTTGTGGTTTGCCTTGGATGAGGGAGAGAAACAGATCTTCCTTGCTCAGTGCAATTAGCAGTTTTCTCTCATTCAGGATCTGATGTTCAGCTAAGCCTGATGTCACAGGTTTTCAGATTCTTTGACAGGGACTCTCCATGTGACCGTGATGCAAAGGTGTGCCTGTTAGCTCCTACATTTCTTCATAAAGTATCTTTATTTTGGGTACCACCTTCCTGATGTCCTGCCTGTCAGCTGGCCCAGGTGTCGTGGTTCAAACCCAGCCAGCAGCCCAACACCACGCAGCTACTCACTCACCCTTCCCCACCCTGGGGCATGGGGAAGAGAATTGGAGGGCTAAAGGTAAGGAGACTCACAGGTTGAGGTAAAAACAATTTAATAATTGAAATAAAGTAAAATAATAATAGTAATAACGGAAAATAGAAATTAATAATACACAATGCGATTGCTCACCACCCAGTGACTAATGCCCAGCCCATTCCTGGCCAGCAATCCCAGAGAAGAGAGAATCCCAAAACCTTCATCCCAGAAGCAAGAGCAAGCTTCCCAAGCTTCTGTATGATATGAAATATTCTATTTGCCAGTTTGGGTCCATTGTTCTGGCTGTGCCCCCTCCCAGCTTCTGGTGCACCTGCACACTGGCAGGACGTGGGAAGTTGAAAAGTCCTCGATTTCTTAGCAACAACTAAAAACATCAGTGTATTATCAACATTCTTCTCATATGAAATCCCATACCGAATCAAAATCACAGCACTGTTCTAGCTACTAAGAATAAAAAATTAGCTCTATCCCAGCCAAAACAGGGACACCAAGGCATTGACAGATCTGCAGTGTTCATGCAGTGGTGTTCCCCATCTGCAGCAAAACCTCTGGCACGTTGCGTTTTAGCTGTGGCATCCTTCCCCCACACTCTCTCTCAGAAAACCAGCACATTGGTTACTGATGTGTGAACACAGCTTACAAATTGTTTGGATGATGGAAACTATCTCAAAAATCAGCTTGTATGCTTTAGCCTAAACAGATTTAGATCAGAGTAAGAAATGAAATAACTTTTTCTTAGATATCCAAGTCTAAAGAGTGCACTGAATGTTAATGGTGTTTTTCTGCAATATCATATGTAAAAACTTGCAAAGTTCTGTTTCCTCTCTAGACAGTGTAAGTAATACAAATGCTGTTTGTAAATACAGCCTGGGAGTCTGGCATTTGATTTCTAAGAAGTTTATTCATACCTAATTGTTTTTGTATACATGAACAGGTACACAGAATGCATGGATACAGTTTTTTGTATACATGTATAAAGGCATTTGGAGAAAGATCCAGTCACCTCATGTGTTTCTGCATATTTTAAGGACTGCTTTTTTTGGTTTTTTTTACTGAGCAGAGGCTTAGGCTGAGACTGGCTTTTTCAGCATGGATGCAATCCTGGGGTGAAAACAGCTACACGAGGCTGACTTTTGCTGTGTGTTGGTAACCGTAGATGTATTTGTTGTTTCTAGTGCTTAGTTCTAACATTTATGTGATGATATTTCTGAACAGCTTGCTGGTTAGAGTTGACATATATATATGGTGATGGACTTCTCTCAAGGTGAAGTGTTGCCAAAGGTAGTCTAAATATCTGAAAGGCTCTATGTGAAATTGTGCCTTTCATTTGTGTTTGTTTCACATTGTAAAACACTGTGATTCCTTAGTAATAATTTCCAGCAGTATAGGAAATTCTCTGTTGACCTTCTTAAAACTTGTTTCTAAAAATGACGCCCTTTTTCAAAAACATTGTAAGGTATGTTTCCTGCTGTGAAAACTTTCCATCCAATATGGGTGATGTGGCACTCTGAATAATTGGCTCAGATCTAATTACCACCCTTTTGGCTGAGTTAATCTGTAGAGGAAAAATGAAGTTTGTTTTTCCTGTGATCATGTTCTCAAGCTACCTTGAATAAACATTATGAGGTAGTTGTCAGCAAATATTTATGGATGTTAACTAAATGGCTGTCAAATATTGAAGGATTCTTACATTGACTGATATTAGAAGATTTGAATTTTAGATGTGGAACATGCCACCTTGTCGTATCTTCAGAAATTTTATACTGGAGGAATTAATAAAGAAAGAGTAATTTGAGTTATTTCTTCCTACTCAGATTGAAGAAAATTACTTTTCTGTGCCAGTTGTCTCTGTAATGGTTATTTGTAATTTTTGTGTCCAAGTAAGGAGTTACCTATTATTCCTGACCCTAATGAACGCTATTTTAGATTATGCTAGTCATCAATTTTGTTCTCAGGCAGTCTGAAATAAAGCTTGGCAAATATTTTTATTCAGATACTTTGAATGCTTTATAGATGGGTGTGAGGAATGGTAGAGCTGCTCTGCTCTGTAGGATTTGTGGTCCGAAGTGAATCATGTAATTGCATGAGAGTAAATATGTCTGAGGACCTGTGAATTCCTGGTGATGAACCCACCCATAAGACAATGATTCTTATTTTTTAGTGAGCTTTCTTGCAATTGGAGCCTGCTCACACCTCTCCACCATTTTCTGGGAAAGCAATGTCTTAGAGTACTTAGACAAATATGAGTAGAGATTTTTTGAGTAGTTTGATCCATGGTTTATTCTAATCCAAGTTATAAATTAAAAGGATGAATTGGCACTCTTTTTGCTCCAACATGCCTTCCAAAGACATTAAGGTGAAATGCTGCTGTGTATGAGTCATACCAAAGCAAACACAGTAGCACTAAAGTAATTATCCTCTTGTGTGTTCACGGTAATCAGGAATGAAGCTGGTGATGAACAGGAAGAATTTACTGGCTGCAAGCTAGCAAGAGCACTGGTACTAACTAAGAACTCATGTGGAAGAATGGTTTTCTTGGATGTTGTGCAGTCTGTTACTTTGAAATTCTGTGTTTCCACTCGGATAAAAGGGTGTAGAACAGGTCTTGCTGGGTCAAATGGGACCTGGGGGTGTTGACTGCCAGCTGGCTGGACAGGAGCCAGCAGTGTGCCCAGGTGGCCAAGAAGGCCAAGGGCATCCTGGCTTGTCAGCCATAGTGTGGCCAGCAGGGACAGGGAAGGGATCTCACCGCCATACTCGGCACTGGTGAGGCTGCCCCTCGATGAGTGGGTTCAGTATTTGGCCCCTCACCCCAAAAAGGCCATTGAGTGACTCGAGCGTGTCCAGAGAAGGGCAACGGAGCTGGGGCAGGGTCTGGAGCACAGGTCTGATGGGGAGCGGCTGGGGGAACTGAGGGGTTCAGTCTGGAGAAGAGGAGGCTGAGGGGAGACCTCCTGGCCCTCTGCAACTCCCTGCCAGGAGGGGGCAGAGAGGGGGGATGAGTCTCTGGAGCCAAGGAGCCAGCGCCAGGCCCCGAGGGAATGGCCTCAAGCTGCCCAGGGCAGGGTCAGGCTGGCTCTGAGGAAGGATTTCTGTGCAGAAGGGGCTGTTGGGTGTTGGAATGGGCTGCCCAGAGAGGTGGTGGAATCCCCATCCCTGGAGGGGTTGAAGAGTAGGGTCAACGTAGTGCTGAGGGATCTGGTGGAGTTGGGAACTGTTAATGTTTGGTTAATGGTTGAACTGGATGATCTTCAAGATCTTTTCCAAACTAGACAATTCTGTGATTTTGTAAATGGTTCAACTCATCTGTCTGGGGGTGCTGCTCTCAGCCCGATGTCACTACTGTGGAAATTACTCAGCAGGAGAGCAGATCTTAACTGAGGGTGCATTTGGTGTTAGGGTGAGGAGGTGGAGATCTCTGGAGCTCAGGAGCAAAGTCCTGGTGCTTGGTGCTGGGTTACCTCCTAGGAGAGCACTTCATGTCACCCCAAGGGCTAACTTTCCTGAAATGGGGTTTCAGCTTCTTTGCAGAAGGCCCTTGTTTATGTACTTACGTGTTGCTTCACATGGCACTGCTGGAAAGAACAAGCAGCCTTCTGGACTCTCCTGTGCCTCTGCAAAGTTTGCCATCTGAAAAAGGAAAAAATCTGTCCTTTTGCAGAAGATCTTGACTGTTGAAAGGCACCAGGATTGACTTTGCTGGTGTGTCCATCCCCTTGTCCTTCAAGGACAGCAGTGACACTGCCAGGCTCAGCTGCAGGGTAGGACTTCGGGAGCAGACCTCCACTAGCTGATCAGTGTCCCAGCACCCACAGGGCCACGGCTCACCCTGAACGGACCACGGGCTTGAGCAGCCCACGTCACAGGGAGAGCACCCTGCTGTGCCGGTGCCCATGTGTGAGTAACTGCCCGTACAACTGAGTTCCAGATAAGTGAGTAATGGGGAGTGGTTGGACTTTAGCTGTACCTGGCTTGATGGTTTGTAGAAATATTCAGGGACAGAATTAATATGGGGAGTTTAATCGTTTGAGCAGAGGTTTTAGTACTGCAGGCTGCTGTATGCCTGTTGTGTTTTCAGTCCCATATGAGCCTGTGGTGCATTGGTTGGGCTGAGGCTGGGCAAGTCTCCAGTTTGTCCTGTGCCCCCCCTGCCCTGCTGGCAAAGGGGAGGATAAGCAGGAGTTGCTATGAGGAAAAACAGGCTGGTTTTGCTTCATGCATAAAGTAAAAAAGGATCTTTTTCCAGAAGCAGAGGATCAAAGTTTTCCTTTATTCATAATCTGTTTTTACAATATTTTGAAACATTTAAGTTAAGCCAACAGTGAATTCTTTAGAGGAAATGTTTCCTGGCTTTGCCAATGAAGTTTAGCTAAATTCTCATGCCATCCTATGAGGTTATTTTCTACTCAGACATTATCCTCCTATTCTGTTGCCTTATGTTCAGAGCTGGTCCAAATAAAAGGTTTTGCTTTGTAGCCTGTAGCATTTCCAAAAAGCAGCTGTTCTTGGAACAGCTTCATGAGGATTGGACTGCTTAGTTGGATTCAGTAGAAACATGTAACCAAAGCTGCCCATCCCTCGTGCCATCTCAAAGTTAAACTGCTAGCTGTCAGAACCAGCAGTGGTGTCTCTGTAGTTAGAATTCTGCTTGTCTTGCTTCAGATTTTAGCAACTCAAATACATGTTGCTACATACTGATGCTGCAGCTCATTATAAGGCAAAATTGCTGGTAATATCTTATTTTTCACAAAATGTGACGAAGTTTGCAGAGAATAGATTTCTATAGCTGCAGGACTGTCTGCACTGTTTGTCACATTTACATGAAGATGCTATTAATGATGGATCTTCCTTAAATGTGTATATTTCTTTTTTCAGTTGTACACCTTGCTAATAGACCAGACTTTACTCTCCACATTAAGTTTATATCTTTGTTGAAGGAATATGGAAACATCTGGATGTTATGAAAATAATCCCCCACAAATATTGCTAACATACTTCAAATATGACATAAAACATCAAGGAAATGTAGCTATCACTTATGTGACAGAGCCTTTAAGTTCTTTAGCTAGCACAGTTTTGGTGTGCAACTTGGACCTTGAACAGTGGGCCACCTTCTTGTTATGTCTGAGTTTTCTTTTAACTCAAAAATTACTTTTCTTTTGATATTCATCTGCTACTTTGACAATGTTGGTTTTGGGTTACGCTCTGGTGAGCGTTGAGTGTTGATCATTTTATTGAAACCCTCTTCTAACACTTTGTGTTCTTATTGTGCTTTTAGCCACTGACGATATTGTTAAAGTTGAAGTCTGGGATGTAGTTGATAAAGGTAAGATTTATAACTTCTACTGGAGATTCATTGTTCTTTCTCAATTTTAATAAAAAACTTTCATGGAATTCAGAAATACCTACCTACTTCTACTTTAGAAAAACGTCTGTGCTTATTTTTTTCAAGTGCAGGGATGTTCCTTCCTGAAAAAATATGGAAAGGAGAGTGGAGTCTCCTATGCCAGAGCCCATTATTTAGAACCCAAACTTCAGACCAAATCCAATATTCAGAAGTAGTTGTTGCATGTGCTCCATGGTGAAATAGTCTGCTGCTTAGTGTATTCAGATCCTCTGAACCTTATTATAAACTTCATCTTCTTTCCTCTATAATTTATATATGTTTAGACAGCTACTGAGTTCTTTGTTCTGTTTATAAAAGTTCTTGCCAAACTGTTTTTGTAAAGGAATGCTATTGTTAAATTGATAAAATATGGTATGTAGGAGGGAAGGATAAGAGAGAAGCCAATTACTTAAATTCACTTAGGACAGAAAATGCAATATATTTAATCCAAAATCTTTTCTAAATGCTTAGCCAAGGAAGGTATTGTGATGTATAAGTGAATTTTTCATTAATTTTCAATTTTTGTTAAAGTTCTGTTTAAAAAAAACAAAAAACAAAAAACAAAAAACCTCCCCAAAACATGATGATACAGTCTGGATACAGCACAAATCTGGGTGCAGTGGAATCTGTTGCTAGAAGGGATTGGGCTTCAAATGTAAATCTGAACAGCCCATTCTGTAGCCCCAAATGCACATATTATTTGGCTTTTAAGTGGTGTTTTGTACCAGCCAGGCTCCTGGTTTAAAGTGAAAGTATGGTCAGGAAAGCTGCTCTACAAGTGAGTATCTCTTGCGTTGTGGGTTGTGCTCCTTGTTCATGTATTTCTGTCAGTCAAATCTGTTGATCACAGTTATTGAAACTTAAAAACTTCTATGGTTTGACTGTTGCTACCTTTCCTGCAGCCTTAGCTAGAATCTGTGCAGGCATGCATTCTGCAGGAGAAATGCTTCTGAGGTGCGGTACCTCTGCTGTATCACCTGTGCAACTTACACATGCATGAAAACCAAAAAATAGGAAGTAGAATAGGGAATGGGAAAGTGAGAAATATAATTTTTCATGTTATCTAAATTGTATTTAAATAGTAAAAAAAGAAAAGGTAATGAAAGATAGCAGCTTTAATTCAGATGCATAATGGAGCCTTTAGGTTAAACTTGACCCAGTAACTTTAAATTAAAATCCTGGGCACTTTATGTTTTCATTCTTTTAAGCCCCAGTTTTCACAGTGTAGACAAAATCTTACTTAGATCAGAGTTACTGCTGAAGTCAGTCTGATTACAGTTTGGCTTTCAGATCCTGGGATAACATGTGCAGGGCTGGAATCTGAGCAAAACATCTGTTTTCTCGCTGCCTTGCAACTTTGGTATGAATATATAGACAGTTAATTTGGGGATCATGTGGTTCCTGCATTTATTTCTGTGAATAGCTTCTCTGAGCAAAGTCATCTTCTCAACTAGAGATTTGTTATTTTTTTGGCGAAACAGATCAGATTTGATATGTGCGGATGTTGGTAACAGCTCTTCTGATATTGCTTTCATTTCTGACAGTGGAGCATGTGTTAGAAATATCAAGGGACTCTCTTCTCTATATTGTTCTGAAATAAAACTCATTCTGTTGATATCCTTACTTATGGACCACAAATATGTATTTTTATGTAATTAAATGTACTTAATCAATGCAGTGTAAAAATTCAGACCATCATGATGTAAACAAATAAAATCTTTTCCTATTGCCATAGCATTGTGGATTGTTGGTAAGTGCAACTTCAGGAAAATGAGCAAAGTAACTGTTAAGAGCTTGCTCGTATTTAACTTTCATCTTCATGATATCTCATGACATTTTTGTTTTTTCCTTCTGTATGCTTAGGACAAAAAATCCTCCTGCGTGATGCTTTTGGTGAGAGACACTAATCTAGACTGTAGACTTTTCGTAGTGAAGTATCCAGTGCTGCTGCAGCACACTGCTGACAAGACCTGATCCTCATTTTTTTTCCTTACCTACCAGATCCTGGCTAATGTTCATATTTAGAGTTGTGCATAATACTGCATTTATCAGGCTGGATTTGAAACTGCTAAAAAATGCACATTCTGAACATGTATTTCAACATACGTTGTTTTCCAGGCTAAATTTTTTTTTTCCCAGTGTTTCTCCATTTTGGAAGAACTGTTCCTTGATAGAGAAAATTAGAGACCTATTTAAATTAAGATGTTTGATAATGAATTGAAAGCCTGATGTGGGGATGTAGTTAGCCTGTCTAAAAAACTTATCCATAAACTGCAGTTTTCAACTTTAGTCTTGTAAAGCAGCTTCAGCCTCTTTCCTGCTGTGCAGTGCTGCCATTCTTCATGTCTCAGTGTGGCTGTGCACTGGAGGATTTGGGGAAACTTAGTAAGTTGCACCCTGAAAAACTTCATGTACGTTTTCGCACTGAAGTTAAATGTGGTTTTACTGAGTGGTGTTTCTCCTCGCACTTACCAGCAGTGTGCCTCCCCGTCCTTGTTAGTTCAGCCGTGTGCTTTGACTTTTGCTTCCAGACAGTTTCAGGGATGCTAGAGGCAGCTCTGTTGGCCCTGCCTGGCTGGTGCCTTGGTGTCATTTGTTTAGCACATAGATGTTCATTTAGAAGGGCGGGGAGATTTTTTGTGCAAGCTTAAAACCCATGAGGTTGGTTAGTGTGCTGAAGCAGGGGGAAATGGCAACTGCTATACTGTACTGCTCCTCTTACCTTTTTCTTGACTCTTTGGGATTTCTTTTTTTTAATGTGCAGACTCACTGGAGTGTGGACTTGTCTTGCCACCTGCTGTGCTCTCCTTGGGCCTGCTCAGACAGCAGGGCTCATTTGTGTAATGATGGCATTTGTTTAAATCTTAACAAGTAGAGCTTGCCCCCAGCTATGGATTGTACTGAGTTTTGTGCGGTGTGTGTAGTAAATACCATCTCCTTTGCTGCCCTTGGAATTAATAGAACATAGGAAAGATCTCTCAGCAGAAGTCACAGTCCTGACTCATCTTTCTGGCTTTGCAGCAAGTTGTGTAACTACTGCAGGTCATAAAGCTGTAACAGAAACTGAATGCAGAGAAGCTGCTTGAATGCAGGTGATTCAAAAACAGTTCTTATCTCCTGTCTTGTAACTTCTGCTGTTTTGGTTCCTGCATCTTTTACCATACACTAACTGAAGGGATCAAATAATGTTTTTTTCTGTTGCCCCCAAAATAGCATAAACTCTTTCTCTCATATTGGAGATTCCTTTCCTCTCCCTCCCCTTCACCCCTCTTTCTCTTGAAAACGTGCTATAAGGAGGAGGAAAGAGCAGAATTAATATTTCTGTTAATTTCAGATGTTATAACTTAGGTAACGCTGGGGATGCAAATATTCTCGGTGTATGGTTTCGAATGGTGAACAGAAGCATCTCCCTCATGCTATGGAGAACATTTGTTGGAAAGCTGTGCCAAATCCTTGCTATCCTGCAAAAAAAAAATTGGTGCATAGAGGTGCAGAGGCCCTCAGGTGATGGCCACAAACCCAGTCTTCTGGTGTTCAGTAGGAACTGTTGTGCAGGCTTTGGGGCACTGCTGCAAGGTTACTTAGTTTCAGCGTTGCTATTATGACTGTAAATAAGGAGCAGTCATTGTTCTAGGTAGAGAAGCTGAGCAAGAGGGACATGAAGACCCTTTCTAGTTGAGGCTCCGAGATTACATATCAGTGCAACCTTAAACATAGGACCTCATTCACCTGACAACACAATCTTCATTGTGCACTTGCCTTTACAGGCTGAATTACATCTTTTCATTACATACATCTTTTCTTTATCTGGCTCATCCTGCAGTTTTGGTTCCAAAAATAGACACTGTGCATGAATATGTACACACATGCGCTTTTCAGCTCTGTTACTCCTTTATAGATGACCTCCTTTACAACAGTGACGAGCATCATGTAAGAATATTACTCATTCCTCTTGATACACATATAAAGCCATAGGCAGGGGAAAGCATGTGAGTCATATATTCAGTCTCAAAGCATTGGTTGTAAATGTGTCCAGGTTAGAAAGACACCTTAATTGCTTAGGATGGGAGTATTTGTGGTTGCTTTGGCTTCTGTTTTAATACCTAGAAATTCAGGTCATGCCAAGCATAATTTAGCAGAAACTGCAGAAGTAGTGATGTTTTAATATTCAGAGAAGCCACATGAATGCCAGTGATTTGAAATGAATTTAACTAAAGTGGGAAAAGACATGTACATCCTAGACATTGCACACCTTCAGTTGTGCTGGGAAAAATCAGACCCCATACTTGGATCCTCCAGGGAAACTCAATGCATGAACAGGGAAGGATCAGGATTAGTATTTCTGCTACTTTCAGATTTCAACAGTAAGATGCCACAAGGTGGGCAAACATTTTGCAGCAGTGGACATATGCACCCACCAGACACGCTGTCAGGGTATAGGGACTGGAATGTCCTGCCATATCCTGCAGCATTACAACTTTCATTAATAACTCTGTATTTCATACCTATTTATCCTTGACCTGTGTGCAAAAAGAATGAAACACTTTGTTTCACATACAGTGTCTGGCAGAACCATTAATTTTACAAGTTAGTTGCTCCAATTTAATCAGCAAAATTAAATAGTTGGTGGAAGCTATTTTGGTCCCCAGTGTTGCAGAGTCATTTTTAAAGAGTCAATGGGAGGGTTTTTGTGGGTGCATCTAAGCTGCCAACATGTTCTGTTATTGGTAACACAGGGAATTTCTAGAAATGATGAGAAGGAATTTCAAGTCTCTGCCATTATAGTTTAGTTAATTCATTGTTTAGACTAGGAAAATCCTAAACAAAGGTAATTCAGGAGTACAGATCTTAATTGCTGCCAGTAACATCTGGAAGGTATTTGGTATCTGTAAAACATAACCCAAGATCTTGCATGGTTATTCATTGTGCAGTGCTCATCATTTGATAAAACTCTGGAAACTGCTGTACATAGTTTAAACAATATGTGGGGTGCAAGGACAGATTTTTCATGGTATGTTCATACTAAACTTCTTCAGCACGCGGTAAAGGATATTGAGACTCCTAAGCAGCCTTTAGTGCTCAGTGTCTACACCAGAAAATCACCTTAGCTGATTGCCATGCTGCTAATCCTAGGTACAGATACATGGTGTCTTCTCTGTCTGCTGTGGGTGCAAGCTTTAAGATTCGGAAACACGATTACAGTGTACCTGATTAACACGAGATTTTCAGGGAGCCTGAGGTTTAAAAACACTGACTCCTTTTGTGGGGGCACAGAGTCAGATGCCAATGGTACTTTAAAATGTCAGTTTGTGAACTTACCCAGTGCTTACTGAAGTTGTAAGAAAATGGAGAAGTCTCATGGGATCTGCCCTTTTAAGTCTAAGGGCTGCATTTTAGCATGTGCCTTAGAGAAAGCGGATGAGGTGGAGAGAAACCTGTAGATTCTTCCAGATGGGACTGGCTGTGAGACTGCAGGACAAGTCTCTGTAGTGGTTTTCTAGTGTCTTCTCCAAGTGTTTATCCTGTTGCCTCTTGCACTTTCCTGTAAACTTAATCAGAGTTTTACCTGCCCTCTAGCTTATTTTTGTGTGTGTGTCTCTGGAGCGCATGGATGTGGATGGTGCCTCTGGAGGATTTTCTTTCTGCACCTTTGCTGGTGATGACTAGACCTGACCCTCTGGCTCTGGCCTTTCATGCACATGTAGGCTGTCTCTATTTCTCCACAGCTGCCTTGCCACAGTTTATTTGATTTTACTTGGATTTCCCCTTGTATAAGTTCTGTCTTTTGGCTGTTAAATTCTCACGGTCTCCTGCCACCCCTTTTTTTTTTGGTTACAAGTCAGCCTAAAGCGCCTGACAGGCTCTGAGATCACATTTATCTACAAGACTGTTTGCTTCGGGTCAGTGACATAGCACAACAACATCATAGCATCTCTCAGGAGGTCTGTGTATGTAGTTGTGCAGTTCAAGTCATAGCAGCCCCACGATCTTTTGCTTCTTCAACACTAGCACAACAAAGCAGCTTCCCTCTGTGGTCAGGGAGTGCACCAAACCCTGTATTATTCAATCATTGTGACTTTATGTTGTGAAGAACATGGTTTAAACTACCCTAGACTCTCTTCCTATTTATCTTTGAATTAGACTAGCTGGTATTCTTGGACAGGGTAGCTGGTATTCCTCAGTGAGGCATGCCTGTCCCACCCCTCCTCATTCCTCATGCTTATAGTTAAAGTTGGATCTGCTTTAAGGTCATGTTCAAAATGCTATGGTCCTGCCCAGACCTATCTTGGAGTTCTCTGCCCAGTGTAATGCCTTTTTTTTTTTTTTTTTTTTTTTATGCAAAAAACGAGGAGATGGTTTGAAACTGGAAAATGACCCTCAGGAGGTGAGTCACCTTGAATGCAGATGTCTGCCTCTTAGCAGGAGGCCTCTAGTCCATCTTTGGTCCATGGAGAGTAAGTTCTGTATTTGTGTCTGCTTTAAGGACAGCCTGGCAGGCAAATGAGGAGCAATGTGATCCCTAACACTCTTCACTCGTTTACTTGTGCATTTTATCCCTGTTCCTGACCTCACCACAACTCTCCTATTGTTTTCCATTCTTCTTTTGGGAATGAATGTGCCCTGGCTATTTACTCAGTAGCTTTTTACCTGCCTGCACGAGGTCAGTGGCAGGAAGTCCTTTTGTAATGGACTTCTTGTGAGTCCTGAAGAAGTCACTTGGTGTGGTGCTCTTTGGCTGCTCCTTAAAACTTGGTTAATAATTACCTTTTAACACCCTTTGAAATATAGAGGAGGAAGGGGATGATAGAAATGCTACCTAGCACATAAAAGTAAACAAAGTGGCTTCCTCAAGAGTCTTGCGTGAATGTGTTTCCTTTGGATCTTCTGCTGTAGAACAAAGTGCTGTATGGGAGACAGTACTACCACATTCCCCAAACCACATTTGGGCTGCCAGTGCACTTCCATGGCATTTCTTTCAAAAGATATCCTCAGGAAAAATTCACTTTAAAGGCCCTTGATCCCATGATCTTGCTGCAGCTCTTAAAGAGCTTTATTGCTTCTGCGTCAGTGCCCTTTGGGGATCAGTACGCAGAGGGTGTTCTGGTACTCACTCCATGACCGCTTTGTTGAAATTGATGGGAGAGGCAGCATCACTGGTGTGCAGAGAGCTGGGCACTCTGTCCTGGGCATGGTTCAGGACAGTACCTGTTTCACCAGGGTGCCAGTTCTGCTCAATCTGTGCAGTCAGATTAGGAGAATTTTCTTTAAAAATATTCTCCTATGGGAATAAGCCTTTATGAGAACAGATATCACAGCTGCTTCTTCCTGTGCAAATGTGGGTGCATTTTCCACTCCTGGGAAGTGAGTGAGAATTGTTCCATAGGCACCAAATTGCAGTAGGAGCCTTGGCGGTCTAGTTGTAACCAGTACTGTACTTTGTAGCATGCAGAATCTAAATGATGAATAGCAAATCAGGTACTAGCAAATACTTTCAGCCCTGCACAGGAAGAACTCAGTAGAAACTACATCCTTGCTTAGCATTAGAAGTACAGTCAATATTTGGGTCGGCAAAGAGGTGTAATAGAAGCTGTGTCATCTGTCCTCCATCCTGTAGCTTATATGGAGTTATCTTGCAATGCAGGATTTGGGGGCACAGGGCAGAGTTAGGTTTTAGCATTTTCTCTCAGACATGTTTTTTTTCAGAGACTGGCAGGTGTTTCACATCCTGCTCCTGTGGGCAATGGAAGCTGTGAACCACCAGGTATCTTGCTTAAATGATGATGATGTGAAATCCACAGAATTTAGTGACTGTCACTTTAGAAAGTTCTCCTGTTCACTGCTGTATCAGTTGTGCTCTGTACAAGCCTGACACTGAATCCAGTTATTTACTGCTTCTTTACCTTTATTTCCTCAGGCAGAGTCAGAAATGGCTCTGGATGCAGAATTCTTGGATGTCTATAAAAACTGCAATGGTGTAGTGATGATGTTTGACATCACCAAACAGTGGTAAGACATCTTCAGCAGCACGCACCATGTGATTCTCACTTGTTTAGTGAAAACAAATGACTTCTAGACCTCTTGATTCCCAGATGGACGCTGGAGCTGATAACCAGCTTAATGAGTTGAAACAAGCTTGTATCTCTTAAAATAATAGCTTTATCTTCTGACATGTCTTTTAATATACTCCCCTCCCGGGCTTGTTTCAAACAAGCAGTCTCCCTGTGGGCTTGTGTGCTGCAATTTCTGATATACTGCTGTCTGAGGCTTGATAATTAGTGTTGTCACAGGTGCAAAGTATGCTGGGCATGTTACAAACTCCTGCTTTCCAGAACACAAGGGAAAGGGGAATGCTAGTGAGAAATTCCCAGGAAGACTGGCATTAGTAAGGATTATTCAGATGCCCTGGGCTGCATTAATGTACAGAAGTAATGAACTGTTGTTCATTTTGCACATCTGCTGAGGGTCATGAGTGATGTATGGAAGCCAGAGTGGAAAGAGGAGGTGGTAAGAGTTCCTGTGTTATAGTTAAGCTTGTGTTTTACAGGTTTGGTATGGGTCAGTGAGCTTGTTGACAGCTGAAGGGAGGGAGTCCTTTTCTTCGGCTGACTCCACACAGTTTTGTATGAGTGAGGGAAATATTGATGCAGGAGATGTGAGCTGCTGGTGGAAGTGGATTATTGAACTTGTCAATTAGTTTTTGAATAAAGAATGATACAAATATACTTACAGTTAATATATTTCTCTGAGGGGGGGCAAAGAAGCCACAGTTGTGAAAGGATTTTGGAAAAAAATGTTTTACTTTGCTTTTTTTTTTTCTGTGACTTGTGCATGAAACTGCTCACAGAATGATGTTTCCCACTCGTCTGCCTTTATCTCTTTCTCTCCTATGGTGAAGGACATTTAACTATATTCTGAGGGAGCTTCCTAAAGTGCCGACCCACGTTCCAGTTTGTGTGCTTGGGAATTACCGAGACATGGGGGAGCACCGGGTCATTCTGCCTGGCGATGTGCGGGACCTCATCGACAATTTAAACAGGTAAGATGGCACCACAGTCACCAGGCAGGGGAGCAGGCCTTGGCTACTCTCTGTCATCAACCATAGATAACCGTATTGCTGCTGTGTTTCAGGTGCACATCCCGTTGATCCTCTGACCCTGTGCCTAGCTTTTGGGCTTGCATAGCTCCGAGTGTCTCATGCAGCAGCTTCAGTTTACATGATGGACACTTTGATCTCAGAGCCTGTTCTGGGCAGATTGTTAGCTATATTCCTGGAAACAGTGAGTGCCTGTCAGCAGGTGCCTTTCAGAAGTAGTTTTCCCAAGAAGTCATCTGCTTTCTGGATAGTCCTTGTCTTGTGAAAGAATCCTCTCCCTGCAACACAACTGTTCTCTACTCCAAATAATTCTGCTACAAGAGAGCCAGCCAGCTAGTGCAGCTGGCTTCCTTGCCTTTCCTCTGAGAGCATCCCCATGCAGCATTTACTGGGCACAGCCAAGTCACATGCCTCCCTTGCCAGCCAGGCAAGATTATCCCTTATGCAGAGATCTGAGGTGCTCTGTTATTTAATATAAAATGCTATTTGTTGGTCAGGATTCAATAGATTGTACCTTTTTGTGTGGTTTTATGTTTTTTAAGGCATTTTTTCTTTTTCCTAATCTCTTTATTTGTTTATGCCTTTGTCAGGCACACAGAAATTGTATCCGTTTTAAGGCTTGATATGTAGAATATGTTTTGATATAATACTTTTTTTATGAGTTCATCTCTATATGTGACTTATGTAGGCTTGTTTTGTGGTTTTAAAGCAAAACCTTCACTGAGAAATGGAATGGCTTGTACAGCTGTGAAACCATCAGTTTAGTAAACCAGTGTCCCCAGTGTGCTGACATAGTATTTCTTAGTCTGGCAGCCACATGACACTGTAACACAACAGTCACATTCTGCCACCCTTCAGGAGGAACAAAGTGTGCATTTTGTCTGTAAACAAAATAACAACTCCCTAGCAGAATGACCTGCTAGCCTACATTTGGGGACTGAGAGGTTGGCTTGTAAATGAGAATTATTCATGTTATGTAGTTTAGCAAGTGCCTCTTCTGTATGTATGCAGTCAGTGTCCGTTATACAGTTTTCTTCTCTCTACCTATCTGTTTGAGACAGGCCCCCTGGCTCCTCATATTTTCGCTATGCTGAGTCTTCCATGAAGAACAGCTTTGGCCTCAAGTACCTGCACAAGTTCTTCAACATCCCCTTCTTGCAGCTGCAGGTAAGACAGAAGGTATTTCCCTAGTGTGCTGGGTGGGTGGAACTTTGTCTCTAAGATGGAAATTTGGTATTTTGTGTTTCTTTGTTGTTAACAGATCCTGAGTAGGTTTTTGTTTTCATTGGAGTTGTTATAGCGAAAGTATTTTAGTATATCAATGCCTGGGACTTAAACATGTCTCTGCTTGTGAGAGGACTCTGCTGTGTTCACAAACTTACCTCTGGAGAAAGGCTCCAAGGCAATGAATAACACTGTCAAGAAAACCGCATCCAGTGGTGTAGTTACTAAGTCAAAGTTCCATATGCACTTTTTTTAAACTTTGTATTTAAATTCTGTTCAATTAAAACTCATATGAGAAGAGAGTTTTCATGAACAAAACTTCTGAGAGGCTTTGCTCTAATGGTAACTGATCTGTTTGGATCCTGTGCACACAGATTTGAGTCTCTTACTTCTTTCATAATTGAGGCTTCTTGGGTGGACTGAGTGGAAGGCAAAGGCTGACTGGGAATGGAAGGGTGGAATTCTCAGCTGTGGTCCTTTAGAAGAGGACCTTTTTGGAGTGATCATACAGGAGTGCTTTGGAATCAATACTGTACACTTCTTGGGGGTACATATGATGTTGTATTATTGTTTTCTATTGGATGGAAAAAAACAGGCAGTTGATTATCTTTCACCAGTAAATTAAATGTTTGTGTGTATTTTTCTGAAATGTTAGCCCAGAAGAAGCTTGGATATGTTAGTGGATGTTACCTTGTCCTCAGGCTGCAGAGCAGAAAGAACCAGGATAAGAAAATTGAATGCAAAAAAGCCCAGTAAAACAAGTCAAACAATAAACTTTGGAGGAGGAGGAGGTTGTAGAAATCAGATATAAACCCAACTTGCTGCTCAGTGGAGAAGATTGAAATCTACCAGCATGATGTTCATTAAATATTTGGTTTTATAACCTCAGCTCCCATGGTAAAGTGAAGTCTTGTGGAAATCATGCAGAATAATTAGTTCCCAGGTTACTTTTGTTTGTTTTGTAGATCTCTCCTTTTTTATTCAAATAGATAAGATGACCTTCTGCCAGTTTTGTTTCTAAAAGCTGCTCATAATGATACTGTTAATAGTATATGCAATGATTTCCCTAGCTGTAGTTATAAGCAGGAAATACCAAAACATACATAGTGTTGGGTTTGCTTGGAAGCAGCTTTAGGATGTGAATCTTAGGGGACCTTTCATTTAAATCTGTGCTGTATAAGTAAGCATGATCTGTTAATCTGAGACAGAAAGTAATTAGGACACTTGGATAAGTAATTGTCGCCAAAGCCAGAGTACTACTTGGACAAATCTTGGTCTTCAGGGAAATAGAAAAAATAAATCTGATATAACCTTTAGTTGTTTGGAGATTCTAGTGATGGTTGCTTAGGAGAGGTGAGGGAAATGGGGTGACCAGCCCACAATTGTTCTCTCACTCAGTGGGCTGGGCATGCCACTAGGAGTAGTCCAAAGGTGCAGGTGCCAACTAATTAGACTCCCAAATCCTGTGTTTTTCATGAAATGTAATTAAATAATTCATCACTGCAGAAACAAACTGGAAGACTTCTCATTACAGTTTAGTTCCCAAAATGTGCAAGAGGAGATTTGGATGAGCACATGGAAACCATGCTTTTAAATATGTTTGCTCTGTTCTTTGTACGTCAGCACAGAAGATAGCAGTTGAGGAGGCTGTCACGTGCCTGTCATTCAAAGAGAGAGTCATCAGATCATAGCTGTCTGGCTTTTCTTTTAAAACAGCAATGCCAAAACTAATTCCTGCAGTTCTGTCCTCATACAGCGATTGCAGGCAGGTGCTTTTGTGTGCATTCTAATAAAAAACACAGCATAGGATCCAATGTAGAGATGGCTTGTTTCATTTCCCTCAGGCATGCAGGAGATCCCTGGCCTTGACGTTCTGTGTCAAGGCAGGTGACACTGCAAATTTGGAAGCTTTTGGTTGCTTCCACGCAGATTTTGGGGCTTTACTTGATGTCAGACTTCAGCTGAGATGTGCTGCACTTACTTTGTCCAGTGCCACTTGCATTTGTGCCATGGGTTTATTAGAAGAGCTCTGCAGTAGCTGCTGCTGGGTTGCTCCGGGCATTTTGCTGTTCCTGGAGACCCTCTGGGAGTCTTGCTTTTGAGTGCATGGGGAGCAAGGGCTGGCCCCACTGGGCCCCATTAACAACCAGCGCAGTGTGATGTTAAAGTTTGCAGGAAAATCACAGCTAGGCTTAATTCCTAAAGGTTCTGCTTATACCTTCAGAGAGATTTGCCAGTGACAGGCTCCGGAAAGGACTAATTTCCTTGGTACTGTGGAGCAAAGCAGAGTTAAGGAGAGGAGTGCTACCAAGTATTAAATGCACATACGATTTAATCAGTCCCAGTTGACCTCTGAGATTTCTCTGTGTTCCTCGTCCTGGCCTCCCACAGTTCTCAAGGGGAAGAGTTCAGCTGTATGTAAGATTCCAGGCTGTCCTTTAGCAGGATTGGTGTTCAGTGCATTGGTTTTAAGTTGCATATTTCTGTGTTCACTTTACATTCATGCATCCTTCATGAAGAAAGCAGTGGCTGAAATTCATACCCCCAGTATAGAGCACATTCCCTCTAGCAGCCTAGGCTCATCAATTATTTATCAGTTCCTTTCCAGGGGAAGGATTGTCAAACCTGAGAATGCAGTTTAGCTGTAGGTATTGCTGGTGGCCCACATAATGCACAAATGTGATCAGGTCAACCAGGCCTTCAGATGCTGTGCTGGAAGGAGACAAAATTCTGCAAACAGCTGAAATTGCCTTTTCCCAGGAAGCACTTGAAAGTGGCATTCAGCCAAAACATTGGTCTGTAGCACATGATTTATTCCCTTCTTTTGGGTCATTGCTAAAAATAAGCTGTTTCTTTTATATTTTTAATACCAGCATGGTAAAATAGAATTTATTTTTTAAGGATTTGGAAGTCTGTTATGATATTTTACAAAATTAAATGCGAGTATCTCTTAATTAAATCTAAGTTCTTAATTTACTGTGATCTGTGAAAATTGAAATAAATAAAACTCTGGTATATGTCTGTGCCAAAATGTGAGGAAAAGCAAACCACTTGTTTAATAAAAGCCATTATCTAAGTGCCTAAGGTAAGCATCGGAGAGGCTTCTGTCTCTGTTTATTCAGGTGATTTGCTCAGCATTTATTTCATTCATCTCAGGAAAGTGAGGATAAAGAAGCAGAAAACTTGCTCTTTTTTGTCTCATAATGTATGAATAACATAAAAGGATAACACCTATTACTTTTAAAATCTTTAATTTCTTGAATCTTGAACTCTAAAATCTAGCATTTGAACTCTTAACATCTTTACTAGTACTTCTGTTAGTGTAGCAAGTTTAAATATCTATAGTGTGTTTTGCTGAAATTTTCTTGTCTGTTATTCCATTAAAGGGAACTCAAGTTAACGACTTTATAATTCTTTGTATACATGTTAGTTGAAGTCAAGTTTCCATCTGTGTAGAGCTTATGAATATGATGAATAGAAATTACCTAGCAAAGGAAATATGGATCACTCCAAGCTCTTAACACAATGGCAGAGGTAAAAATGAAGAATCTAAATCCCTTGGAAACAGTAAATTAGCTTAAATGATCATAGAAGCTCTTAAATTTCAAGGAAGAATGTATCTTCCAGTAAATTAGCATGTTTAAATCTTATCAACTGCTATGCATCACCTGTCTTATAATAATAATTTTAAAAAAAAATTACTAAAGCCTTGCTTGCTGATTTCAGTCATGGTAGAATTTGATATAAACCAGCCTGCTCCATGGAGGGCTGTACTGGGTCTGGCTGAACTGGAATTGGTTTTCCCCTACAGCAGCCCTCACGGTGCTGTGTTTTATGCTGGGAGCTGGCAGGGTGTTGATAGCACCCTGGTGGTGTGGCTACTGCTGAGCAGTGCTTACACAGCACCAAGGCTCTTTCTGATATTTCCCCCAGTGGGACGGGGTGGGCAAGATCTTGGGAGGGGACACAGCCAGGACAGCTGACCCAAACCGACCAAAAGGATATTCCATACCATATAACGTTTGCTCAGTATAAAGCTGGGAGGAAGGAGGAAGAGGGTGGGGTCACCCTTGGTCCTCCGAAGCAACCACTACGTGTATTGGAGCCCTGATCCTGAGAAGGCCCGACATCGCCTGTCCATGGGAAGTAGAGACTAAATCTGTTTGCTTTTGCTTCTGCGCGCAGACTTTTGCTTTGCCTTGCTTATATTAAAACTGCTTTTGTTTCACCCACAAGGGTTAGTTTATCTTCTTTCCCCTCTTTACCCTATTGAGAAAACAAGGGGAAAAGGGGGGGGGGAAGTGATAGAGCGACTTGGTGGATACCTGGCATTTAGCCAGTCAAACCATCACAAGGGCTCAAGCTGTGCCCTGGCTACTCCCTTGGACAGTGTAGCATGGTCTGGTTTATATAAGGCAGATGAGTTACTTGGCCTTTACATTTGTATGCTTTCTTGATAGCTTCAAAGTTGTCATGCCTATGGAATTATACTGCCAGTAGTATATGCACATGGTCATTGAATGCCACTGCTTTATCCAAATGTTTGTCTTTCCATAGGGGTTTTATTCTGTAAATTATGTAGTAGATTTCCTTTTGTGTTTTTTATTCTAATGGGATCTTTCTGCAGTGAGCATATGTGTTGTCAAACATGGAATTAAAAATTCACCATGGTTATTGATGCTAAACTTCAAAAATATTTGTCATAGTAGAAAGCTTAAATGTACATTGAGGATAAGGCAGTTATCAGAAAGCAAAAACCTTTGTAGTTTGGAGGAAACCTGGTGTTTCTCTTCTGTGTCCTCCTGTCTGGACGGTGAAGCAGCTTGGCAGCCCGTGGCACTGGTGGACCTTGCTTGAGCAGGCATTGTGCAGTGAGCCATCGGACACGTCTCGGCACAAGCCGTTCCAGCTGCCTGTGCCATCCAGTATGTAGGCAGGGGGAGAGGGAGGACAGGTGCTTTCAGGCACCAAGCATCGTGACTTTTGGCTCCAGAATTCAGTGTGTAAATTGACTCGCTCGGTGTGTAAATTGACTCGCGTGCCCCTTGCTCAGGTGGGGGCCGGTGCTGTGCCCAGCGCCCAGATGTGTGACAGCAGCTGTGTCTTGGGCTTTGGGGCCTGGATTGTACCGTGGGGTAGGTCGGTGGCCACAGACAGTTCGAGTCTTGGCCAGGGGATCCTGGATCGTGTTTCTGTGGAAATGGGCACTGTGTTAGCCCTGCAGCTTGGGGCCATCCCAGAGGTGGGTCTGCTGGGCAGACAGGTGCTGGATCCACTGTGTGTTAGCCTTAGGAGCTGCCGTGCCTATGCAGTCTCGGCACAGTGTGTGTGGTTACTCATCCCTTCTTGTTGCCACCCGGGCTATCTGGAGGAGTGTCCCATGACCATTTGCAATTGTTTTAGAGCCTTTTAATCCAGTGCTTCCCCCTCAGCTGAGATTTTTGCTTGGATTCTTTGGAAATGTGGAAAGGGAAGGACTGAATTAAGCTACCCTGTGTTACATTAGTGAAGCCAACTCACTTTATTGTGCGTTTGAAATGGACTGTGGTTTCTGTTCCCCATCTGTGGGGCAACAACTGAAGGCAGAGGGGCGGTGACTTCTAAAATTTTACTGATTTGACAGGTTGTGCTCACTCATCTACCGTGACAGTAAAAAAGAAAATTTTTGTGAGCTTTTGCATCAACTGGGTCCTACTCACAGTGGGACTTCTTCAGTACAGCAAAAAATAAAAGATCAGAATGAATGGGTTGCACAAGTGTTCTCCACAGGAGTGGATACTGTTCTCCAAATGCAACTGGCAATGCTGTGTCTGAAAATCACACATTATTGATTTATGGTTGAGTATAGCTCATAGAACAAATTACTTTCTTACACACAGACTTCCTGGATTGATGTTTTTGCTACTGCTTCAGCTTCCCTTTGTGCTTCTGTATTTAAACTGAACACCGTGAGAGGGACCAAAGCTCCTGTTTAATGCATTGCTCCGGGTAGAGTGGTGACACAAGATCTCGTTGCACCCTGTGAGCATGCAGAGATCTGTTACAATGACCCTTCCTGCTCAGACCCAGCTTGTTTTCCTTTCTTCAGAGGGAGACGTTGCTACGGCAGCTGGAGACGAATCAGCTGGATATTGATGCCACTTTGGAGGAGCTGTCAGTGCAGCAAGAGACAGAAGATCAAAACTACGAACTGTATGTCATTGAGCCATCTTTTCTAACTGTTTTATTGCAGTCTAGGTGTCACATGAATGTTGGACAGCCCCAGCTGTGGCATGTGGCCAGACTGAAGGGTCCAGTGCGTGACATTTAGGGTTTCTTTGGAGCTGTAAAAAGTCACTTTGAAGTGGCATCACCTGAAAAGAAGCATGCACTCTGGGATCCCTCTGAAAGGGTCTGGTTCCTACAGGCACGTAATCTGTGGGAGGGCAATGGAGGTGGAGCTGAGCAGCACACCTGGAGGCAGCACATTCTGAAGGGATTGTAGATAAGTATGTTGCTGCCTCTGATGCTGAAAGGGGATATTTTCCATCTCTCTACTGCTCAGCGCAGAGGTTGGTTCATCTTCTGGCTATTGAATTGCTGTGTATTGTGTGTCTTATGATAATCAAAATGTAATACCAACAACATTGCTGTCTTTTGTTCCATTTGAATACTTGTAGACTCCTCATTGCATTTCTGGTTTTAAATAGTGGATAGTTCCTGCTGCCTTATGTTTGTTCAGTGCCCTGTCTCTTCACTTGCTGCTTGAAATGAGCATTTGCCACATGTAGCACTGCAAAGCCAGTACAGCTGTAGCACAGTGAACAGGAATCTCTTCAAATTTATATGTTATTGGCAAATATGTTCTCTGAATTTCCAGTGCAAGGTCTTTATTGCAGTGATGTGCAAGACAGAAAAGTCAACCCCGGAATGAATTGGAATAAGATTCTTTACAGGCAGCTTTATTTTGAAGTTGTAATCAATGATTATGAAATATTCATGCACAGCCATTTTGACATGCATTTTCTAGATCAAGTTTCAAGTTCTGTAATCTTAGTCAGTGTGTTTTCCTTTGAGATCATTGAAATACCCCATATACACACGGAGCAGTACTGTTTCCAGAGTGTACACCTCATTCCTTTCCTTAGGAACTGGTTAGTCTCCTCGTGCCTTCAGCAATTCTCATCTCAAAGGACTGGGCTGTGCTGTCAGATTGTTTTCCAGTATTTTTGTTTATACTCCATCAGTAATGGGAAGATACTTAAAAGAATCAAGAGTTGGCAGAGCTTTTTCAAATTTAGACCAGAAGATCTTGCTAATTTGTCACCTTTCACCCTTATGCCAGCTTTAGCATTTGCTGGACTCAGACCCTCACATGTGCTAATTCAGCTCACAAGTCCCGCAGAAATCTATCTTCTGCCATGTCTACTTCTGGGTTAATCTGAGTTGGGCTGGATCTGAGAAGCATCTGCTTAACACCAGAACTTAAAGGAAGCAGCAGCAGTATGGTGCTGGCAGAGGTAGGATGACAAGACCTCATAGTTCCAGTAATGGATATTGGACCGGATCATCCCATCCAGTGTAACCACACCAACACACACCATTTTATAATATTGGTGTGCTTCCTCTGCCAGAGTATCCTTTCTGAGCACATGCTTTTGCAGAAATACTTGTGATTGCTGAAGAGTATCCAGTGGTGGTAGCATCCAGAATCCTAGGGCCAGACTGGTCACATTGCTGTAGGCACTGTGCGCTAACAAGTCAAAAGGTATGTACTTGCCTTTTGCAAGCTCAGAGGAGCTTTTGGTGCAGTTGGTGGTGGCTAGCATCACCTCAGTAGAAGCCCCTGAGTCATCTGCACAAACTGCAGTGCCAGATAAACATTTGACCCACGTCATCAGTGCCCTGTCATTTTCCAAACCAGCTTGTGAGCGCAGGAAGAACAGGAGATGGGGTGGGGGGGGTGTGCCTGAATGTGCCCACTGCAGGACAGCACTGAGCATGCTGTAACAAAGCATTGCTGCTCAGCTGCTGGGGGGGAGGGCTTGCACTGCAGGTGGCTAATTGCACTATTAGGCTGCATAATTGACTTAACATGGCATAAGAAATACCCTAGCCATGGTACCTGACAGAAGAGGAATTGCTAAAATATTAAAAGCATGACTTTTCTCTAGGATTCTGGTTTAGCAAATAAACTGACATTTTTATGCAGCCAGCCAACTTTTGCTTTCACTTCAGCTATTGCACATTTATGTCTGTGTACTGGGACCATTGTTCTTTGCTTTCAGAAAATAACACTTCTTTATAGAAAGGTCTTTTAAAATATCCCTGGATGCTTCCTGCCATGAGCCACTGATCCCAAAAGAAAAGCACCAGTCTGAGTGCTTCGATCACACTGACTAAAATAGAGTGCTATTTTAGGATTTTTGAGGTTCTCCTGCACCCCAGGTAGAAACAAAGAGTCTGTTTCAGTGGCACCTCTAAAACAGATGAGCTGCAAAGGGCTTACTTCAACTCCAGAGTTGACAAGAATACTTCCTAAGTTAATTTTTTATCACTCTAAGAGATCTTCAGTCTCAAGTCCTTTAGCCAAAGTCCGAATTTAAAGAAGTAACAACACTTGAATGTCAGGGAACTCAGGTTTGGGTGAAGTTCTGATTCTTAGTAAACAGTTTAGGTTGGTGAGCAGAGTATCTGTGGATACAGCAACAGCACATTGTAGGAATTAGTGCTTGCAGTTTTGAGGCAGGTCTGCAGCACTCATTATTAGGGCTTGGGAAGATTCTTGCACCTGTGCTAGTCAGATGCCCCTCATTTGGGGATTATCATGTTTAACATGCTGCTTCTGTGGATGTCAAAATGATTACCTGGTGCATTGTGCTCTGACACTTGCTTTGTACACAGCCTGTGCACTAGTGCAGTGTGATTTGCTGACCCTTGGCAGATGGGAAGCCCTTGTATTGATTGCTTCAATTTGGACAATACTTGGAGTTCTGCTGTCGGTCACCACAAACTGCGCAGCAAGGGTGTCCGCAGGCACTTGGGGCTGCAGGCCATGGTGTGGCTGCTGCAGCACCTCCTCTGATACAATCCCTGCTGTCCTGTCATAAAATCAGGCCATGGAGCAAGGCAAGGTGACAGTGCTAGGACATCTCAGTTATTTCATTCATTCCTGTGCACGTCTAGTAGCTGCTCTGTCACAGTGACCGATGCTAAATTTGGATCGGTGAGAACAGAAAGAGAACAGGAACTCATCCTCCTGCTGCGGCTGGGTACCCGAGGACAAAACGTCATTGCTCCAAAATGTGGATCCCAGAGAAAACACGAGGTGGCACACAACGCTGCCTCATCCACCTTATGTAAGTCATCCCTTGGCAGCCACTGGCTGGGCTTTGCCTGTATAAGACACATTTAGATGCTTCCAGCTCTTTCCTTGTGCTTAGTCTCCTCTCTGCCTGCCACACCTCTTGCTCTGGTACTATCCCTGTGGTTTCTTAGATTTTACATTTTCAATGCTGCTAAAACCACATTTCAGCCCTTTTTGAGTTCCTGAATTCTTATTAAACAAGCAGCAGTGACTTCTTTAACTCTCTTTTGAATTTGTATTAAATTTGTTCAATTTTTCCATCTTTAATTGTACCCAACTTATCTTCTGTCACAAGGAAAACTTTTTTATGTTCAGCGTGCCTCACTGAATGGTGCACACAAAGAAGTAGTTTTTCGGAAGCTGTGGAAGCTCTTTGTGAATATTCATTTTTTTCAGGAATAAGCTGCTGGTGTACACATTTGTAGAAGCTAATAAGCAGATTTAATGTCTAATTTTCATGAACTTTTATGTTTGGCTTCATTTTTGCTACTATTAGTCTCTTTTTTTAATATCAGAAGACATTTAATTTCAAGGGTTGAGTAATCAACTCTCTTTGAATTAACTTCTTTTTTTCCCCTAGGGATTATTATAAGTTGGTCAGAAGGAATGTTTAAAATATTCTTTGTGAGAAATCCCATCTTCTTTCGCACGCAGTTTTGAGAAGCCTCAGGAAACTCATCTATAAACCACTGTGTGATTGATTGATTGATTGATTGATTGATTGATTGATTGATTTGTAAGCACATGAAGTCCAGCTTCTTCACAGGAATTGTTTGTAAGAAACAAGTTTTCAGATCATTTACTCCTTAAGAACTTTTAAGCAAACTGTTAGTTAGGCTTTGTAAAAATATATTCAAAGCAGTTGAACGAGATTATTTGAGATACTATATGATCCAGGCTACAACTTCTGCAGCAGCAGGACCTGTCCCTTGTCCCCACACAATTGAAGTCCTTCTGGGGAGTTTCCCAGCAGTGTCATACAGCTGTCATCTGCATTGTCAGGTCATCCTGGATAGCCAGGTGCTACTGTCCAGGCAGGGAAGATCATAGAATCATAGAATAATTTAAGTTGGAAAAGACCTTTAAGATCCTCTAGTTCAACCATTAATGTAACATTGCCAAGTCCACCAATAAGCCATCTACACGTTTTTTGAATACCTTCAGGGCTGGTGACTCAACCCCTTCCCTGGGCAGCCTGTTCCAGCACTTGACAACCCTTTTGGTGAAGAAATTTTTCCTAATATCCAAACTTCCACTGGCACAACTTGAGGCCGTTTCCTCTCATGCTATGGGTGATAGACCAGTGACCGCAGAAAGGCATTTGTGTGTTCCTGTAAGGAGACTTCTTCTGGGAGACACATTCCCCGTGTTAGACAGCTTTATTTACTACAGAGTCATTGATTGGGGTTTGGGGTTTTATTTGCTTGTTTGTTTTTTCCACATTGAGCACAGCTCATCATTTTGCAAAGACTGTGGTGCTGAGTAACTCCAGCACTATCTGGCAGGAGGACCTGCTGCTGGAGCTGTTCTGTCTTTAGCTATATTGAAATACGGGTCCAGAATCACACCGGCTGAATTACCAGTTAGGAAAGTAAAAACACTTTTGCTTTCTCTTCCCCCTGCCCCACCTTTATCATTTCTGCTTGCTGTGGACCACTGTTGCCATCAGACAGATCAGGAGATGGGACTCCAGATCATGTATTTTGTGGGGCTGAATTAAGAATTAATTGCAACTAAGCCTGTCATCATCAATCTTGCTAGAGGAGCAGAGAACGTGAAGCATGTCCCTTATGTTGTGGAGGAGGGGGTTATCCTGCTGCATCCATTTTGTGTCAAGTGGAAAACCTGAGGAGCTCTTGCGGAGGGGCTGTACTCCCCAAGGCCTGGGCAGCAGGATTCAACCCCACTTGTCAATTGATATCACATTCAGGGACATGGGCTATGGGGATAATCAGGTTCAGTACCTTTAATGAGCCCAAAACAAACATGTGGAAATCTAACCTTCAGTAACCCCACTTAAATTGATGTCACATGGCCTATTAATGTTCATTTTCACAATTAAGAAAATAACCCAAAGCCTTTCTTGCCACATGAAATACACTTGAAAAATTGATCACAGCACGTAAGAACCAGGAGCCAAAAAGCTTCAGGCTGCTCCCATCTTCAATAGTAAATGAACATGAGTGCTGACAGTTTTAGGAACTGTGAGGCTAACAAGTCCTTTTGTGCTTTTTTTTGTTTACTCTGGGAGCAGAGCAGCAGTAACCTCAGGCCCTGATGAATTTTTGTTCCTGTAGAGCATGTTCATCTTTAAAATTGCATAAAAGTCTCCTCTTGCAAGCAGGTTCAGCTGACAGTGAATTATTCAGGGGTTTTGAGGATGTGGACTTGTTATTCGGTCTGAAATGGAAGGATTGAAAGGCAAAAGGAGCCCACGTGGGTGAGGACAATAACCCATCTAGACTTGCCTGGCACATTTGCAGTTTATGTCCCAACTGACCAGATGCACTCAGGTCACAGTGTGCGTTCATCTCGTGCTTTTGTAGGACCTGGTCTACTACACCTAGTGTGGACATGAAGCTGCTCAATCCACTGTAAGATTTTGAGTGAGTCGTTCTGTGAAGGACTGACAGAAAGAATAGAATGAGGAATGCAGTGTCCAGATTGTATAGAATATGAGAAAAAACAGACACATGGCAGGTTTGGCCTGGTGTGTTCCCAAAACAGCCACACTTGTGCCTGTGAGGAGTGTGTGTAAAGCCAGAGAAAGCATTCATGCATTATGTAGTATTTTTGAAGTGTGGAGGATGCTTAGACACCTCCACTCTGGAAATTACTGAGAGCTTGCTGGCAGCATTTTCATGTATGCTGTTTTTACACCCACCTCTTTCACAGAAGAAGATATGAATATGAAAGCTCAGCAGAGCTGGTTTATGCAGCCCATATAAAACTGATATCAGACTATCCTTGTTTCCCTGGTGTCATGGCACACAGCACAGAGCTTGGCCCACATGTCTGGGTGGAGATGAGGAAGGTGACACGAAGCACACATGCCACAGCTCTCCTTGGTGCTGTGCTGGGGTAAGAGCTTGTGTTATGCTGTCCCCAAATAGCTATGGTATCTTTCTACTAAAAATAACTTGCTGTCTATTGTTCTTATGCCCTTTACATAATGTAGGTGAGCAAGGCACAGGAGCACAGGTGTGGAAGAATCCTGCATATGTGTTATCCTCCAGACTAGCTGAGCTAGAGAGAAGGATGACACTCTTTAATACTTCATTTATGCAGCATTTTTTCCCTCCAGCTCTTAAAATTCATGTGTTTCTGCAGGAGAAACAGGTGGTAGTCGCAGCTCTCCCTCCCTCTGGAGCTGGCTACTTGCCTAGAACAAAGCAGGTTGTTTCCAAAATGGGCAGCTTTGGTAGTACAAAGCACAGTAAATCTTCAAATACCCTGGTATTATAAAGAGGGTCCTGCACTGTGTTGGGTCCAACTTTAAGTACTCTGAGCCTCATATTCTATATCCTAAAATGACTATACACATACTTTGTACATACTTCATAAAGGATCCTTGTTCCTTAGTCTTCAGTGTACAATTGTCTTACCCTGCCTGAGTCCACTCAGTTGCCTTGATAGTGGGAGCCAGCCTCCTGGTCAGAGACTCAGCGGTTGTTTGCTTCTGTTTTCATGTAGCACTGGTAACTTAGGTGCTTGTGTAGGCAGTCAGGGAGCTCAGCTCAGCCAGGAAAGCAAGCAGTACTGGCGTCAGTACCTTGGATGCTGGATGCAGCAGGGAGCAAGCCTGCAGGCCTTCCGGCCAGGATGGCTGTTGCTATAAACAGGAACAAGGGTACATGTAGATCAGCTGGGATTAATCTCTCTTCACAGTCGGGAGGCAGGAGTCTGAGTAGGGCTTGGGAGGAGGAGGAGGAATGAGCACCACAAAGTAGAGCTGCTCACCCATCCTGCTTTCAGCTCACCGGGAGCCCTGAATCAAAGCTCAGAGGGGAGGAACCCTAGAGTTTAGCACTTGGTTGTTCTGGCATGGATCTGCGGAGCACACGTCGTGCACAGCATGTCTTGTGGATGGCTTTGCAGGCCCTAGCAGTTCACATGGCTTTGTGGATTCAGAGTATTCACTTTGTTGGACAAGGGCTGAATTGCAGGTACGCTTGGCTTCTCTTTCTCTCCTCACAGATGCCCTGCGTAGCCTGCCTTGAAGGATGCTGCATGGCAGGTACAGTGACCCGCTTGTCGAGAAAGGAGTGATGTGCCCTTGCTCGGCCCTGCAGCACAGTGACAGAGATGCGCTGAAAATACATTCTTATGGGGTGTGTGATGGATTGTGCACCTTCCAGACAAACCTGATGCGGTCTCCTTAGAGCTCAGTGCAAGAGTTAAGCTCCTTTATGTTTTCTCTTTGGTGCATGACAAACGATGCATCATTTTCAGTGGAATGTGGTGTTGCACAGCTCACCCCAGCTACTAGTCCCCTAAGAGGGGGGATGCTGGAACAGATGCTCTGTAGCATGCTCTGATCTTAGCTCTGCTAGGAGCTTCGTTTTGTTGTAGCCAGTCTGCTGGGTGGAACACCCACATAAACCTTTCCCCAGATCCTGGGGAAAGCATCAGTGAGACTGCCACAGTGTGGCGCTAATTTAGGTGCCTTGAGAGCAGTGGTGGGGGATAAACAGTGGACAGCCATGCAACAGCCAGCCTCATTTTCTGCTTCTCCCAGGCATCACTCAGTTGCAGCCTTTAGTCCAGTCTTCTGGAATGAGGCGAGTTTTTCCCGGCGATTCCTGTGTGGTGAACTTGGAGCAAGAGCACTTGTTTCCTAGCCCTTGAGCAGATGACTATTTACTTTGTACTGTTGAATTTCTTCCCATTTCTGTTATTCAGGATCATCCAGTTCTTTCTGTATCTTGTCCCTGTCTTCCTCTCTGTTGATGCTGTCTCCCAACTAGTAACGTCATGAGTATTTCTCTGGTCTCTGTGCCACTTCATTGAAATGCTGAAATATATTTCAAGGCTAATCCTTGAGGAACTCTGCCAAGGATTTCTCTCCCAGCTAATACTGATACTTTACTAATACTTTACCTCTGCTTTAGCCAGTTCCTTAGGAAGGACTCCTGGCTTGCCAGTTCAAGTAACAGCTTCCTAAGTATGTTGTTGTCTAGGGCTCCAGATACTACTGGTCACAAAGTATATTAATTTGTTCCTTAAAAGTGTATCAGGTTGCTTCTTAAAATAGGAAATGAAATCTCAAGGAGGATTAGAGTATTTTTGTCCCTGCTGTTTGCTTTCTGCTTAGCAGTCATTCCAGTGAAGGTGTCTGTCTGGCTCAAGTCCCTGAAGGACGAGGTCATGCTCTGTATGGGAAAGGAGTCTCTGTTTTGACATACTCGTTGCCTGGAGCACAACCAAGTCTGTCTTGCAGAAACAGTTGAACCCAGAACCACTGTGCACGAGTTCATCAGGCTTAATGAAATAAGAGGCAAGACCATGACATCTACTAGATTTTATACATGATACTTTGCTTTGGGTGTCCTTTTTATATCTCTCAGATGTGTGGCATGTAGCAGATCTTATTTTGAGATCATTTAATAGTAAATCCTGGCTTTCTGTTAGTGTTTCTTTGCATACAGCTTGTGAAAAGACTGCTAACCAAATGGGCTGCAGAAGGAGGCAGCAGCAGGATCAGGCTTGGTTTCCTTTTCAGAAAGGATAGAGCATTTCACTCTCTGTAGCAGTACAGGCTTTATTGCTCTTCTAGACAGGAATCCAGCCAGGAGCACAACTTGCTTCAGAGCTTCTGCTGCTTGGCTCCACTGCTTCCCACACAGGGGGAGTGTGTGCAGGGGGAGAGACTGCCTGTATATCTGCACATTGCGAGAAGGATAATTGCAGTCAGTCCTCTGTGAGCCCTCTGGATAGCTCTTTTCTTTTGACATTCAAGGATTTTCCTCTTAAATCCATTCTTGGCTGAAAGAAGAGGTTTTTATAGCATTTGAGTTTTCTTGAACACTCTGATCTCTTCTGTTGACTCTAAAAATGTGCCATTCCTGTAGCACTTACTCTCTTAGAGACATGCGTCCCAGAACTGACTTAAGGTTGTGTTTCAAGCCCTGGCATGTTGTTATAGTCTGTCTATCCAGGGAGTTCCCAGCAGCATTGCAAATGTACGTTTCATCCTGCAGTACAAAACAAGTTGAGATTCTCCACACCTCGATGCAGTTTGGGTGAGTTTAGTTCACATCGGTGAACCATGTTTCTTGTGGCCCAGGGAGTCGCAGCATCTCTGAAAGTAGACCTGTACCCTCCCAGCTCAGCACATAGCCAAAGCATACCAGCATCATGCTCGATTCTCTGTTAGGCATGTTTTCTTCATTCCTTATATTTGCAATTTATCTTCCCTGCAGCTTCCTTGAAATGATGGAAGCCCGAAGTCGAGGACACGCGTCTCCACTAACAGCTAACGGGCAAAGCCCTTCCTCTGGCTCCCAGTCACCCATAGTACCTCCAAGCTCCACATCGACGGGCAGCTCCAGCCCTGGCACCCCACAACCGCCCCAGCTGCTTTCCACAAGCTCCACCATCTCTCCTGAACCACCTCCATCTTTTTCACCAGTGCCTGCACCTGAGGCCCATCAGCCACATGCACCTCCACCAGCTATAGCCTCCCCAGCACCTCCGGCTGCAGTCCTGCCACCGAAGCGCAGCATTATTTCACGTCTGTTTGGGACGTCTCCTGCATCAGACCCCTCTCCTCCCCAGCCAGGTAGGTGCTGGAGTGCAGTGTCTTAGGCAGGGTGTCACCCCTGAGTGTTTCTCTGTTTTTCTTTAATTTTTCCCCTGTGAGAGGCTGGATGGGTGTCTGAAGGCCACGGGCCCTGTGTATGCAGCATGCTTCCAAGGAGAGCTGTGCTGTCACTCTATATTTTTCACCTAATCAGTGGTTTGGTTTGTCTTTGTGCTGGGCTGTGTCCAGCCTTCTGGGTGGTGGCTGAGCATGCTTCATGAGGAAGGTACTGAACACGCAGGAGACACTAATAAAATAACTGTCAGCTTCTTACCAGGAGCACAAATGCCTCTTGAACAGCAAGAAACATTGTTAGGGAAGCTATTTGAAGAACTGTCTTCACAAAAGTGTAGCAGCTCAAAGGGGCTCCTGTGTGTTAACGGAGAACAGCAGAGTGCTGGTTTTAAAGGTTATTCACCCAGAAATGATCATGTAAGTCCAGGCTCTACAGCACATTCCCCTCTGGGGAAATACACTCCTTCAGAGACAGTCTGAGGAGGAGGGCAGCCTGCCTCGACTTCTTCCTTAGTGCTGGTACACAATGGAGCAGAGTAGTGCAGCATTCCATCCAAACCCTTGCTGGATGAAGATGCAGGGCAGAGGCATCAGGGGTTTTGTTGCATGTAGTTTTACTGATTTGGGCCTTAATTTGCCTGTCACATTCACTTTGTTTGCGAAGCTAACTGGAGCTGCAGAGCTGGCACTGCCTGAAAATCATTAGCATGACATGGTTTGAATCACCCTTTGGAAATACCCTCCCTCTCAAACTGTCAATCCCTAGAGCTCACAGCGCTCTTGAGACACCCACAGAAAGAAAGGAGGAGGTGCTGGGAACACAGTTCGCAGTTTTAGATGTTGAAATCTTTCAATTTTAGATCTGCACACAATGTTCTGCATCCTGAATCTGTTACCAGGTATGACACAGTACACCCATTTTACTTTGTTTATGACCCTTCCTACCCAGAAACAAAGAGGAGCAAATGTTAGAAATCCCTTGTCAATAAAAAAAAATAATTCATATTGATATGTAGAAAAAAAGACAAGTGGTCTACTACCAGTGGTTTGGTTTCTATTTTTTTAAAGTCTGTTGCCTAGCTTGAGAACTGTTTTAGGCTTGTGGCCTGCAGTCCTGGTATCTCAAGGGTGCTTTTTGGGTGGGTTGCAAAAGGCAGCTGGGAAAAGCTGATCTGTCCATGTTACTAGGTTTATGTAGCATGACAGGGGTCTGCACCTCTACTGGAACATACCTAGGAACTAGCTAATTGGAAAGCAGTTGAAAAATCACTTGTCACAAAGTAATACTTTTTTTTTATGGGAGCTGCTGTTTAAGCTTTCCCTTGAAGTCTTGCAATAGTAATTCTTCTGGCTGTGTTTTTTCTTACACGAACGCTACTCTGTGGCATTAGTAACAGTGTTATTCATATGCAAAAGTGATCTGAAAGCTGTTCTAATAGATCAAAGTCTAGAAAAAATATACAAATCTTGTTCACCCATAAGAAAAGAGCCTAGATGTGAAGTGCAGTCCAGGCAGAAGAAAAAGGTTGAATATTGCAAATTCTGAAAAGGTTAATCACTTTAGGCTTGTTGGTTATGCTAATTTCATGAGTTTTCGTCCTGATACCTTGAAGATGAATAAAGGTGTCTCAGCAAATAATCTATATTAAAGCGAGTGTCTATTCGCAGTAGGTCTTAAGCTGTGGTTACACAGGGCATCTAAAAGAACAGTGTGAACAATTCTACTTTTGACAGTTAACAGATGAAAAAGCAAGAGGAGGTGAGTGGGTGAACTGAACAGTCTGGAAAAGGTAAGAGAATAAAGAAGGGACATCACACAGGTGTGGTGCACACAGCATAGGTATACAATCTGGCTGTGGTATAGACAGTCATAGAATAGAGTCAGCTACCATGCTAGAGAATTTTTCAGACTATTTAAGAGCTTGGGTCAGCGTGGTGCATCTTAAACCATAGTGGCCGTGTGTGGTCTGTGAATGCCTTCATGCAGGATTCTGGTCTGGTTTGAGTATCCTGTTTATACCCTTCCTTTTCCCTTTCTGTGTAGCAGAGGTCCTACTTTGTGGCTGCTGTCTGTGTGCTGAAGAGGCCCTGGGCAGGATAGATCTGTAAAAAGCAAATTTCTGTATTGCTTGTGGTGAACGCTGTGTTTTACAACTACTGTTGCTTATGCAGATGCTGCTGCTGCCACTCCTCCTCCCCACCCTGAAGCCCCTGCAAAAGTACAGAGTGTGGAGGACTTTGTTCCCGATGACAGCCTGGACCACAGCTTTCTAGAAGACCCAGCCCCGCAGAAGGGCAAAGGGAAACCCCAAACTAAACACCATGTTGACAGTGAAAGGTAAGGAAAGGAGGATGGAGGGAGAGTGAGACAGGACATACCTGGATGTGCAGTCCGAATGATGAGTTGGACCTGGCTAACCTGTTACAACTGTTCAGAAAGTGACTGCAGAGCAAGTAGCTGCCCCTGAGCCTTTCTGGCTGTGGCAGTCAGTTGTAGTGTCCACTGCCTCCCATTTAATGATACACACTCCTCCCTGGGAATGAGCTAGTTAACACTTTCCTGGTTTTGCTGTCTTTCTTTTATGCTCAGTGTTAACAACTGGGTTGCTTTGATCGGGAAGGGATTTCCCTTCTGGCCAAATGTGTTGAAACAGTTGAGATGTTCTCCTTCTGGAACACAATGCACTTTGCAGGGGTATTATGGGTTTTCTGCCTAATGCATGCTTTCCCACTGCAGAGACCCAGAGCATGACCAGACTCCTCCATGGCCTGGTACTGCTGTTCCCAAGGCATTGTAAAGGGGTTTGTGTTTGTTGGAGGACACTTCGGGGGGGCACTCCATGGTTCAATGGGATTCTGGAAGGAAGGATGGAAAGGGTTGTGCTCTGTTGAGAGTGTCACTTCATACTTGCCTGCAGATTCCAGATAAACCTTAGCACGTGCCTTTCTATTTCTCTTTACATTTCTAATGTCGCTTCTTAGCATTTCCTCACTAAATTGGAGAGATATGGATTTGATGGATGGACTGTTCGGTGGATAGAGACTTGGCTGGATGGTCACATCCAGAGAGTGGTGGTTATGGCTCGGTGTCTGGATGGAGATCAGTGATGAGTGGTGTCCCTCAGGGGTCCACATTGGGACCAGTACTGTTTAATATCTTCATCAGTGACACAGACAGTGGGATTGAGTGCACCCTTAGCAAATTTGCAGATGACACCCAGCTGAGTGGTGTGGTTGACATGCCTGAGGAGTGGGATGACATCCAGAGTGACCTGGACAAGCTCAAGAAGTGGGCCTGTGTGAACCTCATGAGGTTCAACAAGGCCGAGTACAAGGTCCTGCACCAGGGGCAGGGCAGCCCCCAGTACCAATACAGGCTGAGAGTAAAGGGTTTGAGAGCAGTCCTGTGGAGAAGGACTTGGTGGTTGAAAAGCTGGACATAACCTGGCAATGTGTGCTCGCAGCCCAGAAAACCAGCTGTACCCTGGGCTGCATCAAGAGCTGTGTGGCCAGCAGGTCCAGGAAGGGGATTCTGCCCTCTCCTCTGCCTCATGAGACCCCCCCCTGCAGTGCTGTAGCCATCTCTGGGGCCCCCAGCACAAGAAAGACAAGGACCTGCTCGAGCGGGTCCAGAGGAGGCCACAAACATGGTCAGAGGGGTGGAACAGCTCTCTGTGAGGACAGGCTGGGAGAGCTGGGGGTGTTCAGCCTGGAACAGAGGAAGCTCCGGGGAGACCTTAGAGCAGCCTTCCAGTACTCAAAAGGGGCTACAGGAAAGCTGAGGACAGACGTTTTAGTAGGGCCTGATGCCATAAGACAAGGGGAGATGGTTTTAAACTAAAAGGGGGTAGATTCAGACTAGATGTAAAGAAGATACTTTTTACAATGAGGGCGGTGAAAGGCTGGCACAGATTGCCCAGAGAGGTGGTAGATGTCCCCTCCCTGGAAACATTCAAGGTCAGACTGGGCAGGGCTCTGAGCAACCTGGTCTAGTTGAAGGTGTCCCTGCTCATTGCAGGAGGGTTGGACTAGATGACCTTTACAGGTCCCTCCCAACCCAAACTATTCTGTAATTTTATCTTTCATATGGCAGGAAGCTGGGCTTATGCTGTAGGCTGGATTTTCTTTTTTTTTTTCTTTTTTTTCTTTTTTTTTCTTTTCCTAGCTTTGATGTTTTTTAACCAAAAAAAAGGAAAAGAGATTGCATATACTGAGCTGCTTACACAAGAGGATGTGCAGCAAGCTGTCTGAAAGCAGACTGTAAGCATGCTCACAGGCTCTGCATCTCTCTGCTTAGAATAGTCCTTGCCTGCTGCCTGGTGTCATCAAGACTAGATTAACCAGGAGAATAATTAAATGCTGATAGAGCTCATCTGTGAATGTGGTGGATTATGCATCTTTTTGGCATCTTTGTCATGATTCAGTGTTATCTAGTTCAACCACAACAACTTTAAATCAATGCTGTGTGAGGCTTAATGCCTGTATAATGCGGGTCAGCCTGATTCATCATCCCTTGTGATGGTAGAACACGTGGATGTTTTATTTTAAAAAAAAAAAAAAAGAAGGAATGAAAGAAAGAAAAGGGGTGGTTGCTAAAAGCATGCTGGCCTACAAAGTGTCTTGTTCGCGACTGTAGCTAAGCTAGGATATTTTTCTCTAGTTAACAGAGAAATGTCAGGAGAGCCAAGCCTGACCTTCATGGGGTTTGCTGAAGGACTGGGTCCTGGAGCGTCCTTAGAGCTCTTTAGCTGCAGTTCTTGCTGTGGGTAGGAGGTTGGATGTTTAGCAAAGGCTTCTCTTCTCCAGAATGTTAGTCGTTGGAAGCAAATAGTTGTTAAACTATACAAAAAGCCAAACATTTCAAACAGTGGTACAAGAACCAAGAATCAAGAAGGGTTTGGATTAGAAAGGACTTTGAAGATTATCTAGTTCCAACCCCACTGCCATGGCCAGGAACACCTTCCACTAGATCAGGTTGCTTAAAGTTGTCTCTCTATTTCCTTACAGGTTACGTGTCCTTTTATCCACCCCCTGTATCTTTCCTTTTTGTGTTTGAGTTTGTCCAGGAGCTCCTTGTTCATCCACATAGGTCTTCTAGCATTTTTGCCTGACTGTTGGGATGAACCTCTGTTGAGCTTGGACTAGGTGATTCTTGAATATTAACCAGCTTTCTTGGGCCCCCCTTCCCTCCAGAGCCTTATCTCACAGGACTCTTCCAGGCAGATCTTTGAAGAGGCTAAAGTCTGGATTGTTTTTTACCCTCTCCCCTGCCCTCTAGATCCTGAACTTCACCGAGGCTGCCTTTGACCTTCACCTTCCCAACAGGCCCCTCATGTTTTGTGGGTATGAGGTCCAGCAGAGCATCTCTCCTCATTGACTCCTCTGTCACTCAGAGGAGGAAGTTCTCATCAGTGCACTGCAGGAAACTCCTGGATTGCTTACGTCTCACTGTCTTGTCCCTCCAGTAGGTATCGGGTTGGTTGGAGTCCATGAGGACCAGGGCTTGTGAACATGAGGCTGCTTCTGTCTTTTTGTAGAGGGCCTGATCCACTTGTTCCTCCTGGTCAGGCAGGCTGGAGCAGGCACCAACTACAGTATCACCTTCACCTGTCCTCTCCTGAATCCTCACCCATAAACTCTAAGCTGGCTCCTTGTCCATCCCCAGGCAGAGTTCTGTGCACTCCAGCTGCTCTGACAGAGAGCAGCTCCTTGGGGAAGAGGGGAAGGTCTTGTTCCTGTTGTTGGAAGCAGGATGTTATGGTATGTAACCAAACTGCTTCCTGAACTCAGGGCTCTGTTTGCTTCCATTTGTAAGAACTTTGCTTTTCTGAGCTTCAGAAAGAGGCTGTAAAGTCTTATATTTCTCATCCATTTTGTTGATGTAGGGAATTTTTGGAATGATGTCATGTGAACTCCTCCATTCTTCATAACACCTCTAAACAATAAAGCAAGAGCAGTAATGTTAGAAAAAAACTTTTTTTTTTTCGTAAGGGTGCTGTCAGTGAGGAATGCACTGATGCCTGTGGAACAAGGTTACTCTTGCCCAAAGATCAGACAGCTGCTGAGAATTTCAGCACTTATGGATGTCTCTTGGTGTTGCTATAGCTAAATCCCAGCACAGATCTACAGAGAGTAATGGAGTCCTGGGTTTTGTTTAATGGCGTGTTACGGTTCTCTAGCTTGCAATAAAGAGAACTCCGCAAATTAGTTTCTTTACTGGTTAATTAGGAGGGTAGTTCAATCTCACAGTTTGCTGTATCAGAACTTAATTTGCTGCTTTTTAACCTGATGCCCTGAGCCAGTGTGTATGTGACTGCACCAGAGGAGCTAATCTGGCTCCAAATAGGCTCCCCTCTTCCCTCCCGCCAGGCTGGCCTACGTCCATGGGTGGTCTGTAGGTGTCTGAAAGTGAGTTTATGTTGTACTTAACAGCGTTCCTGATTTGTCTTCTCAGCCCCACTAGACATTTATCTTAAACATCAATTAGATTTCCTTGTCCCTACATCTGAAGGGCTTTGAACTGGTTCTTTGCTTTTGTGGCATCTGTTATTTATATAGTGGTACCCAGCTGCATTAGACCAAGTGAGAGATGTTGAGGACACTGATTCACGAGTAGAAGGCCCCATCTTCTAGAAGACAGCTATGCAGGCTCATCCTGCGTGTGCGATTCCCTCAACTTATCTGCTTTATTAGAGTTTGGGTTTTTCCTCTTTCTCTAGCCCCAAAAACTGATGTGGCAAGAGGATTCTGCTGCCTGCTCGTGGGGCTGGCTCCACTGGCTGCACAGCAGGGCTGCTGGAATGTGATCGACCTGGGTTTGAGACCATGTGCTCAGGTTGCAGCAGGATTTGTTTCATCACCAGCAGCCGTTTTGTGTACGCGACAGAGGGCTCACTGAGGAAACCCCGACATGCTCTTTGATCAGTAGCTCAGACGCAGACCTCGGCGAACGTAGTCGTTTTTGGTGGGTCCCTGCGCCTGCAAACATGTTGGCTCAACACCAACGCAGGCTTGGCAGCACCTCAAGTGTTGGAGAGGGTGGTGCAATGTGCTTGTTTTTGCATGCTCTGAATTCCTTCCAGCTGGAACCTCAGGACCACAAGCTGATACTAATTTTGCACTGTCAGACCTTGTTTATACTGCAGCAGTGATTTTCCTGACGTATGTTCACTCCATTGCTTTGCTCTCGAGCTGTCACTTAGTGATTTCTGTGGAAGTTATAGATGGAGGCGGTGTATTCGCTGCAAAGGGAGATGACCCACTTTGTGCAGGTGTGTGTACACACATGGATGTTCTGTTCGGACTGGGAATGCTTTTAAAGGCTTCAAGTCTCATATAATGTGTGGTGGAAGGACAGTGGCAGCATCTCTGAAGAGTCCCCGTGCTTAATAGAGCAGTGACGTGTTAAAGAAATGCAGTGTCACTAGTTCAGAATAATATCCTGCCATTTTTAAGATGCAACTCCATTTTCTTTTCAGCGCATTTCAAGAGGAAACCCTGCCAGTGCTTTGCAGACCTCAGAAATCTCTCACTTGTAATTCATCCAGCCTTGGAGGCTGTTTTGGGCACCAGTCTTCTCCTTTGTGTGGGACAGGCTGTGTGCCTCCTTTCTGGCTCAGTATGAGAGCAGCAGTGTTATTGATGAAGGGGCTCTTCAGCAGCCTGTCTGTGCTTAGCTGCGAGCTGTGCTGTGAGTCTTGGAAGCAGAGGGATCTACACCAAAAGCAGAAGGAGGGAGCGGATGCTAGCCCTCACCCTAGCACTCTAACCCAGACAAGCATTGCTTGTAATCACTCTCAATGTGCTGCACCAGTTGTCGTAAGCATGGTGTCCCGTGTGTCACCAATAACTCCCATTATCTATTGGCAGAAGTATTAATTCTTTAAATGACTTGTTTTAAAGATTTTTAATGACAGTAACTAGCCATAAGAAGAGCCAGAGTGAGTAGTACAGTCATCTGGACTGTGTTAAGGCCTCAGCATTGCCTGTCAGCACACCATTCCTCACTGTCTCTTCCAGAGCTGGCTGTGTGCTAGTGACTGGGAACACCACTTTCTTCCAGATTAAGGATTTTAGGGGTTTGTGATTCCTTTTATGACTAAAATTAAATGAAGGCTGTGTTTGTACAATCCGTATCAAGTCATTGAAATGACAGTGACTGCTGTGTATGGGGTAGGTTATTAGAAAGAAGCTGGGTATCTGTTGTGGATAAAGCAACTAGAATGAGGAAGGGTGATGCAAAGGCTCATCAGCTGAGACTAAGATAAATATCTGTATTCCTGACATAAGCAAATGCTTCATAAAGTGTTAAAATCGTTAAGTCCTTGGGACATTGAGACAAGAATCCTCAGCTGGTAATTTCAGCTGAGAAGCTCACTGTCAAGATGGCTCTGAACACATAACTGTGTTACATCTAGGGAGTCTGACAGACTCCTAGCTCTGAAAGTGTGTCCTTAGGTTAATTTAATTTGGGGAATGTTAAAGCATGGCTGTGGTGTCTGGGTAGCTGTCTGCTTCAGGGAGCACCAGAGAAATAGAAATAATTCCAGGAAGCTAATAACTGCAAGTGAATTCCCATAGCAGTGACAGTATGTGATCAGGTTTAATTACAGGATGTGGGGATTAAGGCAGGCAGTTCCCACGATTTAACTGACTGATCCTTGCATGTTGGACCAGAGATGTTCTGATAGAGCTGAAGCACAAGCTGCTCTGTAGCACTGAGGCTCACCTTTTCCAGCCACTTATTTTCAGCTCGAGCGGAAGCAGCGCCGGTGTGACACCCCTTTCTGTGGCCCATTTTTTACAGGGCTTGTGTCACCGCTGCAGCCTGCCGGGAGCAGATCCAGCACCCCACGGGGCAGCAGCTGGGCTGTACACAGGGGATGGGCTGGCGGTGCGGCTGCCCCAGGCTGAGGGATGTTGACCCTGAAGTTGACTGGAGAAGCCAGGCAAGCAGCAGTGTGTGTTCAAGGGGAGGCATGTCTGTCCTGGCATGTCTTGGGGGTGCTGTGTCTGATCATTGTCTATTTTGCAGTGATGGAGAGGCGCCTGGGGGGAACCCCATGGTGGCTGGTTTCCAAGATGACCTGGATCTGGATGACAAAATCCCCAGCAGACCCATGCTGGCACCAGAATGCGTGGCCAGCAAAAACATCACCCTCTCCAGTGAGGAGGAGGAAGAGCTGAAGGACTCTAAGGTCATACTCATACCTGATGAAGACATTGGCATGGAACAGGAAAAAAAAAGGTACGAAGCACAGCACAGCCTCAAGTGTGGGGTTGTGCTGGCAAACTTGGGCCTCTTCTCAGTCCTGCCACTGACTTCTGTGCTGCCTCTGGGAAATCTTGGTGTCTCTGTCAGCCAGTTGCTTTAGCTGTAAGCTGGGGCTGTACTTACTTTAGGTGTGACTGCTTTGTGCAGTGTTTTCTGCACTGCACCTAGGCAGCATGCCTTGAAGCACTGTGTTCCTTTGGTTGCTGGTACATCTCTGCTTGGGAATGGTCCAGCCTTTTTCTCAAGTTTGAACAAGAGACTTTAACTGATTGCCTGAATTTATGTTCATAGCAATGTGATGAGGACAGAGGAGTCTTGTGGTGAAGGGAGTAGAAGTCATTCACCACACCCTGTGCTGGAGAATGATGACCTGGATTGTGTTCTTCACATCCCATGTCCTATAGGTGATAGGCATGGCCTGCTAGTGCAGGCACCTGTGCATTCAGCATCCACAGGGACACGAGGGTTATCTTCAGCCTCTTGAGTGGTATGTGTTTGACCACACACCCCCCTAGGATGAACTGTCTCTCCTGTTGAGATACACATTGCAGCCCTTGAGGCAGGCTCAGCTATTAATTGGTCGTTTTGCTTCGCTTCACAGAATGAAGGTGGACAGGCTATGACAACTTTCTTCTGTCTTTTCAGGTCTTCCAGAAATTCTCTGAAACCACAGAGTGAAACAATTTTGACCAAAGCAACTGACCCGAAGCCTCCTGACAGTTTACCTCCAAGTTCTGGGTCTGAAAGAAACAGCAGCAGCAAGGTCAACGCTAGCCTGCCAGCTGCTGCTGCTGCCACCCCAGCAGCAGTCCAGGCCCCAAAGACCACTTCCCAAAGCAAAGGACATGCTCTCAAGCAGAAAGTGGTCAAAGAGGAAAAGCCTGAGGAGTCTGACAGTGATCAAGAGGGACCAATAGCTACTCAGATGCTCTCATTTGTTATGGATGACCCAGACTTTGAAAGTGAGGATTCTGACAGCCAGAAGAAGAAAATGGTAAATAACGTGCATGAATTGCTGTGTGCTGCTGCGAAGCTGATCTTTAAGTGTTGAGGCGTCTCACTGAGCAGAGGTTTCATCTGCTGTCCCATCTCTCAGCAGCAGTCACAGCAAGTCAGGTGCTAAGCAACCTGAAGAGATTGATACAAGCTCAAACCCATTAATGCTCTGACTGTTGAAGCCACACAGTGACAAGGTTTGTGCTTATGGGTTCTAATGTGTTTATTCTCAGTAAGTCCAAAGTGTGGTCAGTCCAGTGGTAGAAGGTGTAAAATAAAGAGCTAATGGTTTTTCACCCGAAGTTTTAACATGTAGAGGTGTGTGTGTGTGTGTGTGCCAGTCAGTCCAGCAGTCAGAAGGCCATAACAAAATCTGCTTGGCAAAGCTTCCTACTGAAATAGGAAAATCTGGCTGAGAAGGACTTTCCACTATAGCCAGGTTACCTATAATGTCTCTGTGATGTTCAGCACGTGGGCAGCTGCTCAGTGCTGCCTGCAGGTGCCTGCTCAAACGCACAGTGCAGCAGGAGTCCCTTATGCACCTGGTGTGCAGAGATGGAGAAAACACAAATATCTTCTCTGGGTCTTGTAGGAACTTGCTGCTGTGGCTCTAGATCTCCCTGATTTCAGTGATGTGTACTTGCAGCCAGCAAAGCAATCTCTAGAAACTGCTAACCATGGTTTGGGATGGGCAGTTGCTGTTCAGGGGTACTCTTGGTGTCTGCGTTGGCTGGTGTTCAGGAGTGTTTTATATGTTTGCATCCTTCCAGAATCCTTCAGAAAGGGTGGTTGCTCCAGTTTCTTTAACCTTGCCTTTGTGTCATGCTGTTTATTAAGTAATTTTTCCATTCATTTAGCATTTCAGTACCTGCTTTTCTTGGCACTTTAATATGAAAGCAAAAGTATTTGGAGCAAGTTTACTTCTCTTAGCATGCAGTGATGAGAAACAGGATTTGTGAGGCAGCTTGCCATTGCAGCAGTGTCAGGGAGGTGCCCCACAACTTGTGAATGCTTTTCAACTACAAGGTTTACAGGTCAGGCAAAGCAGTAAAATCACCAGTGTTACCAAGGAGGAGGGGGGCATTGCCTAGACCAGCAGCAGAACGAGGCCATGTTTGGTCTATATGGAGGATATAAAGAATGGGTGGTTAAAGAATTCTGAAGAGGATCAGTTGGTAGGTGTCAGAAGATCATTAAACTTCATTTCCATTCTCATCATGCAGAGACAGAGGATTTTTGGGTGATATCCAGTCTCTGCAGCATCCTGGTTTTTAGCTCACATTGAAGGGGCAAATTTGCCCGGGGAGCATATTCCCTTTTGACTCGATGAAAGGAGTTATTCTGCAAACACAATCTGCTTCCTTGGTCCTGCTGCATGTTGCCTCTGGTATGCAAGACCCCAGAGAGCTACAGAGCAAAAAGGTTTTGTCTGTCAGGTCTTGAGGTGAGTTTTCAGCCTATTAGACTTGATTTTCCCCAAAACAGAGGTGCTTCTCCAGGGCAGTTAGAGGCTGATGCTGTTGAGATAACACAGTTGAAGGTCTCGTTTAATCCCTTTACATCAGGAATTGATTTTGGTAGCACGAATGTTAACAGAGCACACTTTCCAGTACCAGTGCTGCTGAGGCATTTTACAGAGGCAAGAAATAGATAGAGCTTGTGAGATGAAGAGCATTGATTTCCAGGCAATAACAGTTCAGTTCAGCTTCCCTCCTCCCCATCTGCTGACATCTGATGTCTTTGTGTACAAAATGCTTAGAGATTTTGGTTGAAAAATTTGTCGGTATTGTCTGCCTCTTCTTGTCTCTAGGATGAATTCCCAGTCCGGGAAGATCTCTCTGAAATATCTGATGATGATACCTCGTTGGCAAAGCCACCCCAACCTGTGAAATCAACAGTCCACTCCTTTAAACTGAAAGATGACTCAGATCTCTTTGGTTTGGGTTTGGAGGAAACTGGTCCCAAGGAGAGCAGTGAGGAAGGTAAAGGTCACACATTATTTCCACTCTTGCTGATTTTGTTTGTCAGGCATCTGGTTTTTTTCCAAAATGGTTCCAGGGTGTAAGCAAAACAATTTGCACTAAATAAAATATCCTGTAACTTCATGCAGTGCCCTGTGTGAGTCTTTAACGTGGTCTAATACAGCACAAATAACTTTCTTTAAGTTTTTCCCCATGGGGAGTGGGGGAACTTGCCTCTCTGTGGCATCAGCTGTGTATTATTTTCATCCCAGCTGGAAGCAGGAGCACATCTTTCACAACCTGCTTCTGTATAAGGCTGCCTGCTTAGCCTTATATGCTTGGGAAGAGGTGTTCAGCATTGCAGTGTCCACCCCCTCAAGAGTTTGGATCAACTTGAGCAAAATGCTCTGACATACCCTGCCAATTTGCTCTTCTATTTTAGGGAGAGGTGCGGTGGGGCTCTGATCACAACCTAAGCATTCCTCAGGCCACCCATCCTCTGAGGGAACAAATCTTACTCACGCAAATAATCTGCTGTCTTGGCATAACTGCAAAGCAGCTTCCTATAGATCTGCCCCTGATGTCACCACGAAAGATGGGAAGTACTTAAGGGGAGCAAAAAGCTGTAAGCAGCATCAGAGAGAGATCTCTTTCAATAGCTATTCCAAAAGTGTAAGCAAGGTGTCACAGGCTGCGATGGCTTCATCGGCTTGTCGCTTTGAGTTGCTGAACGGCACAGCTTGAAATAGCTAAAAGTGCATCTGCAGAGGCCCAGGTCAATAATTTAACATCAGTTTAGCATCTTTAATAATTCAACATGGGTTCCTCCTATCTCCTCTTTCTGGGATAAATATAAAAACATAATATAGGTAGGCAGTCAGTTGGAGCTTAACCAGCAATTAGACTTCTCCATGGCTGACTTGTATTTAGAGATCAACCGACTGTATAGATAAGATTGACACTAGAATACCACATGCGAAATGTGGTGCAGTTATAAAGCCTCCTGTGAAACAGCCAAGTAGATACTCTCCTGTTCAAAGAGGGTTTGTGCAAAGGCAGTGGACATTCAGCAGTCAAATCAGCAGCCAAGTCAGAATCACAATAACTTGGGACAAACATTTTGACAGTGATGGACTCTGGGACTCATTTGATACCATGAAAGTAGCCACCCCTGTAGAGCAGGGCTACAGCACTGACACTTTGGCCTCGTGATGGTACAATCTCCATATACAGTTTGAACAGTGGTGAGTGTTAGCCAGTCAGGGTGTTCCCATCTGCTGACACCGTGTACTGAATGGTCCTTCCATTCCTAACCTGACTCACAGAAGATTTCCATCTGTCTTTGAATATTTAGTAGTCAGATGGAAATTGTTCCCAGGAGCTCTTCTTCAGTTCTGGAATTAATAATGATCCCAGATTTGGCCTTTGGACCAGTTTGTAGAACTGGTCTTTGTTTCTTAGTAGCTGTGATACAGCAAATGCCCAAGTCAGTGTTCATAACACAGAATAATATAGATAATACAATGCTCATAATTAAACTAGATGTATAGGTTTAAGTTAGAGTGTGACTGCTGGGGCCTGTGTTAATTTCTAAAGGCACGGTTTGTCCTAAGGAGTCAGGATTGCCTTCTCATGCAGCTCCAGGATGAAGCACTTTGTTCTCAGCAATCAGAACAGGGCAGAATTGGATCTCTCATGGTTTAAAATGACTAAAAACAGTGTTGTTTTTTTTTATTTGAACAGATAAGCAACCTTCTAAGGAGAAAAAGAAGAAGAAAAAGAAAAGCAAAGAGGTACTATTTAATTCCTCAGAGCTGATCTGCCATATTATCTCCCAGCCAAGGAGAGGGATGGCCTTCTACAGTGTACCCTGTGTACCTGGTGGACTTCTGTCCATTCTCACATCCCACAGCTGGATCTGTGCCTCCCAGGCTCTGCAGACCATTAAGCTTAAAAGCAAGCTTTTAGAACAGTTGAATTTTGAAAAGGCAGCGTGCAAGTTTGTAAAATGCGGGATTAAATAGAGCGGTGCATCTCTGCTGGGCTGAGGCTGTTGATAGCACATGACTTTTTTTCTAAGCAGAGGAGTGTCCCCAGCAGACCTGATTTCAGAGGTAGCAAGGGAAGTCTGCAGGAGGCTTTGTCTTTGACATTTCTGCCAGTCCAATACTGTGGTATTGTTGGGCACAAGCTGCCTGACAGACCACTACTACATGTAAACCAGATGGTCTTTCCTTTCTTCTGTCCAAACTCACAGAAGGGTCTTTGGGAATTAAGTCTAAGCCAGCCTTGGTTGTAGATGCTTCACCCTAAGTAAGGTTGCTGTCAGAGCCAAGTTTCGGGGTGATATATGCTGGGTTACTGGCATACTCAGAGGATTTACTAATAAAAATATTCTCATTTTGCAGGAAGAGGAGAAGTCTGTGAAAAAGAAGAGCAAACACAAGAAGAGCAAAGAGAAGGAAGAGAGCAAAGAGGAGAAAAAGAAAAAGAAAAAGAAGAGCAAGGAGAAAAATAGTGAGATAGATGAACTTGAGGCTTTTCTTGGAGGAGGAGGAGGAGCCACCGTGAGCAAGCCACGAGGAGGTGGGGACTATGAGGAGCTGTAGGCTGGCTGCATGTACACGCAGTGGACTCTTCTATCATGGCTGTCTCCATATTTTCTTACGAGTCACACCAGGACAGGTGCAGATGTGTAAAGCTTTGGCCATTTGTCATATATTCTCTCAAAACAGAGTTGGCAAGACAAAAGCTTTACATCTGTGTGTGCTGTTCTGGTGCATTCGTTACACAAAGAAAATCCAGCTGAGATGTACTTGAGTAAGGGGAATGTTCAGGGCATGGTTTCCAGGCCTGCTTCCGAGCTGTCATTTTTTCTCCTTCCAGCGATGCCCTTTCAGGTAGCTGACAGGTGTGGGAGGCAAAGAGGATCTGCCTCCTAGTCTGCCCCTGCTCTAGTCCAACCTGCACACCTGAAATTCCAGTCTTGTTAAGAGGAGTGCAACAAAACATGCCGCATGAACGCATCGTGCTCGCCTGTCTCAAGTCTTTAACTTTTTATCCTTCCTATTTTTTTAATGAGAAAGGTGGTATAGGCCATTGCTCCACCCAGCAGTTGATGAGCTTTTAAATCAAGCAGATCATGCTATGGTACAGCTCTCTAAAACAGCAGCCACAGGGCCAGAATGAGAGAGAGAGTGTGTGTGATTTTGGAGTCCTTTGAATGGGACCTTTCTGCACAGCAGCTTAATTAGCACTTACTGGTGCTGCTGTTGGAATTCATGAAGCCCCATTGATTTCCGTGGCCCCAGTGTCTCAGACACTACACGTAAGCTGCTATGCAGTTTGGGAAAACAATGCAAAGTGCAAAGCTAACCTGAAAAAGAGAGAGAAAAATCAATGCTTTTCTGCATTTCTCACCCTTGAATTTGCATATACTAGAATCCCCTCCCTTCGGTACCTCTCAGGGACATGACTCTCATGTAGAAATGAGGATATTCAGAGCTTCAGAACTGTCTACAGGGACATGTTAGCATGGCAAGGCATTTGCTTCTCAGGCATTTTACAGTCACGCTGTAAAACACCGGCTGCCTCCCTACACTGAGAGGGACAACCACTGTAGCTCAGACAGCACCCTTCCTGGTCCAGCTTCTGCTGCAGCCATGTTTACTGGGCTGAGCCTCCCAGCAGCCAACGTGCTGCCTTTCCCTGCCCCAAGTGGAGAGCCACCTCCTATCCCATGAGTTTGGGAAGACTTTTATTTTTTGCTTTGAACTTAAACCTGCTCAGCAGCATTAAACCTTGGTACCTGCTCAGCAGCGTCGGTTACCATTGTATGGGCACTACAGACCAGCCCTTTGCACTTGCCTGTGTCTCAGTGAGCAACCCCTGTCTTTGATGGAGCTTATTAGTTCTCCGTACCCCCTTCTGTTTTGGTTCTCGTGTCCCTTTCACAGCTCAGATAGTGAAGCTTCCTCCACGTTCTGTGCATTACATTACCCTGTTGCTTGCAGGTTGATATGAGGCTTGGTTTTGTTCTCCCTCTCCCCTTTTTGTTGTACAGTGTCAACCATGAAATCTAATCTGGGGTTTCCTTCTACATCCCTATAAAGCAAGGTGTTCTTTTGATCTGTTATCCACTGCAGATTTGTCTTGACCAGCAGGCACTTATCTGCTCCATTTTTACTTTCCCCCAGCTCCCAAAATGCACTTGTAACTGTTTCCCTATAAAACAAACTGGGTTTTTTGCTGCATGAGCAGTATACTGTTCAGGTCTGTTTGCCATTAGCATTTGCCTACATCTCTGAGCATTACAACATTTCACGTGACATTGTAGGGAAATTGCATGGGACAGTTCAAACTTTGCACGTCTGGGGAGGAAAAAGTGGATTGGGACGTGACCGGTTTGTGGCCTCTCTTGCAAAAAGGCAGGTGGGCGTTCAAGCTTCAGCTGGCTGCATTCCTGAAAGCGCTTCTGTTCTGTGAAGATTTTGGGTCATGTTCCATTTTGCATCGAAAAAACCTGGTACAATCCATTCTGACTATAAAGCTCTGTTGTACAACTGCCTCTGCACATCTTCTTCTCCACCAAAAGCATGTCTGGCTGGGCTCAGGAGCTGTGTGTCCTTCCAGGACTGTTCCACAGACGGGCATCCTGCTGCCCCTTCCTCATGCTGTTGCATTCTCACACTTCATGGAACAGGGCACTAAATTAAAAACTGTTTTTAAAAAAAAAAAAAAAGTTGAACTTAAAAACTATGAGTTCTGTCCCCTAAACTGAAGTCTGTCCTGAGAGAGCTGTTGTTTCACACAGCACAAGGGAGACAGCATTTCTGTTCAGCTCTACTTCCTTGCGACCGCAGCTCTTGGTTAGCAGAAGGCTGTACAGGCACCCTGTCCCGTGGAAACACTGATGTTGGCATTGGTTTGTCTGTCACCTGGGCCAGATTTGACCACTGTAGGAGCCTTTACACTCCCTGCAGCTCGTGTTCCTTGTCAGCACAAGGAGCTGAGACAAAAAAAATAGCAAAGATGAGTCATTGTCTTCCAAAATGCTCCTTTAAAAGAGACGAGCAGATGCAGGAGCTCTTTACTTGCACTAGAGCCCCAGGAGGGTGTGTGGCATGTTCTGGCTTTGGCAGCAAGGCCAGGGAAATCCCATCCTGTGAGTGAAGCGGGAGCATGGAAGGGAATAGCAGCAAAAAGGCACTTTTTAACTTAGACCTTTCTCCCTTTTCCAGGGAATGCTGAACTGCTTAGGGCTATGCATGAGGTGTCATCCAGTGCCAGCAAGTGTGAGTGAGGGGAGAAAGAAATAGACCTTGTCTGACCTGGGCTCTCACAGGCCCAGTCTTTCAAATAAGCTAAATATAAAAATTATATGTATGTGCCTGTCATTACGGGGGAGCTACTGCAGGATCACACTGATATAAATAGTTCCTGTGAGCATCTCTGGAAGTACCAGTGTATTTGCTTTTGGGTTTTATCAGTCATCCAAAAAAAATCAAGAGCTTGAGGCTGAGGAGCTACAATTTCTTTCAGTTAACGCTGGCCAGAGCTGCATGCTGGATGAGGTCTCGGTTGGTTTAGAGCAGCAGGAGTGAGAAGTGCAAATTTATTTCTGCATTTGTAGCTTGCCAGCCGGGCCTGGCTCCCAAGGGGAGCCCTGTCCTTGAGTGTGGCTGAGGGAGGCACACGCCTGGAAGCCATACTGCCTGCTCCCATGCCTCCACACCACTACCTGGTTGAGATCCACAGGGCCCTCGGTCACGATGAGATTGTGTCTTGGCTTCCACTGTGCCAGAGCATTCATGAGAAGTCATGAGAGGTACCTCTGAGGTCCCCTGCTCCCACCTGCTGTGTCTTCCCAGGCAGGATCGCTCAGCTGCTGACCAAGCCTCCCTGGGGTGTGGTACAAGAGCTGCCTGAAGAGCAGCCTCTGTTCGCTGGAGCATCAGGCTGGTCTGGCAGCCCTCCAGGAGGAGAGGAGACTAGTCTGCAGGAGTCTGTGTGTCTGCTTTGTGGACAGCATGTGTAGTATCTCAGCTGTGACAGCCAGGATCCAAGATGTGAACGAGAGCTGTGTGCCCAGCATTTATTTTGTGGAGTGTTCCTTGCTGTACCCGTCCCTGGAGCTGGGACAAACCAGCGTGACAGTTAGCAGCTCCTGTCACTCTTGGCAACTCCTGGTGTGACTGGATGCAGCTGCTGTAACAAGACAAGAGTGAAGTCGGACTCTGAGAGCAGACTGACATTTTGATCTCACAGACTTCACGGCGTTGCCTTCTGTGCTGGCATCCCTGTGGCTCCCCAGCTGGGAGCTCATTCTAGCCAGACCTTCCAGCTCACCTGCACCCAAGCGGCCTGGAGCTGTCTGGCTCCTCTGTGCGTATAGGTCTTCCCCTGAGGATCCCTCCTCTGCAAAGGCAGCATGTTCACAGCATCTTTCTCCTGATGGCCCAAGTCTCCTTAGCACAGGTGGCTGTCCCTGCTCGCTAAAGCTCTTGCTCATGTTAATCTGTGTTAGTGGCTGTCACAAAACTCATCCTTGCAAGAGAATCAAGCTGCTTAGCACTGCTGCTGCGCTGTGCAGGTCCCCAGCTCTGCATGACAGGCCAAAACGACTGCATCTCTTGATAGCCAGCCTGTGGCTTCCTCCGCCCCCTTGTCAAAATACCAGGTAGAAAAATAGCATAAGGACAGATTGACCAGTCCTTTCAGCTCCTACCACCCCCAAACCAGCCAAGTTTCCAGCATGCCTTTGGAAAATTGTCCATCAGTCTTCTGCCTCGAGACTCAGGAGCTGTCTGATAATTGCCATCCAGATTTATTTCTGGCCAATTTATGCTTATTTGTTCCTTTGCCAGCACTGTTTAAATACTGCTCCCTGCTCCTAGCCCTGTGCAGACAGAGCTCGTATCCCTGCACTACTTCTGTTGTGCTGGACAGGCTGTCCCCCGGCTGTGCTTGCAGCCGTCCTTGGCACCGGCTCCCTTTGAGTTCATCTTTCTGTGCTCATGCCAGTCCAGATGAGCTCATGCTAGGGCTGGTACTTACTGATTCCTCAACAATGCATCTCCTCCTGCACCCCATGATGGGCTGGCCTTTGTCACTGCTGGAGATTTGCAGCTAGCAGCCAGCTCACCAGTGCACCAGATCTTCATCATTCTGCATGATTTATGATAAGGGCTCCATGCAAGGAGCACAGTGATCCTGCCCATTGAGGTTTTCGGTTTCACCCTGTTTCTGTTGCTCCCATAAGGTCATAAGTTTTTCTGTGGCTTGACAAGGCCTGGGTGGGAATTTGCTTCCTTCCCTCCAGCAGTGAATATGAAAAAGTTACTGAAACTTGGGTTTTAGCTGAACACAAAATGAATATGGGAACTTGCAGGTTCTTTTGGAGGAGGCCAACCCTGCAAGCAGCTGCAGGCTTCTGGAGGTGCTGCAGGGCTGGACCAACACCCAGGCTGCAGCAAGCCCCAGTGCAGAACGGGCCAGGCAGCGCTGAAGGGAGGGCAGCGAGCAGGCAGGTGGCTGGCTGGGGGCAAGGTCTAATGGGCATGCTGCCTGCAGCTTCCCTGCAGTCAAGGGTCCTGCTTCCTGGAGAGACTGTAGTGCTCGCCTGTCCTTTGGGGATAGCCCTGAGCTTGCAAATGAGTGATTCTGGGGAAATCCTGCAGTAGGATGGGCTTATGGACCGGATGCTGTAACCTAGCAACGGTCTCAATCATGGCATAATTAAACCAGTGCTGGCTCAGTCCACTGCTTAAAGATACCAGGGCAAGTGGTTGAGCCTTTTTAACTTGTGGGTTTGCCTTCAACAAGCCTTTAGCATCTCAGGCATGTCACACACATTCCTGGCCCTGGCGTGGCTCACGGTGAGCATCCAGTCTTCATCCTTCAACCACTTCACAGGGAAGTTGCTTAGCAAAGAGAAATGATCCCTTGGCATCTCAGAGAGCTGTCGTGGCTACACCCAGTGGGTCAGGTGAGATGCGTAGTGGGCTAAGGCAGTGGGTTCAGGCGCAGAGCAGCCTGTGGGAATCCAGAGCCCCATTACAGGTTAAAGCAGCAGGTGTTCCCAGTACACAGGTGTTTGCTCAGAGCAGTATGCTGATACTGCCATGGAGCAGCAAGCCAGCCTGTGAACCCATAAAACTCCCTAATTCTCTCCAGATTGTTGGCAGGCTCTGCCTTACAGCGGGAGCGAGGAAGGGAAGCAGCGGTGTGGCTTTCTGTCACTGCAGAGGTGAGGGGAGGAGGAGTTGGGAGTGCTGAGTCTCCCAGTGGCAGAGGACACCCGAGAGGTGCTGTTCTCCCCTCTTCCACACACCTCTGCCTGCTCCAGGATTGCATGTGTTGGCGCGGGGGAGCTCTGCCGTGCCTGAGGTTTGGTCTGGATGGCAGCCGCAGACGGAGACCGTGCTGGTGTCTGCAGACTGGCTGCGGAAGGAGCCAGCAGGCTGGGAAGAGAGCAGGCTTTTCCCTGGAGCTGGTAGGAGAAACACTCCTCCTTGTGCCATTGGCGGGAAATGGCTCCGTGGCAGGGGGCGAGGTGGTGGGCTCCCACCCTGGCCTTGCTGCCTTGAGCACTGCCCGGTGTTGGAGTTGTCAGCCCAGCACCGAGGAGGTCAGTTCATGCGTCACTGGGGGGGCTGACGGCTTCGGGGGATCATGAGCTGGCACGTGGCATTACTGAGGCAGGCTGGAGCGGTGCCTGGCATCCCTGCCCGGCACTGGTGCTGCCGGCTCTGCCCGGGCTGCTGGGACAGAGCTCCCACCACACACTGGTGCTGCGTCCTGCTGGTGGGGCAGCCCTGAGACCCGGGGCCTGGCATCTCCCTTGTTTCAGAGATGAGGAAAGGGAGGTGATGGGAAGGAAAGAGAAGGAGAGAAGATGGAAGGAGGGGGGATTCCCCCTGCACCCAGCCCAGCCATCATGCTGTCGCCAGCCAGCCTGGCTGCTCCTTGTGCAGGGAAAATGGGAGCATCCCCCCTAGACAGGAGCTGTGGGGTGTCCAGCAGGCAGTGGCAAGGGGCAAGCAAGCAGGCAGGCAGGCAGGGCAGCTGCGAGCATCCCACCCCATCCCATCCCATCCCAGTTCTGCCTCACTCCCAGCTGTGGGATCCCCGTGTTCCCTTGGAAATGGGGGATTTCTTAGCAGTGTCCCATGGTGCTGCCTGCAGTGGGGGGAGGGGGAGGGGAGGGCAAGGTCTTTCCCATCTATCCTGCCCTCCTGTCCCCCCAGGCCTGCCTGTGACACTCCCCACCTCATCCCATGGGCAGGGGAGGGGGCATGACAGCTGCCAGCCCCCAGCTCTGGCCACCCCAAAGCCACTGCACTGGCCCTGCAGTGAGTGTGCTGTTCCCCAAGGGGCAGCAGCACGCCACCCGCCTCGGCTGCCCACACGCTGAGGGCAGCAGCCGGGGAGTGATGAGCCCAGGGCGAAGGGGAGGTATCAAATATTAATCTCTGCATAAATTCAGCAGCGGGGGAGGGAGTGGGAGGTTGCACAGCATCCCAGCACCTTCCTGGTGGCATCCATGTTGCACGTAGGTCCCCAGATGGGCTCTCCCTGGGGACCCTGGGGGCATTGTAAGGCACTGGGTGCCCATTTCCCATAGGGTGGCCATAGGTGGGTGCCACAGCCCCCCCATCCTGTTTTGGGATGCCCCACACAATTCCCCCGGTGCTGGAGCCCTCATCCTGGTAAACTGCTTTGGTGGCTGCAAGCATCCACGGGGAGTGACCCAGCCACACACGGAGCCCGGGGGCTGGCAGCCACCCCCTGCCTGCCTGCAGCACCACCGGCCATGGTGGCACAACACATCCCGTACCCCCTCTCAGTGTGGGAACCCGACAAGCTCCTGTAGCTGCACACTGGGGTCGTGCGGGTGTTTCTGCTGCGTTTGGGAAGCTGAGTGAGACTCAGAAGCTGTCTCCTCACCTGCCTCACCGGAGCTGCTCGTGCTCGACTCAAGTCGCACTCTCGCCCCGTTTCTTGCCGAGCCGTCATCCCGCGAGTGCAATTGCCCTGACGCCAGCCTCCATCTCGCAGGTGGCCCCGAGGACAGGCTGGCGGCTGCCTGCACCACGCTGTCACTTCCCGTCGCCATCCCAGTACTGAGCTGCCTAGCCCGCGCCAGGGCTGCTTTTCTCCCCCTCGACTCGCTGCCCTGCCATCAGGGCTGCCCAGCCCTTCGCCAACAAAACTACAGTGGGAACTTCCATGCTGGGCGGCAGCAGGTCCTGAGCTGCCGTCGGGGATCTGCCACGTCACACACCCGCTGCCCCAGACAGCCCTGAGCGCCCACAGGGCAGGATTAGCCTGTTGGGTCCCCTGGGCTTGCCAGGGCATCTTCTGGGAGGGCAGCTTGGCCTCTGTCCCTCCAGGCTGGGCATTTTTGGGACCCGCTGGCTCCTTGGCACCTGCCAGCCCATCACATCCCGTGGAGCAGGTGCCAGAGCACGACCGGCACTGGCCTGGCTGCCCAGTCTGCCAAGACGAGCACGTGGGCTCGCAGCTTCAGCACAAGGTGTGTCCGTCTGGGTGAGGATGCGCCCTCTTGCCAATCTCTCGATGATCAGCCCAACACATGTGGCAGAGGTGGATGTTGTTTGTGTTTAACATCCAAATTATTTTTCCCCAGTTGCTTTCTGAGCTTCTCTGAGCAATCAGCTCCTTTTGCCCTGCTGAGTTCCCCTGACACCACCACACCAGTGCCCCAGTCCCGCTGCCAGACTGGGGCTGGGAGAGTGCTGGGAAAACCCCTTTATGGGAGGCCTTTTGCTGCCCGCCTTCTGCCTCTACCTGCTTCCTCAGTGAGGCGTTGGGCTTCCTGGCAGAGTGATACAGCATTTTGCAAATGCCCAGAAAGGTCCTTCTAGCTTCAGAACTACCCTGTACTGGCAGTGTCAGAGCTGTCCTCCTCCACCCATGTCTGCATGGTCCCCACCAGCCTCCCCTGTCCCTTGCTGCCTCACTCTTGCTCAGCAAGTCCCCACACCCAGCGTGACGCAAGAGCTGGGGCTGGGAGAGGCCTCAGCCCAGCAGCTTTGGGGACTGGCCTCTGCAGCTGTGCCTGGCCCCACCAGGGTCAGCGTCCCCAGGGCATGCCAGGGGGACCGCACTTTGGGTGACCCCTTCCTGCTCTGAGCTGCACCAGGGTGCTCAGGAGATTCAGATATCCTGAGCCAGGTGGGTGTTGAATCTCATGAGCAAGCAGGGCTTTGGGCAGGGCAGGTGGCTAGTGAAACCAGCCAGCCCCAAAACCTTTGGGTTTTTTTTCATTTTGCAGCGCTGGGGCTGGGCTCTGCCTGTTCACCCCGCAGCTGCTCCCCACCACCCATGGGGACGCGCTGGTCAGAGGGAGGCACCGGTGATGGATGATGTGTGAGAGAGATGGGGATGGAGTGGGGCTCTTGGGGACCTTGGCTCTAGGACCAGCAGGATGGCGGTGAGGAGGCACCCAGCTCCATGGCAGCCACAGCAGGACGGGTGACCTCCGAGGACAGGGGTGTGGGGGCCCACAGGCACTGCCTGTCTGCATCATCCTCCAGCTCTGCATTCCCAGCTCTGCGTGACTCTAGTGATCCTTGGGGAGGACTGGCGAGCTGCCTCACAGGCTCTGTAGGACAGACACGAGCCCCCACATCCCCCTCAAGCCAAGGTCTGCCCTGCTTTGGGGCTGGCCAAGTGCCCAGCATCATCACGGACCCCAGTGTGACCTGTGGGCATGTTGTTCTTCTTGCCCCAGTTTCCCCTTTGGCTGGGGCACAGCAGAACTGAGCCTGTCACACGCAGACACGGTGTCCAGGGCCACGCTGCATAGGGTCATGGGGATGCACAAACCAAGCCCTCAGCCCCAGCCCCTGCTGCCCACCCCGTGCTCCCCAGCACAGCCAGGGTGTTGCTGGCAGTTGGTGAGTGATTAGTGTCAACACCTCCAGCTGCCATCGCCTGCACAGCACTCG
>NW_020799122.1:12083125-12085493 GCF_003259725.1 Athene cunicularia
GGGGGGGGGGCATTCCCCAGCTGCTATCAGCAGAGACTGAAGCAGGAGCTGGCGGGGAAACTGAGCCATGGGAATGGTGCGCACATCTCGGCTTTGCTCCCCGTTGGGGCTGGGGGAGGACCCAGCAGCGAGCAGGTAGAAACCCTGGCAGAGGCGGGGGGTTGCCCCCCCACGGGCCCAGCCTGGTTGCTCCTGGCCCCAGTGGCAAACCACAGCAGGACAGCCAGCTCACACACCCCAACGCAGAGGCAGAAGTTGCTCCTGCCTTGGGACAGGCGCCAGGCTGCCCTTTTCCCTGCAGGGTCATGGAAACAAGCCCCGGCTTGTGTTGTCCCTCTGGCCACTCACATGTCCCCCACCGGCAGGACGGGGGCCCCCAGCAGCTCAGCTGGGGACAAGCCCAGACCTGCACAGTCATGATGGGGGCCCAACACCACTGTCCTTTGCACAGGGGTAGCGGACAGCCCTGTCCCTCCCACAGATCCCTGCTGCCCATCTGAGGTTACTGCTGGGGGTCCCCCTCTGTCCGAGGGGCTGCCATCCCTGCAAGCAGCAGACGTGAGGCCGGGGGGGCCACCCCCCACTCCTGCCCAAGAGTCCCTTCTCCTCCTCCTGTGGGATCTTCCCCTTCCTTTCTCCCCCAGGCTGCCCTGGGCCTGATGAGGAGGTGTCCACAGCCCCAGTGACCTCAGCACATGCCATGGCGCTGCCATCTCTGTTGGCATGGAGACATACCCATGGGCCTGTTGGATCCCTCAGCACTTTCCAGCCTAAAATAGCAGCCACCCGTGGGGAGCAGATGGTCCCAGCGCCCCTCGCCATGGGGCTTGGGGGACGTGGTCCAGCCTGCTCATCCCCTGCCCTTGGGCAGCCGGGGCCCTCTGGCCACCTGAAGCACAGAGCTCTGGACGGGTGATCTTAATCTATGCAGGTGTGACCCAGGGCCACAGCTGCAGGGACAGAGGGTGGCACCACAGGGATGCCCTCATGGCAGGAACCTGGCAGCAGCATCCTCCATGCCCCGAGCCTCTGTGCATTGCCATAGGATTTGGGCTCCTTCATCATTTGGGTGACTGGACCCATGGTGGATGCTGAGCCCTGGCACACCCCTGGGCAGTGAGTTGGCCTGGCCCATGCTCCTGCGGGCATCACGAGCCTCTCCTGTGCTCGGCTCCAGCATGAGGCTGGTTGGCGCAGGGCCGGGAGCAGGCGGAGAGCAGATGGAGCGGCACAGTGGGGGCTGTGGAGGCCGCAGGGGTGGGAAGCCGGGGGCAGCAGGAGTGGCCGAAGCGGCAGCCCGAGCACTGTATCCTGCAGGGAGGAAAATGGAAGTGCTGGGGGCCAGTGGCGCCCAGCTGAGCGCAGCCCAAGGGCCCGAGGCGGCTGCTCAGCCACGTCTGTGCGGCAGGGACGAGCTGACCCTGCTCCCCAGCTCCGCACCTGTTCATCTGTGCGAGTTCCTGGGGCTCAGCCCAGCCCCAGGGAGGTCATGTGCTGCTGGCTCCAGTGGGCTTGGCTGTGCCCACAGTGTCCCTGGGAGCACAGGGGGCATTTTGGGGCAAAGTACATCATCCCGGGCTGCATTCCTGCAATACCAGTGTGCTGCACCCCTGTGCTCACCCCGGCACTCCTCTACCCGCTGCACACACAGAGACCTCGGAAGGATGCTCCCGGTGCCACGGCAGAGGGAAGGAAGGGTTTTGGCTATGGAGAATTCTGAAATCAAGCAAAACGTGGTATGCACCTGCTCTGCAGAGACATGTGGAGGGCGGCAGACCTTAGCTCTGGGCTCAGAGCCACGTGAGCTTCTGGCAGGTCCCCAATGCCGAAGCCCCTTGCTGGGGCATCCATGGGTGCTGGGACCCTTTGCTGCATCGTGGTGCCTCTCCGAGGCTGTGGGTGGTGGGAGATGGGGAAACTGAGGCAGAGCTCTGGAGCATTGGGGCCACTGTGTGACAAGAGCCATCAGATGCTGCCTTTGCCAGTCTAGGCCCGTTGCCCGTTGCGTTGCTGTGCAGCCCCCAACGGGGCAGCCCCGGCACCCCTGGGAAAATGAGGCCACTCCACGGAGGAGCTTACTGGGGGATTTCACTGCCCGGTTGGCCACAGGCAGGCAGGGTCACAGCAGTGTGCCAAGGTCAGGCGGGATGCAGGGGCAGGAGGGACGGTCCCAGGGGGTGCTGGCACTGGGGGGCTGCTGGCTCAAGGGCAGGTGCCGGCGAGGGGGGGGGTCATGATACACAGCGTGGGGCTGAGCCCCCCGGTACCTCGCCGGGAGACACCGGTGCCTCATCTGGGAGCACCAGGGGTCTCGCGGGTGACCACACCTGGGGTGCGGGGGGATCCCCTCGAGGGATGGCACCGGGAG
>NW_020799122.1:12086701-12090430 GCF_003259725.1 Athene cunicularia
GCCGTGGCAGCACAGTGTGCACTGGCAGGGCCCTGCACAGTCCTGCTCTACAGCCCACACGTGCTGCGTGCAGGCAGTGACCCAGTTCCTGGCAGCTTCCCGCGGGCCCCCCCGGCAGCCTGGGGTTGTTCCTGGCCCCCAGAATCCTCATGCCGCTGCCATGGGCCGGAGGGGCCGGAGGCCGGGTGCTCACGTGTGGCACAGTGGGAGCAGGGTGCCGGGCAGCATGGGGTGCCAGGCTGGCAGCGAGGGCAGCCCTCAGCTGCAGGCAGGGCTCCACCGGCAGGGCTGGGTGCTGAGTGGGGTGGAAGCGTGTGGGTGGCACCGGGCCCCGCAGCGGTGCCAGGGTGAGTAGTGGGGGGGTCCTGTGGGCTGCATGGGGTGGGTCCTGCTGGGTGCCCCTTGGCAACCCTGCAGGCCAGCCGGAGGGGAGCTGCTGTGCCAGGGACAGGCTGGATAGAGGTGTCCATGTGTCCTGCCCAGCAGTGGGGGCACAGGGGGGCTTTACAACAAACTGCCTGAGCCCTCTGTGGGGCAGGGATGTGGGCATGGGGCTGGCAGTGTCCCCAGGGGCTGTGTGCCCCTGGAGGGTGGCTCCTGCGCAGGGAGCTCGGTGGACACCAGCAGCTCTGAGAGTGCAGCCAGTGGCGTCAGCACCCCCGTGGTGACACGGCCCGGAGAGTCTGGGCAGGGAGACTGGTGCCTGCCAAGAGTGGGCAGGGCTGGGGGCGAGGCGGGACACCCAGTCCCCAACAGCCAGAGGGTTGGAGACCAGAGGGGACGCAAAATCCTCTCCCTGCGGAGGGGACTCAGCATTGGGGACAGCGGGGGTGTGGGAGCGCAGCGGCACTGGGCACCAGCAGTGTTGATGGGGCCATCCTGACTCTGCCCCCGCAATGGGCAGAGGATGCCCACAGCTTTGTGGGTGCTCTGATCTCCCTACGGTGCCGCAAAACCCTGGCTTCCCCCAGCCCCCCCGCAGTGCTGCCACCCCAGCAGCCTCCCCACGCACCCACGCTGTTCTCGCAGAGGAGGAATAATTTGGAGAAACCATGGCAACCCTGGGCAGCGCTGGGGATGCCAGCACTGCACTGTCCCTGGGTCCCCCCACTGCCATGGCCTCGTGCAGCTCTGCGGGCAGCGGGGAACTGCTGGGATGGTGGGGGGACTGCCAGTGCCCATGGGATGCAGTGCCCATGTCCCCAGGGCACAGGGATGCACACAGGGGCCTCACTGGGCTACAGTTCAGTTTGGCTCAGCAGGGTCTTGTGCCTGCAAGGGTCTCTCAGGGTGCTCAGTGTCCTCCCAGGGTACCCCATGGCTCCGGCAGCTGCCCCTCTGCCATGGCCAGGAGCTTCCTGGGACCCTCACATGCCTCTTTTATCTTGCAGTGCTGGGATGGAGCTGCCGCAGGGCCCTTGGCCAGCTCAGCCCACCCCCCTCCTCCCTGCTGCTGCCGGACCAGGTAGGACCCTGGGCTGTCGTTCCCTGCCCACCAGCTGCCCCGACACCACGGGGATGGGCTTCCCAATGCCATTGCTGGCACCACTGCGGTGTGGGGTGCTGCCTTCCCAGACCCACTCCAGCTCCCAAGTGTTGTGATGCAGCAGGGCCAATGCTGAGCCACTGCTCCAGGGGCAAACCTGCTCCCCCAGCCCTGGAGGCACTGGGATCCCCATCTCCTCCTGGCATCAAGCTCTCCTCAGCCCACCCCAGGGACAGACACCCCAACCCCACTGGCTCTGGCATCTGTCTCCCCCCCAGCTTTGGGGTGAGACAGGGCTTTATCTGGGTAATGAGGGGGGAGCCAAGCCCCCCTCCCCATCTCTCATAGTCAATACTGTTTCTTGCCAAATAAAGTCTATTCCTTTCCTCCCAGAAATACCTTCCCTGTGGTCCTCTGCTGCTGTATAAAGACAAATGCCTTTTGCTGTGTACCTTTAGTATATTCTGGAGCAGCTGGCCCTCACCTGCCCTCCTGGGCCCCTTGGCCACGTGGCTAAAAAAACAAACCTTCATAGGATGTGGCGAGCATTAAAGCCAGCCAAGTAGCCCTGCCATGGGCTGTACGTCCACCTGGTGCCAATGGCCGCCTGCAGCCGGCGCACAGTGGGCTTTTGGTGAGGATTAGTGCCACAACCCACTGGGCCTTGCGGGCAAACCACCTTGTCTGCTCTCTGGGTTGCTCTGGGGGCCTTGTGCTGATGTGCCCCCCTTGTCACACAGCTGTGTCACGCATGTGGCTGGGGACTCTGCCCACCCCGGCCACCCGTGCAGCATCGTCCCAGACCAGGTGCTAGTGCACAGTGGGTGCCAGACCCCCTGTCCCACAGGAGCTGCAGCCACTATCCCACTTGCTCTCCAGCCCAGGAGAGGTGTCCTGGTTGCAGGATGCAGGAGAGGACAAAGGTGGTGCTGCTGAACCAGCACAGCCCCTCCGGCAGGGCTGTTGTGGAAGAACCCCGGTCTGTCCTGCCCAGAGCCCCCGGTAGCAGCAGAGGAGTCGCTGCTGGCATGTGGGGTTAGGCACCGGCCACAGCACCCACCTGCCAGCCCCCAGCACTGCCCGTGCCGGTCCGGAGCTGACCCAGGGACCGATGTGGCTTCAAGCAGCCAGGACTGTTGGCACCCCGCAGGGGTGTTCATGAGCCACAGTGTCCCCCACCCTAGAGCCCCAGAGCTGCGATGGCTTTGAGACCACCACGGTGGGTGCTCGTGGCCCCGACCCCTGGGTAATGCTCCTTCTTGCACTGCCTACAACACTGGTGCTGGGATGGTGCTGCTGCGTGTGCTGGGATGGGGGTGCACATGGTCCCAGGAGACCCCACAGCCACTCGGATGCTCACAGCAGGGGCCGGGTACACGTTCCCCATCTGCTATGGAAAACCCTGGTGGCCCCAGCCCCGTTCAGAGCTGCTATTCCCTGTAATGCTGCAAGAGGGTCCCCGTGTCTTCTTGCACCCTAGGAACAGGGGCATGCAGTTGGTGGCCTCCTCTCCCTGCAGTGAGCTGGCACCCCTCCCTGCCTGCCCTGTGTTGCCCGCTGCACCCACAGGTGCCCTGCCATCTGCTCCGTTATTTGCACCCTGGATTTGGAGCCCTTTTCCAGCTTCTTCCCCCAGTTGGGATCTCACTAATACCAGCAGCAGCAGAGGCTGGGACTCCCCTGACCCCTCATTTCTGAAGAAGTGGCCAAACCCTCCCCACCCCAAGCCAGGAGCTGTGGGGATTTATCCAGTTGTCATCGTGGCTCCCTGAGGTCTCCGCCAGGATTTAGGCGCCTTCATCTGTTCTCTTGTAGGGCTGGCTGCCTTCTGAGGCCGTCTGAAGGGGAGCTGGCAGGAGAAGAGTCGCTTTTAAGATGACACGAACAGACCCGCCTGACATCCTGGTGTCTACAGTGTACCAAGACATAAAGGTGGCCACCACAGCCCCCAGGGATTCAATTGTCTGCCAGCCCCTGGCACAATGTGATGCCTCCATGTCCTCGTCCCTGCCCCGCGAGCCGCAGCCCTTCAACAAGCGCCACTGCAGGAGCTTTGACTTCCTTGAGTCATTGGACGAGCAGCTGGGCACCCCCCCAGCCATGGAGCGCTCCTGCCCGCGCCCTGGCACCCCCGAACCTGCACCAGGGCCGCCAGGCAGGCGGGTGCCACCCAAGACGGACCCTTACACCGGCAGAGTGCCCCCGCCGAGGAGCGAGCCGAAGCGACGCGCCCGCTCCAAGAG
>NW_020799122.1:12090480-12093851 GCF_003259725.1 Athene cunicularia
ACGTCAAGTGCCGAGTGGACATCAAGCCGGACGAGGCGGTGCTGGTGCACGCGGCGCGCAGCCTGCGGGCAGCCCAGAACAGGCAGGAACCGCCGCGCTGGCCCCGTGTGCCCGGGGCTTCCCGCAGCCTGGCAGTGCCGGGGAGCAGGCAGGCGTCTGCCTCCCGCACACCCACCCCCAGCGATTCCTACAGCGGGGACCCCCCGCTCCTGCCCTACCCCGGCGAGTACTATGAGGCAGACCCCCGGGCGCTGGCATACCAGACGGTGCCGGTGCCGGCCTCACGGGAGTTCAGGGAGTACCCGGAGAGGGGCTGCATGACCTTCTCGGCCGCCAGCGTCCCTGCCAAGTTCTTCTACGCAGAGGAGCCGGCGCGCTGCCCCAGCCCCGCCATGCCCCTCCGCAGCTCCGGCTACGCCAGCTACCCCTACCCTGGCCGCCACACCATCCCCCAGCACTTTTACACTGAGGACCCGACCAAAGCCGCTATCCACACGGTGCCACCCCGGACGTTGTACGTGGAGGAGGCGCGGGGCTACCCGGTACAGGAGGCGCCTGCCCGTGCCTTCTATGGGGATGAGCCCCGCTTTTATGCCCCCCGCGGCACCCCTGTCAAAACCCTCTACACCGAGGATGCCCGGACGTACCCGGCCCTTGGCTCCTCTGCGCGGGTCTTCTATGCTGAGGACTATGGGAAGTACCGGGAGCGGGAGGTGCTGTCGCGGACGTGCCCCCCACCTCGCAGCACCCAACCCTTGCACTTCAGTGACTGGTACTGCCCTGAGCGGGGCACACTGCCCTACCAGACCTTGCAAGTGTCACGCTTTACCCCACAGCCAGCCGGGCGCGAGGCCATGTTCTCCTCCTGGCACGCCAGCTATGGCGTCACCCCTCCACGACTGGGCCGGGAGAGCCAGCACTACTCCAAATCCTGGGATAACATCCTGGCGCCAGCGGCGCGCAGGGAGGAGGTCCTGCAGCGCGGACGCAGCTATGAGAACCTGCTCGCCCAGGAGCAGCACCGTGCCTTATCCCCTGAGGAGCGCCGGCAGCCGGTGGTGATCAACCTGTCAAGCTCGCCCAAGCGCTACGCTGCCTTGTCCCTCTCAGAGAGCTCCATCCTCGAGAGGGTGCATGCTGACGGTGGCCGTGGCCCCCCAGGCCGCTCCTGGTATGTCACACCGGAGATCACCATCACCGACAATGACATCCGCGCTGATGGGCTGGGCAGGAGTGAGAGGCGCTCGGCCAGCTGGGATGTGCTGGATGGGGGGCGGGAGCGCGGCCCCTACACCGTGCCCTGTGCCCCACAGCCCGTCCCCAGGGAGAGCAGCTCGGGGCGCCAGCGCAGCCTGGAGCAGCTGGACGAGCTCATCACAGACCTTGTCATCGACTACAAGCCGGCACCAGGCCACCGTGCCGGGGACAGGGACAGTCTCGCTGAGCAGCTCAAGCAGCTTCTGAGCAGCAGCACCACAGGGGCCCCCCGACAGGGCGAGGGCAGGAAGGTCCCTCCCAGCGTGCCTGAGGGACCCCGACCCACAAAGGAGCAGCCAGGTCCCAGCTCCCGTGACAGTGCCCCGCGCCCCCCACCCACCTCACTGTCCGTTGGCCCCTTCGAGAAGTCTCCGGAGAACTGCTCACCTGACCTGAGCGCGGAGGAGGACGACATGATGATGTGCTCCAACGCCAAGTGCCGGCGGACAGAGACCATGTTCAACGCCTGCCTCTACTTCAAGTCGTGCCACAGCTGCTACACCTACTACTGCTCCCGGCACTGCCGCCGTGAGGACTGGGACACGCACAAGGAGAGCTGCGTCTATGGGCGCGTGGGCAGCATCTGCCGCCACGTCCTGCAGTTCTGCCGGGAGAACACCGAGGTGCACAAGGCCTTCTCACGCATCGCCAAGGTGGGCTACCTCTCCCGTGGCCGTGGCGTCCTCTTTCTGGGCTTCCCCAATGCCGGCTCAGCTGAGAACTTCCTCCAGTTCGGGCTGGAGAGCCTGCTGATGTCCCCCACCTACCTGTCCCTGCGGGAGCTGGAGAGCTACTCGGACAACCTGGGGGAGTATGCCCGGGAGCTGCGGGAGACGGGCAACCAGTATGACCCCGATGAATGTTTCCTCCTGAATGTAACTGTGGCCGTCACTCAAAAAGTGCCGGAGAGGCCATCGCCAAAGATGCAGGTGCCGACGGTCAGGAAATATGCCAAGGTGGCCTTAGCCTCCTCCAGCCCTGAGAAGAAGATCCTGAAGAAGGAGCGGGACATGGAGACACTGATCCTGACGCCTCCACCCGGCACAGCGGACATCGACAAGGAGGGGGAAGAGGGCCGCAAGGCGCGGGAGGTCTGCTTCATCAACATCCAGCGGGAGCTGCGCATCCGTGGCGTCTTCCTGCGGCACGAGTTCCCCGCCGTCTACGAGCAGCTCTGCGACTTCGTGGAGAGCAACAAGCGCTTCACCCCCACCACCATCTACCCCATCGACAAGAGGACAGGCAAACAGTTCATGTGCATGATCATGGCAGCCTCCGAGCCCCGCACCCTCGACTGGGTGGCCAGCCCCAACCTCCTGGATGACATCATGTGAACGTGGGGTGTGGACCCCCCCAGCACCCCCTGGGTCACCCCCCTTTGTAGATAGGTGTTGCCCTGTCAGCACGGTGGGACGGGGACCCCCTCTCCGATGCAGCCCCAGGGGAGGCAGCTGCGGTGGGCTGCCAGTGCTCAGCCTTGGCTGAGGGAGCTGCAGCCAGAGCCACGGTGGGGCCGGGCTGGGGGGGCCACGGGCCGAGGTTTCCTGTGGGGTGCAGGTCCCAGCCAACGTCCTGGCAAGGCCCCAGAGAGCCCTCTTGGGGCAAGCGGTGCTTGGCCTGAGTGGGGGCACCCCAGGCACCCTCCCCAGCCTCTGCCCACCAGCCAGCCCGACTGCCTGCACACCCAGACCCCCCCGCCGTGCCTGCCCACACCCCGTGCCTGTGCCCAGAGCCCTGCCTGGCCTCCCCAGTGCCCCCAGTACCCGGGGTCCCGCAGAGCCCCAAGGCACTGCAGGGGCTGTGCCCGGGCTGGGGGTGCCTGTACGGTCTGCGGGTGGGAGCAGGGCGCCACAAGGTCTCTGTGTCCGAGCATGTTACTGTCCGAGGTCCAGTGGGACCCTGTAAAGGCGGCTGAGGCACCCTCGGGTGCCCCCCGGGACCCCTTAAAGTCTCTGGGTACAGGGTCCCTGCATGCGGGGTGGGGTTGGGTGGTCCCTGGATGTTGACACGGGCGCGGGGCCGTGTCCAGTGCTGGGGGCCGAGCCAGGCCCGGCCCAAGGGAGGGTGGTGGGCAGCCCCGGTGCCCCCGGGGCGCACGCCCACCTCCCTTCCAC
>NW_020799122.1:12093901-12107354 GCF_003259725.1 Athene cunicularia
GTGCCTGGGGGGCGGCCGCCTCTCCCACCGCCCCCAGGAGAGGAAGATCCACGTCTACGGGTACTCGGTGGTAAGCGAGGCGCCGCGGGGGGGGGACGGGGGATGCACCCACCCGTGGACGCGCCTTCTCCGCCTCCCGACGGCAGCACGAGCGCCCCTGCCGGTACCGCTGCCGCTGGCTGGACCGACACCGGGTCCCCTCGGGAGCAGAAGGGCCGGGCCGAAGGGCAGAGGGTGCCGCCGGGGCCTGGCTGGGGGTGCCCACGTCCCTTCGGGAGTGCCCCAGGAGGGTATCGGGGATGCCGGGTGCCGGTTTTCCCAGCCCCGGGGTGGCTCCATCCCTCAGCCCGGTTGCCGTGCCGCGCTGTCTGGCAGCGGGGGCCGGGCTGAGCTGCCCGTGTCCTGAGCCACTGCCACCGAGGGCTTGGAGCTGGCACGGGCTCAGCAGCACCGTCTGCTGCCGGGGGGTGCTGCTGGGGCATCCGCTGTCGGCGAGCTGCCCCAGGGCTTCGCCAAGCTCTCCCACAGGTCGTAACTGCGCTGCCTCTACTTTGGACCCTCTCTCCTCTGCCAGGGATTTGGGCGAGCGGACCACTCCGTGACTACGGAGAAGCTGAAAGCCAAGTACCCAGACTATGAGATCACCTGGGCAGACGAAGGCTACTGACTTGCTCTGGCTGGGCAGCGGCGCCAGCCTGAAGCTGGCACAGCCGGATCCAGCGCCGGAGCAGTGGCAGCAGGCTCCCCGTGCTCTGGGTTCTCCTGTTTTTCTTTGTGTTGAACTCGTCTGTTCTCTGCTGTCACCCGGCTTCCCACGCGCCGTGGGTGCTCCCCACCTCCCCAGCGTGGCGCGGTAAAGCCTCGGTGCAGCTGGTGGGTGCTCTGTCCTGGTCTCCCTGGTGGCGAGGGGGTTTGTCCCACGTGTGTATGTGAGAATTAAACACGTTGGGAGCACAGTTCCTTGCGTGGTCACATGTTCACAGCTCAGCCTGCACCTTCCCCTGGTTCTGGGTTGTGCCCAGTCACCCACAATGGGGGTGACTCCCCCCCCTCGGTTTTCCAGCCACTTGTGGGGGGCCTGACCCCAGACCTGGCAGGGTCTGGGGTGGGGGCAGCAGAAAGTGTGTCAGAACTAGCCTTGAGAAGGGCTAAGGCAGGGAAGGAGAAAGCAGTGGGCGCCCACGCCTGGCAGAGGGAAGGGCAAGGTGGTCCTAGGGGAAGGAACACCCTCATCTCCTGCTGGGAGGGAGCCGAGCTGCCTGGGAGCATGGTTTGGAAGAACAAACTCATTCCCACCCAGGCAGCTGGTCACACCATGAGGTAGAGCATCCTCCTGGACAGGCAGGACTGGCTCCTGTCCCTCAGTATTTCCCAGGGAGACTCCACTTAGACTTCCAGTGAAGAGCTGGGTGGTGAGACTGGGAAAAGCTGCTGGAGCCTTTGGTGGCAGGAGAGCTTGAGGGGGACGTGCAGGTCAGGTTGGGAAGGTGAATTGCTCAGTTGCCATCCCATACAAGGTTGGGGCTGGAGGAACCTCACCACTCCATGTCCCCAGCCCTGTTTCACTTGGGCTGTGATTCTGTTTGCTCCCAGTTCCTGCCTGTCTGCTTTGCCTGCTGCTGCCACCCTGCCTTCCCCTCTTGCCATCGGGGATGCAGGCATCTAGACAGGAGATGGATCCTCTACCTGGAGCTGTGCAGGGCCAGAACAACCTGCTGAAGCTCAGCCCCTGTGCCCGGTGTCCTGCGCCGAACTCAAAAGATCATGGTAGATGGGGATGAGCTTCATGGGCCAGGCTGGGGCTGCAGGGCCCACTGCCTGCCTGGTGGCTCAGGGCTGGAGCTGTTTCCTGAGGAGGATCATGCCCATCAGCCTTGCAAGCTGGTGGAGGGGGAAGAAAACGGGGGGCTAAGTCCATGTGCCCTGGACACACATTAGGTTGCACTGACTCACTCTACAAAAGTAGCTTTGCTGTGCCCAGCAAGGTGTTTACCACTTCCTTCATGCTGGGGTGGATGTCGCCCAACAATCAGGTGTGCACTGAACACGGGTGGCTGTTAGGTGGGGGCTGAGTGCCTTGTGTTGGTCACATGGAGGAGCAGAGCTTCCCCTCAAGTCCCTGGATCACAGACCTTGGAGGCGCCTCGGGAGGTGTCATCCCTCCCCTGCCCCGCAGGGCTGGCAGCAGCAGGTTGCCCCGGGCTGTGGCCAGGTGGGTTTTGGGCATCTCCACGGATGCAGACCCCACAGCAGCCTGGCCAACCTGCTTGGTTTTGATGAACCTCACAGGAGAAAAGTTTTTTCTTAAGATTAAGTGATGTTTCATGTTCTCACTTTGTTGTTGTTACCCTCGTCCTTTCATGGGGCACTTGCTCCTCGGAAGAGGCTGGCTTTTTGCTTCCTCCTGCTGGGTCTTTATACACATGGGTGACATCTCCCTGCACCTTATCTTATGAGACCAAGCACCTCCAGCTCTCTCAGCCTCTCCTCGAGGGAAGTCCAGTCCCTCTGTCATTGTCACAGCCCCTTAGCTAGATCTGCTCCAGTACACCCAAATCTCGTACTGGTGCCCAGCATCCCTGTGTCTCCCCAGTGCAGAGGAGAGGGATCAGACCTGCTGGAGATGCTCTGCCTGTGCACCTGGGAGGCTGGTGGCTGCTTTGCTGGAGGCCGTGGCACTGGCTCATGGTCAGTTTGGTGCCTGCCAGTTTTCCAGGCAGCAGGGGGTGAGCAGGGCTGCCTGCAGCTTCTGCCAGCCCCAGGGTGCCCAGGCTGGGAGGACACAGTGTTGCTGGCCTCTGCCCGTCATGGCTCATGCTGGGGAAGGGAGCTGAACCCTGCATTTTACTGTGCCTGATGCAATTGTGCTGTCCAAGGCCATTGGCTAGGAGGGGAGAAACCTCCACACTCAGCCTTCAGCAACGGGGCACAGGGGCTGCTGGCAGCAGAAGCAGGAGGGCTACCCTGGGGCAGCGTAGCCCCCATGAGCCCTGGCAGCAGCTTCTCCAAGTGGGGAAACCGAGGCAGGGGCAGTGCTTGCCATCAGCAGGCAGCTCCAGCAGTGCCATATGGGGCTCTGGTTGCTGAGCCACGCTACTTCCAGGCTGAACAGCCCTTCCTGGGGCTCTGCCAGGGTTGTTCTGCCCCAGGAGTGATCTGGTTGTGGCCCTAGAGCTGTGCTCCTTCACCCTCTGGCAGTTGTGAGCTGGGTGCTGAGATGTTCCTGCCAGACAGAGTAGTGCTGGCAGGGGTGAGGGGTGGCTCCTGCCGATGGCACCTCTGGGCCCCCAGGCTGTTGAGAGAGGCTGCCAGGAGGCTGGGGAAGGAGCACTTCAGGCAGCCTGCCAGGCTCTGCGCTGGCCTGGGCATCCTCCCAAAGCGGCTGCTGCACAGACTGCACGTGGCAGTGGGAGCACAGGGCTTCCAGGCTGTTCTGCCCATACCAGGCAGACTGAGAACCCCCTCCTGCCTGCCATCGGTGCATCCTGGGGGACTGCCCCCACGGGTCTTGGGCTGGGGTGTGCTGGAGTCCCGGCTTTTGGCAAGGGCAGCTCAGCTGTGTGCTGGGACAGACTCCTCCTGCATGTCTTGCCTGTCTCTGCTTCCTCTCCCAGCCTGTCCTGAGTCTCCAGTTTTGTTCTGAATTCAGAGCTCCAATGTTTTTATGGTTAAACCCCGTGCCAGTCCTAAGGATCCCCGCCTGCCATGGCTCACCATTGCCTGGTGCATCATGACCCATTTATGCCTTTCCTGCCTTGTGGTTGCTCCTTGCACCCCATTCCCACTGCCCTCCCTGGCCAGGGTGCACCCAACTGCCAGCCCATGCCTCCCATCCAAAGGCTATGCCCTGCACCCAAAGGCTCTTCCACTGCTCCTTATGCTCAGGGTCTGTTTATTCCTGTGGTTAGACACAATACAGCCCAGGCAGCTGGCACAGCACCCATGCCCCTGCAGAGGTGCCAGCTTCTCCCCCAGGGCTGGCAGCATCACCAGCTCAGGAGGAAGAAGTGGCCTTTCCCCTCACCAAGCCAGTGTGTGCCCCTGGACCATGCTAACTGACCCTGTCCCAGTCAGGGTGGCACCCAGCATCTTGTCCTAGTTGGAAAAGGAGGGCCAAAGAGGAGGGGTTTGGAGGCGCAAAGCATCCGGAGGTCTACTGGGGTTGCAGAGCTGCCAGCTTGCTGCCGGTGATGTCAGCAGCGGTGCCGGACAGCAGGACCACAGGTGGCTGTCCCAGCCCTGCGAACTGCCTCGCCATAAACCCCACTGGGAAGCTGATAACGATGGGGCTGAAGTCCAACGCGGGGCAGGTCCTGGGGAGCAGATTCCAGCTCTGGGCTCACGGCGTGGCTTCCCCCACCAGCCCCGTGCCTCTCCTGGCTCTATTTTACCGTCGCTGCAGCCCTGAGGCCAAGATGTCCGGACAGGCAGCGCTCGCCCTCCTGCTGCTGCTGGGTGAGCTCTGCTGACACGGGGGGGTCGTGCTGCGGGGAGGGAAGGGGCTGCAGCGCTGGCTGCTCCACTCTGTCCCTCCCCAGCTTGGGCTCCCGTGGGGATTGTTGCTTCCCCCAGCCTGGGGGGCTGCGCTCTGGGGTGTTGAGGCAGACACAACCCAGTAAAACCTTCTGGGCTCTGCTGGTGAAGGTCAGCCTGGGGTTCCCAGGCCAAGCACTAGAGCCAGGCTGGGTATTGTCAGTGGCTTTGCTCAGTGTGGATAGGAAAATGCCCAAATTTTCCTGTTTCCCCCAAACCAGGGGCTGAGACTTGGAGCAGGGGTTTTATATACCAGTCCAGAGGGTCAGTGCCCCTGCCCTGGGGGCTCTGGCACCCTGAGGGCACATGGGAGTGGGGTTGGTGGTGGGAGATGGCAAAGTGGGAGATGTGGGAGGTGGGGGCACTGGAGCAGTGGCAAGGGGTCCTGTCCAAGGGACAGTGCCTCTGGGAGGTCAGCACTCCCCCCAGAAGGGTCCCACACTGGGAAACCCAGACAAATGTCACCTGCAGGCCGCGTGTGCCCTCTGTCACCCGCCATGGGCACCGTGCCCAGATCCTTGTGGGGTTTTCAGCCCCATTGTCTGTCCCATAGCCAGGACTGTCCTCCCCAGCGGGTCCATAGTCATCAACAGCTGCAGCAGCACGGCCGAGCAGCTCTGCAACTTCGTCTGTGACTGCAGCAACTGCTCCGATGAGAACCAGTGTGGTGGGTGCCGGCCCCCTCCTCCTCTGACCCCACTCCTGGCCGAGAGCAGGCAATGGAGCTAGGGGCATTGTGGGTGCAGGTCCCTGGGGTGGCTGCAGGTCCCAGGGTGGGTGCAAGTGTCCAGGGTGGGTGTGGGTCACTGAGGTGGGTGCAGGTCCTCCAGGTGGGTGCAGGTCCCTGGGGTGGACATAGGTCCTTAGGCTGGACTCGGGTCCCTTAGGGTGGGTGCAGGAGCCCAGGGTGGGTGCAGGTCCCCAGGGTGGTTGCAGGAGCCCAGGGTGGACCCAGCCCTTCCCTGACACCCCATCTCCATGCCCTCAGGGTACCTGTGGGGCTCGGCAGTGCTGGGCACACCCTTCACCTGTGATTTTGAGGAAGGTGACTGTGGCTGGCAGGATGAGAGCACCTCAGCTTACAGATGGGTCCGGAGCCGGGCCAGCCTGGCCACGTGGGGCACAGGGCCCCACTCAGACCACACTGTGGGCACCAACCTGGGTAAGCGGGAGGTGCTCAGCTGGCGAGTGAGCTCTGGATGCCCGCAGCACCGCACCTCTGGGCCATGGGTGCCCTGAAGCCAGGATGGAGGGGATGGATGTCTGTGCCCTGCCCATCCTTGTAGGGTGGAGGGGATCAAGCAGACACATGGTGGGGCAGGAGTGGTGCCGGGCACAGCTTCAGTGCCATCTCATGGGGCTGCAGCCCCTGCTCTGCTCTCTGCCTTCCCCAGGGTGGTTCATGGTGACTGTGTCCCCCCCAACAAAGACCACAGCCACGGCCTGGCTCCGGTCACCGGTGATGCGGGAAGCAGCCGCCACATGTGAGATCAGAGCCTGGTACCACCTCTCGGGAAGCAGTGAGGGTGCCCATGGTGAGCATGGACGGGCCTTGGGGTACCAGACACAGAGAAATGATGGTGGGGGGCTGTGGGGAGGGACGGATCCATCTGCCCATGGTAGGGACAGAGCCACTGGCACCTCAGGATGGGTCTTTGCCATCCCGCTCACCTCTTTCATGCTCTGCAGGCAGAGCTGATGGGGCCCTGGCTCCAGTCCCCAGAGGTGGCGGGGCTCGGTTCATCCTCGCAGGTACCCCCCAGGGTGCCAAGGACTGTGTTTTGGGGCTCCCCACAGGGCTCAACCAGACAGAGTGGCCGGTGCTGCGGCTGGCCATGGCATACAGGGACGAGGTGGTGGGGCTGTGGCAGAGCCCCAAGCGTGAAGGCGAGGGCTGGCACCAGCTGGTTGCCTACCCAGGCCGCATAGCGGAGCAGTTCCAGGTGAGACAGGGCAGTGCTGGCACCTGGCACCATCCCCACGAGCTGGGGCCAGAGGGGCCAGGTGATGCCCCAGGGGCCGAGGCTGCCCGGGTGCTCAGCTCACGCCATCCCCCTGCTCTTGTTGGCAGCTCATCTTCACCCTGACACAACTGCCCACACACGAGGCAGAGCTGGTGCTTGATGACATTGTCTTCAGGAACTGTGGCGTGCAGGGTGAGTCCCGCATCCACTGGGGTGAGACCAGTTTGGGCTTTGCCCCCGGGGGAGCTCTCCTGCTGCCTGCTGGGTCTCAGGGGCACCTTGCCCTGGTCAGGACATGGGGAAGGGTGCAATAGCTTATATCTTGAGCCACCCCAGGGAGGGATATGAGGGGCCCCCTGTGGGGCCAGCCGTCTGCTGACAGTGTGTGACACTGCCCCAGAGCCCGGGCAGCAGCTCTGCGGGGCAGAGGAGAGCCGCTGCGGACGGGGCTCCTGTCTGGCACAGCACCGCTTCTGCGATGGCACTGACGACTGCGGGGATGGCTCGGATGAGGATCCAACATCGTGCAGTGAGCATCCCTGGCCCTGGGGAGGGGGGTCCTGCCCACTGGCCCCCCAACCATATGGATGGGCTGAGGGTCTACCCAAAGTCAGGCCATGGGGCTGGCAGGGGTGACCCCGACTCTGCCCCCCAGCTGTGCAGGATTTGGGGTGGGGAGTGGCATCAGCCCAGCCCATTGAAGGAACCTCCTTGTTGGGGGGAGGGCTGGGACCTGCTGTCCCTGTGTCACTCTGCTCTCCCTCTCTCCCCACAGAGTCCTTCACCCTCTGCTCCTTTGAGCAAGATCTCTGCAGCTGGGTGGCAGAGGTCGGACAGCCAGCATGGGAGAGGAACACGAGCCTGAACCTGGGGACTGGCTACAGCATCCCCATGCGGGATCACAGCAATAACAGCAGGGCAGGTGCGTGGCTGGGCACTGGCACCCCAGGGAAACACCACCACAGGTCCCTGGGGCATCACTGGCCCTGGGGCAGATGGGCCCTCTGGCCCCTGCGCTAACACACACCTGGACTTGGCTTAAGGTTGTGCCAGGAAAACACCATCTTGCACCCGCACACTCGGCCTGGCACCACTCATCCCCTTTCTGGTGTCTTCCACAGGTTTTTTCCTCCACGTAGGCAGTTCCTCAGCCACAGCTGCCAGCGGCACGGCACGGCTCAGCAGTCCCACTTTCCAGGCCACCAACTCTTGCTCTGTGAGTCACAGCCAGGACCCTGCATCACAGCCTGTGTGGGCATGGCAGTGGTGGGGGACAGGGCACCCAGCTGTGGGGACCCCCACTTGGGTCTGGGGCTGCAGTTGGCCCTTTGCTAGGATGGGCAGCAGATTTTTGGGGGTGGTTTGGTGACATCTCTGGTGCCCATTGGGAGCTCTGAGCTCCTCCAGCCCCATTTCTGTGATCATCCTACGGGGCAGCAGTCATGCCATGGGGTGTGGGGGGCTGCATGGCCCTGTGCTGAAGCTTCAGGGCTCAGTTTTTCCCCTCTGCCTCCCCAGCTCATGCTGTACTGCCACCTCCATGGCTCGGCCACGAGCAGCCTCAGCATCTCCTACATGACCAAATCCACCAAGCAGCTGGTGAGGGAGAGGACAGGGGACCTGGGCAGCTTCTGGGTCCGGGAGAGAGTGGACTTCAATGTGACAGAGAGCTTCAAGGTGGGCTGGCACCGTGCTGGGCTGCCTGTGGGGTGAGGGGCACTGGGCCACTCCCAGTATGCACCCATGGGACTGGGTTGAACTGGGAACTGGACACCAGAGCTGGGCCTCTGGTGCTGGCATGTGCCACCCTCATGGCCATGTGCCCACACCTCTCAATCCCCCTACCAGCCCCTCCAGCCCAGGGACCACCCCACTGGAAGGGGATGGGGGGGCTGTCTTTATCCATGCCATGTCACCCCGTGCCTTCCCACCATCCTGTCTGCTGTCCCCCACGGCCACCCACATGACCCAACCCCTCCCATCTGGCCCTGGAGAGCATCCCGAGGGCACCCCGAGGGCACTCTGATGGCACTCCAAGAGCACCCCTACACACAGCAACAGGCCATGGCTGTGTGCAGGGGCAGCACCACTACCCCAAGCCTGCCGTGGCCGTGCTAGCCCACCCTACACACCCCTCCCAGCTGCAGCATCACCCTGCTCCTTCTGAGCCCCTTCCCAGGGGAAGATCACAGGAGCTGAGTTCCCTCTGTCCCACTCTCCCTGGTGTCCCCCCATGCCCAGTGCTGTTGCTCAGCTCTGCCATATTGTGCCAGAGCCCATGCTGACATCCCTGCAGGTGCTGATCGAGGGGGTGGCTGGCAGCGCAGGGACCGTGGCCATTGATGACTTGATCCTGTCTCCGGGCTGCAAGCAGGAGCAGGGTGAGCCAGCGGGCAGCATCCCCCACTCCTGCTCTGGCAGGACCGGTGGTCCCCAGGTGTCCTGTGCCCATGGCACCATCCCAAAAGGACCCAGCGCAGGGTCTGACCATCCCTCTGCTCATCACAGTGACCATCCTGAGTGCAGCATGGCAAGTACTTGCCTTGGGGCCCGCAGCCCCTGGTGTCCTTGCCCTGCAGCTGTGACACTCAATCCCATGTGTCAAAGCCTCCTGCCAGGGCCATGTCACACAGGCAGCTCTCACCGATGCCCTTGTTCCCCTTCACCTGGTGGCAGCTGGCCGGGCAGGGCAGGGATGGGGCTTGGGGAAATGGAGAGCTCAGGGACAGGGGACCGCAGCTCGAAGGGGTGACGCTGGGGGTGCTGCCGGGCCCTCTCAAGAGCCACCACTCTCCGTCCCGGGTTGTTTCACCATCAGAGAAACCTTTGACCACGATGCCGAGCCGGGTGGGTGCTGGCCCCTGCACGGCTGAGGAGGTGGCCTGTGACAGCGGGGGCTGCATTGGCGCGGAGCTGGCCTGTGACTTCTCTGAGACGTGTGCCGATGGCTCCGACGAGAAGCGCTGCGGTGAGAGCCACAGGCGGGCTCCAGGCAGCCCAGCAGCCAGGCAGCAGGGGAGACCCAGGCACCCCTTGTCTGGCACGGCTGGGTGACATGGACGTACAGCCCCTGGGAAACGTGGTGGCCTGATGGGGCTGAGCCTGGGCTTTCACAGGAGCAACCACCTTCGAGGAGGGGGACGGGGGCTGGCGTGATGTCAGCGTGGGGCGGCTGCGCTGGGGCGTGCAAAGGGGCACTGAGCTCGCTGACACCGTCCTCACAGGTGAGGCTGTTCCCATTGATGAGATGATGCTCTTTGGTCCCCAGCACTGCAGGAGCTCCCAGGGTGCAGGGACTCCCTGGTCCCGCCTGGCTGGGGTGCCTGAGTGCCACTGCAGGACTAGTGGGGGTGATACCTGGGCAGGGTGCTGGGCTGGGGCCACTGCTCCAATCTCTCAGGATGTTTTGTGCCCAGGGGCTTTCCTGGCCCTCCAGGCAGGAGAAGGACAGATGGTGGCTGCTGCGAAGGCACGCACGCCTCTGCTGGGCCCCTCCGGACCCGCCTGTGCCATGGAGATGAGCTACCACATCCACAGCGGCCCCCAAGGTAATGCCTCTGCCCCGTCCCAGGATGCCCTGCCTGGCCCCAGGGTGCTCTGCCTGCTCCCTGCCCAAGCCAGCTCACCCGGGGTGCCCTGCCCACTCCCTGCTCCACCCTGGCAGAGCGGTCCCCCATGCCTGCCTTTGCTGCCTCTCCCAGCACCACTTTGCCCCATCACACCATCCTGGAGCTGGGGTGTCCCTGTTCCCTGTGACCATGGACTGGGGGGGTACTGGGGCCACGGGGGGCTTCCAGGGGGTGGCTGGGGGCTGCCAGTGCCTGCAGGATCTGCACCGCCTCTCGTGCCAGGCTTCCTTGCCGTCAGCATCGCAGATCACACCACTGGCACCACCCATCTGGCCTGGCACATGCAGGGACCCAGCGGCACTGCCCAGGGACACGTCCGTGTCCTGATGGGAGAGAGGACCCGAGCCTTCCAGGTGCACCCGGGGACACAGAGACCAGTCTGGGGGGCTGTCAACACGGTAGCGCGAGTGCTGCCTGGCACCCTGGGCTCACCGCAGCCACCATGCTTCCCCAGGTCGAGCTGCTGGGGCTGGTGGATCTGCAGGACTCGGCGAGTGCAGCCATCGACAACGTGACATTTGTGCAGTGCCACCTCAACATGGTGCCACCAGGGGCCACAGGTACAGTCAGGGCACATGGGCAGGGAGGACGGCTGCAGGCAGGAGGGGATGCTGGTCCCCTGCCCATGGGGGAATGGTGACACCCCTATGGGGGATGCTTGGGGACTGTCACCCTGTCCCCAGCCCAGGGATAGGACCACGGTGCGGAAGCCCTGGGATCAGGGTCAAGCCTGCATGGGGTGAACCTGGGGAGCAGGGAGGCGAGCAGAGGGAAAGGGACATTTGGAGGACCCATTTGCTTTTGAGGTGCCTTATCTCACTCCTTCACCACCGTCACCTCTCTCTGGCCAGAACTGTCCTGCAACTTTGAGAGAGGCATGTGTGGCTGGTACCAGGATCAGTCCAGTGACTTCAAATGGGTCCGTGGCATGGGGCAGGGGCAGGGCTCCGACCACACCACTGGCTCAGGTAAGGGACTGGCTCCTCTCCTGGGGACCCCGGGCAGCCCAGGGCACCCTGCAGCCTCCTGTACCCAGGGCCCAGATGTGCCCTGCACTCTTCAAGCAGCCCCATGCCCGCAGGGCGAGCTCAGCCAGGGCAGCCCAGGGGCACCCAGATCTGGTGTGGGTGCTGCGGGCACAGCTTGGAGCACCCATGTCTGTGTCCCGTCCACCCTGGCTGTCCCTGACACTTAGGCTACTTCTTGGCTGCGGACCCCTCTGTGCCGTGGAGCCGCGGGCAGCAGGCACAGATCATCACCTACAGCCAAGAGCCCACTACCACCCCGCGCTGCCTCTCCTTCTGGTACCGCTTGGCTGGCCCGCAGATTGGTACGCAGCCCCTTGGCACCTTCCCAGGGTGCCCAGCTGGGCTCCCCTCCCCTGGGGACAGCGGGGTCCCCGCAGGGTGCAGGACAGCTGCCTGATGCTTCCCTCTGCCCAGGCACCCTGAACCTCAAGATGCAGTTGGAGGGAGTGGAAGAGACAGTGCTCTGGACCCGCCGGGGGACCCAGGGCAGTGTCTGGCACCGGGGATGGGCAACACTGCCTGCCACAGGCCGGCGGCGATACCGGGTGAGGGCCAGGTCCCCCCATGCCACCGGGTGCTGGCGGGGTGCTGGGCAGTCTGACACTGCTGTCTTGGTGGCAGGTGGCCTTCGAGGCTCTGCGGAATGGGTTCCTGGGGGACATGGCGCTGGATGACCTTGTGCTGACGGCGGGGCCCTGTGGGGCTGAGCTCTCCTGCTCCTTTGAGGCAGGCAGCTGTGGGCTGGCAGCCAGTGGGCAGCACAGTTGGCTCTGGCAGAGCAACGGCACGGGCACCACAGCTGGCCCTGCGGCTGACCACACGACTGGCACCACGGCAGGTACCGTGGCCACAGCTTGTTGGGGCTCTGCAGGAGCCCTGCTACCTGCCCTCCTTCCCTGCCTACTTGCCCCGTGCCCTGCCTGCCCTGTGTCCTGCCTGCCTTCCCTGCCCTGCCTGTCACCTGCCTTGTGTCCTGCCTGCCCTACCTGCACTCAGTGCCCTACCCACCCTCCTTGCCTGCTCTGCCTGTTCTGCCCAGGATGTGCAGAAGGCACTACTGTATGGGACTCTCCAATCCTGGGGCTCCCCAAATGCAGTTTCCCAGCCCCAGGGCTCCCCAACCCCAGCAGTGCCCTGGTGCACCCCCAGCAAGACTGGGTGGGGGTCACAGCGTGGGGGCTTCTCTCTCCCAGGCCATTACATGGTGGTGAGCACAGGCAGGGGCTCCCTGCCTGCGGGGCACGTGGCTGCCCTCACCTCCCAGCCCTACCGGCCCTCTGCACCCACCCAGTGCCTGGCCTTCTGGTACCAGCTGAGCGCCGGGACCCCAGGTGAGCACCATGACCCCCCCGGGGTCACCTCCAGTTGGGTGGGGTTCCGGCACAGCATGGCCCTGGACCGTCCCTCCATGGTGGGTGCCCTGGACAGGCTCTCTGGGGATCTTCATGGAGCAGAGTGGGGTGCGGAGGAAGGTGATGGGCGTGAGCACCATGGAAGGGGACATGTGGCACCGTGGCCACGTCACTGTCCGGCCCGATGGAGACTGGCAGGTGAGATGGGCCAGGGTACTCGGAACCCTGTGGCTGGGAGGGGGACAGGCTGGGTGTGACTAGTGGTGCATGGCAGTTGCCAGTCTCAGCGTGCCACCCTGCCCACCTCTCTGCCAGGTAATATTCGAGGCAGTGGGAGCTGGGAGCAACCAAGGGTACATCGCACTGGATGACCTGCATGTGTCGGATGGACCCTGCCCTGAGCCAGGTGAGAGCCCATGCTGCAGGGGGGGGGCACTATGGGCTGGACAGGTCACCCCATGGGGGCATGTGGCCATGGGGATGGAGACAGCCTGTCCTAGCCATCATGGCTCAGCTGTGGCCACTGGGCACCATGCTCCTGCCCTGAGCTGGGCCTGGCCCAAAGCTGGGGGCAGTGGGGAGGGTGCTGGGGGCAGACATTCCCCCCCCCTTGCCCCCAGTCTCCCACCAGGCAGTGCAGGGCAGTGGGTGCCTGCAGCACTGGGTCTATCATAGCCCCCCCTTTCCTCCCAGCATCTTGTGACTTCGAGCAGGACATGTGCGGCTGGAGCAGCCCCTCGGACCCCCACCTGCAGGGCTTCGCCTGGGGCTGGAAGAGCGGGGTCCCCCTTGCTAAGTACCCCGGCCCTGAGCAGGATCACACCCTGGGCACAAAGAATGGTAGGAGACACCCATCCCTCCCAGGGCACCCTGGCATGGCTGGAATGAGGAAGAGGAGCTGGGGATGGATGGGGTCACCCATGAATGTCTTCTCCAGTATGTCCCGG
>NW_020799122.1:12107404-12114068 GCF_003259725.1 Athene cunicularia
GACAGCGGGGTGCCCTGCCCACTCCCTGCTCCACCCTGGCAGAGCGGTCCCCCATGCCTGCCTTTGCTGCCTCTCCCAGCACCACTTTGCCCCATCACACCATCCTGGAGCTGGGGTGTCCCTGTTCCCTGCTCACCTGCGAGGGACAGCTCGGTCCCAAAGGCAGTGAGGAGCGGGACTGGGGTGGGGTGCAATCCTCCAGGCATCATGATGGGCATTTTGGGGCCAACAGGATGTGTGGGGTGGGCTGCAGAACTGGGGGACACCCTGTGCTCTGTCCCTGCCTGTCCAGGTCACTACATGCACTTCGACACCAGCGTGCTGGGCCCAGGAGGCACCACTGCCCGGCTGGAGAGCCAGCACCTGCCTGCTGCTGCCGACTCCTGCCTGCAGTTCTGGTACCACATGGACATCCCGGAGCACCTCTGTAAGCACTGCAGGGGCGGGGAGGAGGTGCTGTCCCTGGGAAGGGGGTCACGAGCCCATGATGGGAGCAGGGTCTTGGTCAGGGGCTGCAAACCCCCTCCCCACCTGTGGGACCATGGACACTAGTTCAGCTCTGGCCGGGTGGTGGGGATGACCTGTTCCCGCTGGGTCCTGCCATCTCAGGAGAGGATGGCGTGGCCAGGAGGGCCCAGTGGCTCTCGGGAGGCTCCAGGCAGTCATTGATGCCAGGGTGTCTGTCCCTTCCTGCACATTGCAGCTTGTGGGGAGCTGCGGGTGATGCTGCACGGCATGGCGGGGCAGCGCACGCTGTGGAGCGTGGCGGGACACCGGAGCTGGGGCTGGCAGAGTGGCATGGTGCCTGTGCGGAACCCCAGCGAGTTCCAGGCGAGTGGGCCTGCCCTGGGGTTCAGGGCAGGGGCCCTTCCGGCGGGGTGCAGGGTATCCTCCCCATGTTTCACTCCCCCAGATCCCACCTTCCCCTGCAGATCATCTTTGAGATCACCACGCAGAAGTGGCCAATCGAGGGGACGGTGGCACTGGATGACATCGTGTACAGCACCGGGGGGGGCTGCCATTCCAGCCTGGAGGTGCCAGTGGAAGGTGTGGGGACAATTCTGACTGGGAAAGGTCAACCTGGCACCACTCAGGGTGCTGGCACCAAGGCTGGGGCTGGAGCCATCTTGCCTGGGCAGTGGGTTGAGCCTGGCAGCATCTCCTCCCCCTGCAGAGAAACCCTCCAGCAGCTTTGTGGCAGAGGTGGTGCTCAGTCTTCTCCTGGCCATCATCATCCTGGCACTGGTGGCTGCCGGAGGCCGTTACTGGCTGAAGCGGCAAGGGCTGGCAAGCAGGACACCAGCGGAGAGCAACACACCCCAGGGCTTTGACAACATCACTTTCCGAGATGTAAGGACAGGGGTGAAGGGCTTTCCCACTTGCCCCCAGCTGCGCCAAAACAGCATTTTCCTAAAAGCTCAGCAAATCCCAGCAGGCTCCCCCTGAGCCCACACTCTGCCAACACATCAGGGAGGTGCAAAGGGCTCTGTCTCTTATCTGGTTGCTGACAAACAAGTGACCCTGAGCTGTAGGACTGACCTAGAAATGCTGCTGCTGCCATCAGCCAGCTGCTTCAGAAAGAGCTGAGGCTGCGATCCTCCTCCCCAGAGCCCTGCAGGGAGTGGGTCATGCAAACATTGCTCATCCTCTTCAAGACAGCGACTCAGAACTGTGAGAAGCAGCTTAAGCTACAATTGCCTTCAACAGCTTTGGTGCCACGTAGTCCCCAGCAGAGCCACTGGCCCCAGGAGTGACCCCAAAAGAGGATGTAGAGCCCCCAGGTGTGCTGCGGGGTTTGGTTCCACTGCTGGGGTTGTGCCGGGCCAGCACACAGGTTCTCCCCTCTGCAGCCTGGAAGAAGTTCCTGTATTTCAGATTAAGACAGCCTACGCTTCTTGTAACCAATTCCCCTTCCCCTTTCTTTACAGGACAAGGTCATTATATCTCCAGTGCCAAAAGAGGAGGATGAGGATTGAAATAAGGAGCATAATTGCCTCCTCAGGCCTGCGAGGCGTAGGCAGGGCAGAGCATCCCTCCAGCCAGACCTCACACTCCAGCACCCACCTCTGGCTCTCAGCATTCCACACCAGGGAGCTGCACGGGTGCTTGTCATGGGGTGCCAACCCCCCAGAGGGACGGGCCACTGCTCCCACTGCCCCCAAGCGCTCGGGAAAAACGTTTTTGGCTTTTGTAACATCAACTTTCTGCACCAAGATTTAGTGCCGTGCCAATGCTTTGACAGGCGCCGTCAGCGGGAGTTTCTCACAGGGTGGTGGCTGTGGAGGGGGGGCGAAGTGCCCAGTCCTAGCCCCGCCAGGGCTGGGCAGGTCAGCGGGTGCTAAATCCCTTCCCACACCCAGGTATAAGCACAAGAGCTCCCAGCGCACAGAGCCACCACGGGGAGGAAGCCCAGTGCTTCTGCTGATTCTGCAGCAGGGGTTTGGGGAGGGCAAAGAGCAGGGGTGGGCCTATGCAGCACCCCCAAGGGCAGAGAGCAGCCCTGACCCTGCTGCACTGCCCACCCGCCTTTCAAGGGCTCTTGCACATAAATGTCATTGGGAAGAGACACCTTCCTGCACCCCAGGTACCCACACCTGCACCCACACCACCCTAAGCCCAGGACCCCTCTCCTCTCCCCCCAGCTTTCAAAACTATTTAAGACTGTGCAGCTCCTGAGCAGCCCACAGCCGACCCTGCTGCCCGAGTACAACAGCAGATGGACTGGCAGAGCCTTGCAAACCTGCTCTCCATTCCCCTGAGCAGCCCCAGAGGGAATCAGGGCATCCTGCTCCCCCAGTTGGTGACCGAAGCCTGCTTCTCCTCTCGCCAGCTGCAGACAGCCCCCCTTCCGCTCTGTCCCACTTAGGTTACGTCACAGCCTCCTCAAGCATTATCCCTACAGCTCCACCACAGCACTGTGGACTGACCCCAGCACAACCGGGCTTGGGAAGCTGGGTGAGGGCAGAGAGGAGAGATAAGGAGGGCTCAGGCTGCACACAAACACCTGGCTGTCTCCGTATCTGCCTGCTCTGTCAAATTCCCCAGAGACTCCACTCACAAGATGAAAGCTCAGTATTGATCTCATCTCTGGGCTGCAAGCCAAAGCTGCAGTCCACACCACCAGGGAAAGGAGCAGAGCAGGTGGGAGGGCTGTGGGGTCCTTACTCCAGACACCCCAGGTAGTCCTGTTAATCACACCCAGCCACAACTTTTACTACCAGCTGATAAACATGCAGCAACTACCCTGTGCAACTGAAGGGTATCAAACTTTATTATAGATCTCTTCAAAACAGGCTGGAAGGAACAAACAAAAATATCATTGCGATGCAGTGACTGAGTCATGATTTCCAATACAGACACTGATCAAGCCCCAACTCTCCCAAATTATTTATATATATAATTTCCCACCCATCCCCCAAATTGTTCCAATTAAACGATCATATTTCAGATCACCCCAAGTGTCTCAACATTAGCTGCTTCTAAACACCAAGACACACATGTTTTCTGGCAAATCAGATGTGGTATTTTTTGGGGGTTTAGTTCCTCAATCTCTGGAAAGGAGGAAGGAAAAACAAAATCACGAAAATTGCTTCTTTAAGGTTGCCTTTTTACAGCAGGTACAGATTCGGCAGATTTCCCCCCCAAAGCAAGTCTGAAACCCTCTTGTTCAGCTTGGCAATACGAAGAGAGATTCCGCTGGTTAAGGAGAACCAGCCAGACAAGATCAGTCTGAACAAACTGATTTCGAGGCTTTGTTGTCATTTCCCTTTGGGGCCGGTTTCCAGCGGTTTTCCAATATCCTTCCCACGCAGTTTAAGGCCTGGAATTAGACAAAGGAGACAACCACCATCAGCTGCCATCAATCATTCTCCTGATAACTTTATTTCCTCAAATTTTTGCTATAAGGAAGAGAACATCCAAAAAAGAGGACAGGTGAACCAGAGTTAGGGAGAATCCTACTTTAGTTTCTAAGAGCACCAGACTTGTTCCAGACAAAGCTCCAGCTCTTGCTTGTGCACCAACCACCTTCCCAGAAAAGGGTATCTGAACTTGCCTAGGAGAGTAACATCAACACCAGTGGTTGCAAGATACTTTCCCAAGTATAATCAGGCCCTCATGGGTCTCAGCATCTCATCGACTGTGGGGGGATGGCATACAGGGGTGGTCCCCAGGGCATGGCCCTACACATGAAGACGAAGGACAAAGGAGAACAAGAGCTTTTGAGTTCTGCTTTCAGTCAGCAGATCCAAGTTTTATCAGAACATGGCTTAATGACACCACACCCACAATAACCTACAGCCAGCAACTGTTCCTGATGTGGAAAATGTAACTAGCTTAAACAAAAACATCCTTCCTAGGCACTGAAAACAGGGTCATTTTATAAGTCTCCTTTCTTAACTTACCAATGGCTCTTTCGATCTTGCCCATAACCTGGTTATTGGGGATTGCTCTTCCTGACTCATAGTCAGCAATAACTTGCGGTTTTTCATTGATTTTCTGAAAAGAGAGAATTCATCTCAAACACTGGCTCCATACAGAGCAAGCACTCACCCCCCAAACTCACACAGATAAGTAACAGCCTCTAATTATGCCAGAATCAGAAGGCAAAGTGCTAATTCCTGGCTTATTCCACCACCACTTGCCTCCGTCCACTATTTGAGTGGTGACACTCATCCTGGACAGACTTCCTACTTCCCTCAGCCTCCCAGGAGGAGCAGTAACGCTAGGTATTGCTGTTCCTTAAGACAGCAGCAAGCTTCTGAATGCTGCGCCAGGCTTAGATGGTACAAAAAACCCCTCACACTGGTGATGAGTTGATGGCAGAAGGGGGGGGCAAAAAGCTTCCTACCAGCTCAACAGTCACAGCAACACTCAGTTGCCAAGCAGGTGTTCAAGGGCTGCACAGATAAACCCCCAAAACATTTCCTAGATAACTAATGTTGCCCAGAGATCAGATATCAGAGATGTTACATTCACTGAACTTCCTGCTCATGATACCATCCCACTGGAGCTGTCCATGAGGGGACAAGAAGAGCATTCACCTTCACCTTGAGGTGGCTAAACCCACCTCAGAAGAGTAGGAGCAGAGGCCAGAGGGCCCCAGGCCGTACTCACTGTGGCCAAGTCCTTCTGTGTCATGCCCTTGCTCTGTCGGCCCTGCTGGATCACTTTGCCCACCTCCAGGGGAACTCTGTCATGGTGCAGCTCTTCTGTTTCTCGGTCGAGCTTGGCTGTGTTCTTTGTAATAAAGTGTTGTTTGTTCTGGCCTGCTGCCCCTATCATTCAAAAAAAAAAAAAAAAAAAGGACCAAGGACAAACAAAACAAGGCTCAGAGCTATGCCAAAAAAGTATCAAAGTGCTTTTTCTAAGCGTTCAGCTGCCCAGAATCCCAAGGAGCTTTCAAGATTTCAACATGCTAGCATCAGCACTGATCTCAACCAGATCCTGCCCATCAGAGGACGTGTTATCTTAATCCTGTTAATGCTGATGTCTGAACACAGCCATACAGAGCCCTCCCCTTTCTCTACTTCACATCTGAACTTCACTCCAGATAGGCAAGACCTTGCTAGTGCTTGGGGATTTAATATTCAAACCACTCCAGAAATGCATGTTTGTGCTACAGTGTGCAGAGGTTAATATTTCTACTTGAACTGTGTTTGCTCAGGTACAAGGCAGCATGAGTAAGTGGCTTTTAATCAATTTTCTGACACCTTTCATAAGTAAACTCTAACCATCTTAGCTTTGCTGAAAGCTTGAGGTTCAAAACATGCCATTTGTTTTATCTCATTTTAGTTACTGTATTTAAGTCACAGTTTGAATCCTTTCTCTCACATTAGCCTCTGACATTCAGTCTCTTGATAAAGCTGACTAAAGATCGTTCCAGGTTCATCTATTTATTTATTTCCAACCATCATAAGCTCATCCCTATTGTGAAAGAACCTGAAAAATTATATCAGGCAGGAAACATTAAATTTTTAAAGAGCAACACCACAGGAAGACAGGCAGTCGCTGAGATCCTTAAACCTCTGTTACCAATGAATGAAGTAAGCTGCAAAAAATGAAAGTTTAAGTTTTGTAATTGTAAAAGCTCTTCCAAAAGCTTTGCAGACACTAGTCAGAGCCCAACTCTGCGCAAGCAGAAACTCTGAGAGGGGTACAGGGAGTACTCCCCACTCCCGCAGGAGTGCACACCCTCCCTGGGGCGTCTAGCAGATCTCAGGTCTACGTGGCCCTAGTTAGGGAAACCTTTGGCTTCGCGAGGGAGTGCTGCCTCCCGCACCCCCCCTCTTCCAGGTAACCGCCTTCAGGAGCGACCCGATGGGGCGGGCCCGGGGGATCAGACCTCACGCTGGGCTGGAACGGGTGGGGTCACGCACCATCCCGCTGCCGGGGAACGACGCCCGCGGGGCCGGACTCCCCAGGCCTTCCCAACCCCTGCCCAGGGAGCCAGGCCGCGGGATACCCACACTTCTTGGAGGTCTCCACGTCCTCTCCGCGCCGCTGGGCCGCCAGAATCGCCTGGGGAGAGTAAAGGTGCCGAGGTGAGCGCTCCGGTACTCGGAGCCGCCCCCTCAGCACCAGCCAGGCCCTGGCTGCAGATTCGCCCGGGCCTTCGGCCGCAGAGCTCGCCCGGGCCTCCGGCCGCGCCAGGCCCAACCGCTCC
>NW_020799122.1:12114118-12153358 GCF_003259725.1 Athene cunicularia
TCCCCAGAGCCCTGGGCGAGCCGGTCCCTCTCCAGGCCGTGCCCTGAGCGGATGGCTGGACCAGGCGGTGCCCGGGCCTCCCACCATCCTCGCGTTGTCCCTTTGTGATCCCCCGGCACCTCTGGAGGTGCGTGTGTCTGGGACTGTAAAAGCAACTTGGCAAGGAACAGGCAGTCACGATGCAACTGAAAAATCGAATTTAGATTAAAAACCTGGTTAAATATACGTAGAAATAATGATGCTCAGTGCATTTGCACACCTGCCGGCACAGCAGGGCTGCGGGCGCTCCCGGGGGTGACTTGGTTGTGAAAGGGATCTTCGTAAATGCTGTCCTTGTTGTCCCTGCTCTGGGGTCACTTTAGCGGCTCTAACAACCCCTGGTACAGGCAAAATTGGATCTTAGCCGAAATTTAGCTGAGTTAGCCTCGTGCTGGTGGGACAGAGGGACCTGGGGGTGCTGCTGCCTCACACCTTTCAGGTGGCTGTGGAATGCACTCACAGGGTGTGAAGGTGGGAGATGCGTCTTTAGATCATCATAAGTGGTCAAAACAAATTCATTTTATTCTTTCCCTCCTTCCTAATTTGCTTGTGCCTCCCGCATCTTTGTTTTCCAGCCTTTTGGGGAGCCCTGTAGCCCTGCTTTGGCATTGCCTGTAAATCTGGGCTCTGCTGTGTGCAGGCCATCTCCCTGGGAACATCTGGCTTTGGGCAGAATTACGGTCTTTTTTGACAACTGACAGATGTGAAAACAAGCGGTGGTAGGCTATGGTTACCTCAGTGCCTACAGGTTTTTAGTGAAGCAATTTATTTATACTCCTGATCAGCTTTAGGATGTTTTTTTACCCTGGTTTGGGCCAGAAGCCTTGATTTCTCTGTATAGGCTGTATTTCAATAAACTTGGATGGTGATTTTAGTGTGGGGTGTCTACCCTGTTACTTTGTTCTGGATTTCATTCTAAAATTAACTGTAAATTTTCTTTCCATATTTTTAACTAGATGGAGGCAGGCTTGTCATTCACATCAATGTGTTTATCTGTGTTGTTGAGTTTTGGGTGCCAGTGTAATATGCTGTGAGTTTATGTGGAAAATTACCACCATCCACTTATAATCACACAGGGAAAATATTGTTGTTTTCAGGCTCTGGAGATACAGCCAGAATTTTTTGTTCACATGGCAGCAGCAAACTCTACTCCGCCTGGCTCTTTGGATCTAAACCAGCCTGGATTTGCGAAGGAGATCCTGGGAACTAAACTGGAGGTCAAATACCTCTGCTCAGATTGCAAGAATATATTGAGGAGGCCATTTCAAGCTCAGTGTGGACATCGCTACTGTTCCTATTGTCTGAAGAAAATTATAAGGTAACTAACTTTTTGCCTTCATTCTGAAGACAAAATGCTTGAAAAGGCATTTTCAAGAAAAAAAAAAAAAGAGAGGTCTAATTTTTAGGGCCTTTTCAGCAAGGGAGCTGTGTTTAATCATTGAGGTTCAGTATCAGGTCATATTTAAGGGAATGTGTAATCTCTGATGTGCTTTTATTGTTCTGGGTGTTGCTTCAAAGTTCCCTTTTCCAGAATCTCCCAGATTGTTTCTGCTGTTCAGGTCACAGTCCAGGTGGATCACCCATCTCCTTCAGTCTTCCTCATAGCTACTGAAGGAACTTGCTCCTCAGTCATCATATGGTTGTCGTGCCAAAACGTGAGGAATTTAAGCACTTCCATAAGGGCTTCCAGAAAAGTTTCCTTGTGTTCAGTCTCACTCTTACTTTTAAGTGAGGGAAGTTGAATACAGGAGTTAATCAGGAGAAGATAAATATTTAGAATCAGAAATGGGCATCAGAAATGCACATAAGCAAAGGCTCAATGTGGTGTTTTAAAAATAAGAAAATGCTTTCGTTTTATAAAGTTACCAGAAATCACTTTACTGCTAAATCATAAATTGGTCTCTTTATGTTGTGTTTGATGATTATTTTTTCTGTCTGATAGTGCTGGACCTCAAAAGTGTGCCAGCTGTATTCAGGAAGGGATATACGAAGAAGGGATTTCTATTTTGGAAACAAGCTCGGTAAGTAAAAATTTTTTAAAATAAAGAAGCTCACTGATGTAATCGATACCACTTGCAGTTTTTGTTTAAAACACAGGTTCTGAGAAATCCTTATTCCTAGGAAACGTCTTCTTCAGTAGTGAGAGTTATGATTAATGTGGTAGACTCCCCAGCTTCTAAAATCCAGGTCACGTTAATATAGCGGTGGCCTATTTAAACACTGTAATAATGATTTGTTTGCCACTAGCACACCTCTGAGGCTGTGATGTGGTAAGCGGCCTGGAAGAAGCCTCAATAAGGTCTTAATAAAGAATTAAGAGACTGGACTAAAGCTGCAACCCCTCAGTAATTTTTGTGGTTTACTTGTTTTTCCCATTTTAGGCTTTCCCAGACAATGCAGCTCGGCGGGAGGTGGAAAGTCTGCCTGCTGTCTGTATTAACAGTGGCTGCACTTGGAAGGGGACTATTAAAGAATATGAGGTAAAGATCAAAACAAGGCTTTTGATGTCCGTGTCCTTTCCTGTGTCTTTGAGGGGAGCTCAGGTGGTTTTACTTGTACACTGACACTGGCAGTGTTTGTGGGAACTTTCATCTCCCTGGACTTCACTGCAAGCTGGAGAGATTGCTTGGCTGAGCTAGGTTTGTGTGCCCTGCTGAGGGCATGGGCTGAACTGAAACAATTTCAGGTCTGCTCATGATTACAGGCACCAAGCACGTCCCTTCCACGGTGGGAATCACCTGCTCTATCTCCAGCTCCTTTCTGCTGTAAAAAACAAGTAAAGTGTCAAGAAACTGTGCCATGCCATGAAATTGTTGTGAAGTTCTCTGCATTATGTAAACCTAAAAGCTACTTCAGACCTATGAGCTTGGGGAAAGTGGCCTGGCCACAATCCTCTTTCCAGTCAGCTGCCTCCATAGCTGCCAGGGCAGCAGGACCAGGCGTTGGTCACTGGCTGGCCACCCATTGCTCCGAGCTGTTCTGGACCACGAGTCTGCTGGACAGGATGGTTTTTCCAGCCCTGATCTTCTCAAGGAGCCCACCAGCTCTTTAATCCAGGCTGCCCTTTTGTGGCCTTGGGCATTTGGTCCTTAGCGTGTGTCTGGCTAACGTGCCTTGTGAGAAGCGTGTTCTTGTTGAGAGGCAGTGGGCCACATACCTCCCTGTGCTTTTCAACAAATCCAACTCTTCTGTGGCAATTTGCATCATTAAAATGCATTGGCAGTTAGCAGTGAATGTGTATATGCCTGTGAAGCTTTGGTGCTCCTGAAGGACAGTTTTGTCATCCCTCTTGGAATGGAAGAACCACCATGTGGGGGGTCTGAGAGGAATAAATGTTATTTCCCTCCAACACTCATCCTAGGTAAAGATTGTAGTCCTGTGGTTCATGGAACTTTGGTAGTGGCTGAGATGTGTGTCAGGAAAAGTTGAAACCTCAGTCTGTCTAGGGTAATGTTTGGATTCTCTCCAATGCTACTGCAAGATGACAGGAATTAAAAAACAGCTGTGGATCATGCTTGAGTTTTCTGACTAGCTCCTAAGCCTGTTAACAGAGAGATGCTTCTGCACCTCTGCTTCCTTGTCCTGTCGTCTAGAACCTTCTGCTTCTTTGTGCTAGAAGTTCAGTCCAAAAGGTGAGGGAATGTAGGGTGCTAAATGGTTCTGCTGTGAAACCCTCATTCATAGATCTCTAAGTGACTCATGGTGTGAATGAATAAATGTCAAGGAAAAAGCTTAACAGTGATACAGCACTGAGAGTTTGGGAGTTGCATTGCAGGGTACAGTATGTTCTACTGAGGTTCCAGGTTCAAACTGTGCTGTTGGTGCCTGCAGATTGTTTGACCCACACTTTAATTTCTGCTGCTGACCAGTGACTAGAAGTCTAATGCCTGCTGCAGTGTTCAAAATGGTGATTGTAGTAAGGGAGCTCATCTCCATTACACTAAACTATATTTCTCAACAGCTTCCGATGCTATTGATTGTGCTGTGACTGATGAGCTCTTCTGAACCTTTTCTCCTGGATTAAAAAAAAAATAAAATCTTAAAAGAGTTCCTGTAGAGCTCAACAAAAATCATCAGCTACCAAAGGTCTTCCCTGTGTGGTCTCACAAACGTTGGAACACAGGCTTGAATTCAGCCAGAACTTGCACTAGAAGTTCAAAAGGGAAATGAGCTGTCCTGGGATAAGTCTTTCTTCTTGCAAGGCTGTAGGTGTGTGTGATGCTCCAAGACCTTAGCACAACTGCTTAAGACCATCTGAATGGATAAGGCTTTGCCTCTTTTTTACTCTCCGCCTAATCTTCAAAAGGTCCTGTTAGGTGTTTTGCTAAAACAAGTCTTATGTTGTGTAGAGGTGCGACTCCAGGGTGCTTGGGCTGCAGGTCTTCAGCACTGATCTTGACTGTCATGGGTTTTGTTAGTCTTGGGGCAGTCTTGTGTGATGAAAGGGGAGCGGGATTTCGAGCAACATGAGTTTGTTCCTCTCGGGATTGACCTTGTCTCTCCTGCCTACCAGGGGTGGCATTCAGTCTACTGGGGTTGAGGTTATTTTGTGCGCTCTTGGGAGAAGCTATTTCTTTCCTGGGAATTGTGGGTCAGAGAGAAGATCTGGACTGTGTTATCTCTCCTCTCAGCTGCCTGCCAAGGAGCTGTGGCATTTAATCAGGCCTGGCTGTCCTCATGTGGTTGGAGCTTGGGAGATGGTATGTGGAGCTGAGGAGAGGAGGCATCAAACGAACCTCTGAGCCCAGAGTCTCTCTCAGTACTGTGGACTAATGTTAAGCCCTGCTTTATGGGTAGGCTTGTTAATTTAGTGGTCTCCTCCGGCAGTATGGTTGCATCTGTAGCCAGCAATGTGTGTAACGTCCTGCAGCAGCTCAGCACTCCCACTATGGAAAGTCCCTCGCTGCGCTATTTCCGACAGGACATGGAAAGTCCCTAAGAGCGAATTCATTGTTTGCTAATTTAAAAGTCATGTGTTCATACTGACTCGGCTGCTATCCACTTACAAATCAAAAGATACTGTCACTTCTGGTTTGCCAATCTTATCAGGGCATGAACAAGGAAAAAAATGTTCTGCAGCTGAAAAGCTCTAGGTCTTCAACTTCAAAAAAATTAATAAAACTGATTTCAGTTTTGCTTTCTGTTCAGACAGACCAAAGTTCAGCTCTCAGAAGGACATACAAAACTGAAAGAGTGCAATCTGCTTGGACATGGCTTGCGCTGCTCTTAAAGCTGGGTGAAGCATATGAAATATTTAAGTGCTTAGCACATGTCTGTGTTTATAAATGCATTTTTCAGACTTTGTAAATATTTAGTGGCATTTGGATAAAGCAGTTTGTGGTGGGGCTGGAGGATTTTTCCTTTTAATCAGGAACCTCTTTTCATGTATAGGTTTCCTGATGAGTCTGCCTGAACGTACATACAGAAAAGCAGACTGTGGGCAGGAGCCTTTATATTCTGGTGGAAAGTCTGAGGACTTTAGCAGAAACTAAACTAGCCTATTTGACCAAAAGGCCACACCAAGAAAACATGCTCTGTGATATCCAGATAGACAGAGTTTGTGGTTCCTCAGCACTGGAGTGTTTCTTTACTTGCCTTGTAGTACCTCCAATTGCCTATGTCACTCTTCTCTTTTATCAATATATCTTCAGTTCTCTTATACCTTTTATTTATGCTTTTTATACCACCAGCTCCCTTTCTTTGGCACCCATCAGGATTGGGATGGGAGGAGCGGGCTGCAGAGGGGTGTTCACATGGTCAGCCATTTGTCACTCAGAGTCCGCCCTTTGTTACCCAGTTCATCTCAGGAGATACAGTATTTTTTAAGACATAAGGAAATGGAATTGTCTACGTTTTGGAAGGAGAACTAAGTTTTAAGCTTAATCTTGACAGCAGTATTTAAACTAAGTTGGAAGGAGGGTTTCTAGGAAAACAGATGAGCTCAGCTAGATCATGGTTGACTGTCATCTGTGGTGATAACCTGTCCTCATCCAAACAGGAGGGAATGTGTTTTCCTTCTGGTCATTTGTCACTGTGGTTTTGAAGAGTTCACTTTAATTGAAGCCTGGAAGGCTGTGGAAGATGCAAAACTCAGAAAAGTGATATTACTCCGAAGCAAATGGTATTGGAGAGTATGTCCATGTCCCATTCTGGGCTATGTGGCTTCCTGAAGCCAGAAGGACAAAGTAACTGGGCAGTCCTTTCTTGGCCAGTGTTCCTACTGGGAGATGTTGAAGAAGCCCTGCTACACCTTGTGTAGAGAAAACTGTCGCTCTTCAAAAATGCTCCTGGGGGCTCTGAGCCAAGGGGTGGTCCTGCTTCATGATGCTTCGCTATTTCATGCCCCCTTCATTCTGGCTGCATCCCAGCAATGCCCTGGTAGTTTCTGATGGTCATTTTCAGCTTAGGCTGAGAACTTAATCTTCAGGCTTTTGCACATTACTTAGAAGAGCTGCTTCTGAGTGTTTTAGAGCAGTGTTGCCTGCATGGAATACAGGATTTTACATGCTGTGGCAATCACACTGGATGATGCTGTATCAGGGACACCAGCCTCCCTTTTAAAATCCTACACAGCATTTATTGTCTTTTTTGAAGGTTTTGGTTCCCAGTGATGGTATAGTATTGAAGTGCAGTTTGCAGCTGGTTCCAGCCGGATCAGTTTGCCCCAGGACAAGATCACTTTTTTGTGGGAGGATCCCTGACTTACACACACAAATGACCAGAAGGACCTCCTGCTTTGGAAAAAGGGATCTGACACACCTTTACTTTCCAGAGCTAGAGCTGAGGACTACTCAGCCTCCCTTACAGTCCCCAGAGTAGAGTTTATGTAGCTGGCTGCCCAGACACGAGGCAGTTTCTCGTCCAAGCCTGTGGTGGGAGGTAAGCCATGGGGAGTGCCAGAGCGTTTGTGTGGGAGGGGGTTGGAAAGCCCCAGCTGTAGAGGGTCTGCTCTTACCTTCTAAAAACAGCTCAGCCTTCTTGTGGTGGCCCACCTAATTAACACTTTTGGCATCTATTTCTTGGAAAACTAAAAGCTGTAAGTCATGTGCTTTGAAGCTGAGGTGAGTGCTGTGGGTCCCTTCTAAGCATGATGAAACCCCTCAGCATGAACACAGCTCTGGGGTTTGTGGGGCACCACTTCACACCCAGGGAGATGTTCCTGGGGCTCCAGGTGTCTGCCAGGAGCCAAAGCCATGATCACACACACACACCCTTGGGCACTTCCAACTCTTTGGACAGCCTAGAGAAGTCGTGTTTGAAATCAAGTTACTCACGACAGGCTCGACTTCTCCAGCATGTGAAAGACACCTGTCCCAGCTGTGATGTTTGTCACATCTCCCCTTTTCTGGGTGCCAGTCTGTAACACAACCTCATGCTGTAACAGCCTTTCTGTTCACAGCCTCCACCTCCGTGCTGCCTGCGGGGGAAAGGAGTTGACCTTGCTCTTCCCCACCATCTGCAGCTCACCTTTCTAATGTGAAGGTCAAGCAGATCACTGTGAAGCTTCATCCTGCAGCTGTCCCTTCTGATCTGAGTGATGAAGGTGAAGCTTTGTGTGCTGGTGAAAGTACTGTGAGAAGGGAGGGAGATTTCTCCAGGGGTGTTATCCTGGGTCATGGTCAGTACAGGCAGTGCTTTCAGTGTGCTTGGAGCACAGCCATCAGCACTGCAGCATCTCCTGCCGCTAACAGCAGCGGTTGGCTCACTATCGGAGGTGAATTCAGATCATTCCTATGAGCGTGCTGGTGCCTGGCATTATTAGTGTGATGGTATGATTGGAGTCCACTCCCTGTTGGCAGGTTATTCTCAAACAGTGACCTCGTTAGACATGAACGGCACATCTTGGGCATTTTTCATGCAACAGTGACTGGAACTGTTAATTGTAGCCTAGAAGTCCTGTGGAGTTATCTCTGATCAGACATTCCCAATTGATTTGAACCTCCCTTATGTGTCAGCCAGCTGTTTACAGAGACTCAGTGTAGTCCAATGCCAGAATTTTTTATTTCCTTGGCAAGGGGATTTAGTCTTTTTGTTTTGCAGTGCAGCTAGCTGCCTCTGAGGCAAGAGACAGTGGTGCATGGGCTCCAGCTGACTGTGGGGCCAGCTCAGGTTCACACTTGGGCTTATCTAAAATCCTCTGGGGCTCAGCCCTGCTCCATTTCAGACTAGAAGCTCCTCTGGAAGATCATTCCTCTGGATTGATGAAGGGATTTGGAAAAAGCATCCTGAAGTGTCCTAGTGTCTTGTGCTTGTGTAGTTCAGAGCAAACAGGGAAAGGCAGAGTCTGTTTTAGGAAATGTTAGAAAGTCCACTGCTCTTTCAAATGTTTCTTGTATCCTTCAACCTTCTTCAGAACCTGCTCTTGTTTTCACATCCATCTTCAATGCAAGAAATGCTGCCTTGATGTTCCTCTACCAATAACCCCAAATCAAATGTCTGTCTAATCAGCTGTAAAAGCCAATGAACAAAGTCATCGAATGTTGAAAGCAAAATTTCTTGTGCTGGTTCTGAAGAGGGCTGTGAATGAGGCCCCTGGGAGCCCCTGACATCTCTTCTGCCACTTTTAGTCCTCAACTCGGGTGGACACCATGGCATTAGACAGCAGAGTAAAGGCGGTGGTGGTTTCCCATGCCATCATTGCCATATGCATGTCCACTAAAGCCACAAGCAGTTACTGATGGGAACTTAATCTTTGGTTATGACACTTTCTTTGAGGTTTAATTTTTGTGATGCCAAGCGTACTTGCTTGGATCATTGTCGGCAGCGTGTCCCAGCAAAGGGAGCAGGTCGTGTGTGGCACCAGCTGATGTGATGGCCTTGGAACACTCCTGCTCCCAGCTGGCACTGAGTTACAGGCTGGGTTCCTGCTCTCCAGCCCCGTGTTGTGGGGTTCCATGCAGTAGCACAAGGACCATGTGTGTGTTCCCAGTCCACCTGTGTGATGGAAGCTCTGAGCAGGCCTGACTTAGAACAAGCCTTAGGACTTCCCTGATGAGGAGGAGACAGCACGGAAGGGCATGTTGACTTCAGAGGAGCAGGACATCCCAAAGTACCTGTGTTTTGCTATACACTCCCCTCTTGGAGGCTCTGGAGCCCTTGGGGACCTGGCAGAGGAGCACAATGTTGTTCTTGGTGCGAGGGATTCAGTTTCCCTCGAAACCTATGCAGGCTTCTTTTACACTGGAGACCCATTTTCAGTGTTTTCTCTACATTTCTGTGGGCCCATCCTTTTTCTTGTAGCCAGGCTAAGATGCCAAACGAGTTGTGGACTGGACATAGCAACACTGGACACTGTCTTAGCTCTCACAGCACTCTGCTGTGCCCTGTGTCACCTGAGCTGGCTTTCCTCTGCCATCCTGTTAATTTTCCTTCCTTTTTGTTGCTCCCTTCCTGCTGCCAAGCCTTTCAGCTTTATTGATGCTTATGGTTGCTGTTGCTGTGCTTGGAGGGGACCAACGACTTTCAAAGATCAACCTGCAGGAGACTCTTTGCAGAAGAGCTGCTGTGTGCAGCCACACCAAGCCTGTTCTCTGACAGCCCTGCCCTTTACGATAACCTTCCTTCAGGGCTCTGCCAGAGGCATCTCACAGCAGCTGTTTCAGAGGTTGTTTTTCTCAGCCACTTGCTTTGCCTCTTGACTGGAGGGAGGAGTGCTGTGTCACACTGATGGATTTCCCAACGCAGTTGCAAGACCTCCATAAAAATGGTTTTGCACTGATATGGCAGGTTACGAGCAGGGCAGCTGGGGAGCAGGTGCACCTCCTGCTCTGCCATCATGGTATGGGGACAGTAATTTTCAGCAGGAGCCTCTTCCATAAATTCAAGTTTAGCAAAGCCTTGAGAGGCACAACAGCAATTAGATTAAACTGCAGTTTTCCCTTTTGTCTTATGCAGGCGCAGCAGGGCACTTTCTCCTGGCATTCCTTAGCAAACAATCGTTGTGTCCTGCGGAGATCAGCTGATGTTACTAAATCTCACTTTTTCCCTGTGTGTGCATGTGCTTTTCTGCGTGGCTGCATTCAGATGTGCTGCCCTTGCTGCCTGTTCCTGCTGGTTGAGAGCTAGAGTGCAAGGGGATGATCCTGGGAGTGCCCTGAGAGAAATCTCAACTGCAAATAGTTTTTCTGCTTTCCTGATACTGAGGTGGGAGAGTTACAGTGTGCGCAGACCTGCAGGCGAGGGGAGGAGGGCTCAGCACCTCCATGGCAGCCTGTTTGTGCCAGGGAGGGTCACAGGTAGGTCGCAGTGGTAACCCTCGGGTGCCTGTGCCCTGAGCGTGTGCTCGTAGGCTGCCCTGGTCCTTCCAAAGGTGGGGGTGGTGGTGTCTGATTCTCTATCTAGTCTCTCAGGTTGGCTCCCAGAGACTTGCATGTTCTGATGGTGGCATGTGATGTACAGGCTGCCACTGGGTTGTCTCGCTGTTTATTTTTAGGGAGTGAAATTGATGTGCAGATCAATAGACAGTTTTGGTTTTAATTGAGTGGGAAGAGCAAGGTGTTGCTCTGCAGGCTGTTAACTCTGCCCAGTTTTTCCTACTCCTGCTGTTGGATGCTGCAGGCTGGTGTGTGCCTCTGTTTACAGCTGGTGGATGAGAAGTCAACGCTGAGGTAATCGGAGAATAGCCCTGAAGGTGTGAGCCAGATGGTTGTCTTCCAGTTCTGCTTTAATTCTTCTATTGCCATCCCCTCTCTCCAGCACCTGTGAGACTTGAGACAGGTTTGCTCTGGGGCAACTCTGCTCTCACCAGCCCTGTTCATAGTGATGGCTTTCCAAAGCCGCCTAAAATGTTCACAGCACATGCCCGAATGTCAGAGATGCTTCTCTTAGCTGCAGAAGCTCATGGATGTGGGTTTGGGAAAGGTATAAACAGGAGGATTGCCCCATTCCTGGGGGAGTGGAGTGTAGCAGGTCAGGCTTGAATGCCAACCCCTGCTCTTGGGCTCCCAGGTGGGGTGGATTTCTTACAGCAGCAATACCATCTGCCTCTGTTCAGACACCCACGTAGAGGGGGAAGGAACAGGGGATTCCAGAAGAGCCCGAAACTTTATACAAAAATTTTTGTCTAGAGGTTTGGATCTGTGCTGGTTAAAGCTAATGTTTCTGTGTGTCTTAATTTATAGGACTAGTTGCACTTTCAGCTTAGCTGTGTGGGGCTGGTTTCCCTTCTCGTGCTGCAGGCTGAGCACGCTTTGTGGGGCTGCCTGCACCTTGGGTGTTGTATCGCAGTGTAGTGTGTAGTCGGGATGGAAGATAAACACTGGGAGGTGGGGAGTGCAGAGGGGGTGGTAGTTTCAGGCCTAGCACATCAGCACAGGAGAACGTAAGTTTTAAATGCTCCCTTTTAAAATAGTTGTCTCTACATTGAAGTTTCCTTTCTTCAGCCAGACTGTTTGTTCTTATGCCAGCATTCTGTGGGTCGTGGGGAAGATGCTATCTGGTGTTTCTAGAACATGAGAGCAGTAGGTGGGTAGAAGAAAGGGTTCAGCCCCTCTGAGTGAGTGGGATGAAGGAAGGCACTCTGCCTCCTGCACCTCCTCTGCAGGCAGTGGTGTCTGTGCAGGCAGCACTGCCCAGCTGAACCGTACAGGCTGTCCGGGCACTTTTACAGGGACAGCCCAGTGGGGCGTTGAGTCTGAGTACTCACTTAAAATATAAAAAGGAGAGAGTAACTAAGAAGCCAAAGCTGAGCCACTAATGGGTTTCACTTTCCAGTTTCTGATGTGGTAACAGTATTTAAGTTTGTGCATGTTTTGCCCCCCAAGACAGTAACTTGTTTTAATAAAGAGTAAGTGCGACCACGTTTTCAAAGCATCTGGCTTCAGACAACTCCTTTATAAATGCTTCTGTTTTTTTTCCTGTTATTACCATGGCAGGGTACTTTAGTACACTTATCTTTTAATCTGAATTTTGAGCTGCGTATTCATGGAATTTACAATGCCTTGTTTCAACTGGTTGGTGTGTAAAGAGAAGGTTTTTAAGTGGTGTGGAAATGACACAGAAAGCAGAGGCACGTTCTAGTATTCCCAATATAGCCAGTATCACTGGCCCTAGTATTTGCTGAGGACAGAGTATTACGTTGCCCTGATCATTTGTTCAGCTCCTCTGGCTGCCAAACAAACTGTGTGTGCTCTTGCTGCAGTGGTGGGTATTTGTGTGCAGGGGCTATTAAATGAAACATTTTTAAAATATTTTTCTTTCTGGTTGAAAAATGGTTTTCTGATTTGAATGTACTGTCAGACAGCTTAGTCCCGTGTGTGATGAGTAGGCTATGGGTTCATACTTCAGCTGACTGATAAGCATTACAGTGGAAAAATTATACAAATTATCTTGATGACATAGTGTGGCTTGCTTCAGTCAATCTGCCTGAATGGGTATTTTCCTGGCAGAGCCATAAATGGAGCTTCCTGTTGAGAATGTTATTCATCAAAGCAATAATTTGATAATTTTTTAAAAAAAATATTGTAGCAACTTTTAAATTGAAGCTGAGGCTGTGTAGACACCCCAAATTCTGGTAGCCTGGAGATAGCACAAATGAGTCAGCATGCAGAATTATCAGTGTGACCGAGATTTGAGTATTGGTTGGTAGAGTACAACGCTTTTCTGTAGTAAAGTATAAAACTACCCTTGTTGAATTGTACTCATCATATAACCTCATTGGAGCTTTTATTTAGAGGACCAAATATTCTCCTGTCAATTCTCTTACAGGCTCATGACGAAGTCTGCCCTGAATTTCCACTGACTTGTGAAGGCTGTGGGAAGAAGATCCCAAGGGAGAAGGTACCTTCCAGCTGTTGGTGAACCTCGTGCCACGGTGGCGTTTGGCGTCCTGATGGGCTGACACCAGCGGGCTTGGAGTAGAGAGGAAAACCAAGACCATTAGAAAGTGAAATGGGAAAAACAATTAAGTGGCAGCCATTAGTACAGATGTGACCTTTCCATAAGGCTCAAAATACTGGTCAGGTGGGGTGAGCATGACTCATTGGCACTTGTAGCTTTGTGTTCGTGCTGCTGACACTGCCTCCCTTTGAGTGGTGTCTTGGGTGCAGAACCTCCATGGGAAAAGCACACTTGTGGTTTTAAGGGGTACTTCTGTCCTGTGTAACTATATCAACCACTGCTGCTATTTTTGGAAGGGAGCCCATCTCCAGCTAAATTAATGTATTCCAAATTATCATGTAAAAAATCCATATCTATAGGTTCCCCCCTGCTGCTGACTCCTGGGGCAAGGCTCAAAAGTCTGAAAATCAAAGGTTTTGGGAAACATCTTCAGAAAACATCTGAAACCATCCTGCCTGCTACAGGCAAATATTTTTAGTAGCACTGTTGCAAAAGGTCATTTGAGCAGGGCAGGGGGAACAGAAGCATCAAAAAGATGAGTGAAGGGTTCTTCTAAATGGGCAGAGTAACGAAGGACTTGGTGCTGGGGTCTTGGGATACAGATCTGCTTGTCTGCAGGCTGAAGCTGGAGCCCAGCAGAGACTAGGCTTGTAGGATTCCCAAAGGTGATCTCTCCTTTGTTTAAATATTAACTCCCTCTTTTATCCCTCTCCAAACTTCTGTTGATTAGCTGCAGCCGTTGTAACTCTCAGTAACCTGACTCATTAAGCAAGCCAGATGGATCTAGAAGCTTTTAAGAAAGTGGTTTTAAAAGTTTTAATCAACATTTGTTGTAGCAGATGTAGGTGTTAAATGTGGAATATGGTTGTTGTTCAGAACAGACCACTGTTATCTGATGAGGAGAGGTATATCAAAAACAAGATGGTGATGTGCCAGTGCTTGTTAGCATTAATCATGCACTGTGTGGGAACCCAAACAAGTCATCCTGGCAGCTGGGGGTTAGTGGCACTTCTCTGTAGAAATATCCACCGTTGGCCTTGGCTCCTTATAGAGCTTCAGCTGCCAGATGAGTGGTGTCCAAGGTGCAGTGTCCTTCAGCACCCCAGTGACATGAAGCTGGACCCAGCAGAGCAGCTTCCCTCACACAGGTAGACTTGCAGTAATTGCTATAAATACTCAGGCAGGACTACTGGGAAGCCTTTTGTTCTCAGATGTGTAATGCTTACCTGGAAGTAAAAATACCAAGCTGCAGTGGGTTATATGAAGTGCCCAAAATTAAACAGCTATCTGTTTCATAGGGTTGTTCCTTATGCCTCCCCTTCCTCTGCCCTTAGTGAAGATTGTTGCTCAGCAATGTGTACCTGTGCTGGTTGCTTTTTCTTTCTTGCATATGCAGGTGAGAAGTGAGACCTAGCTGTCAAGAGAAAGAGAAATAAAACTTCCTTCCACATACGTGTCAGTGCTGTATTTACCTTACAGTGGAAGTCATACCTAATCGTAGGTAGTGTCCAGGTTTAACTAGTTTGGCAGCTAGTGATTACTGATGACTTGGGTGTTCTTGAGATCACCTTCAGTTTTCTAGGTGTCAGCAAGATGGAAAGGGATCTGCTGGGGACATGTAAGATCTAACATTGCCTTCCTTTCTTTCTAGTTTCGGGACCATGTGAAAATTTGTGGCAGATCTAAAGTGCCTTGCAGATTTGAGGTTGTCGGGTGTGCTGAGGTGGTAAGGGCTTGTCTGTTGATGTTTATCATGGGACTTGTTTTCAGTTCCAGTGTTAGAGTTGATCTGCAAACTGCTGTTGCCCAAACTGTTACAGATGTTTGTATTCAGATACTTGAACAAAGTGGTGTTTAAGACCCTTTGCAAATGGAGCTTGACATCATCTGCTGTCCAGTTTGGGTGTCCAGAGAATGAACTTAATGTGGAAGGAAACCTCCTCCCTCTTGAGGAACACCCTGAGTGATTTGGGACCCTGGTGGTTATGTTGCTTTCAGCTGTAAGCGCAGATCTGGGGCCAGGCCATATTTCTCCATGTCACTTAGTTTTCCCAGCTCCTATTTGGTGATGTTCATACAAATTCCTCCTCGGGGGGATTACATGAGGCTTTGTCCTTGGTGCTGTTCAGTACATCTGGCAGAGCCCGTTTGGGAAGTAATGGGGGAAGACAGGGTAGAGCGGTGTACAACTGGGGAAAAGTTAAACATCCATCTATGTATGTGATTTGCATCATTTCTAAAACAAAACACCCCACCCTCAAAACGGGTTTTTTAACTATCTTTCTTTGGGTTTTCCACTTTATAATTTAAAGCTAACGTTGTGACCTCAAGAGGAGGAATTTGTTCTGTGGATGGTGACAGCGTAGATTGAGATTGCTGAATGAGGGCTGTATTTCTCTTCATGTAGGTGGAAAATGAAAAGCTACTAGAACATGAAAGCAAGTGTTTGGCGGAGCATCTCTACATGCTACTGAGTTTTGTGCTCAGCCTCAAGGCTGGGTCTGGAGACCTAAAGCCCCTTCCTGCCCTTTCCTCATCACAAAACAACTCCCCACTGCTGGCAGCAAGCTCTCTGTGCTCAGAGTCAGAGCTCTCCAGGTCCCTGGAGCTCTTGGGAAGATGTGAGGCTCTTGAGAGGAAAACGGTGACCTTTGAGAACATTGTCTGTGTGCTCAATCGGGAGGTGGAAAGAGTGTCTCTAACAGCTGAAGCCTACAGTCGGCAGCATCGACTAGACCAGGAGAAAATCGAAACACTGAGTAACAAGGTGTGTAACCACTGGCTTGGGCTTTCCAGCACTCTGAGCAGAGACTTTTCAGTTTCCTTTCCATGTTATTAGCTAGCAAAGCTTCACCGCCTAGTCCTGAAGCTTCACAAATCTGAAGGCAGAACTAAAATATCGTTTGTGCCTGTGCCCAACTCTCAAAAGCTTCCTGGAAGATGGGAATTAAACTGAGATGCATTCAGATCTCTTGTTAGAAATCAAGTTATGCAGACACCGAGATGTTGTTGTTCTTAGGTGAAGATTTCCAACAAGAGAAAGAGCACCCAGCATTTCATTTGGATCTCTCTGAATCCATGGGGCTGTGCACCTTCCAGACCTTTCAAAAGGAGTGTAAACATTGATGCTGTGCTATGGTGTTGTGCAGAGCATGGTCTGGAGGTGTGAAGAATCTGCCCCCAGCAGTATGCTCCAGCACAATCCCTGCTGAGCACTGCCAGCACTTGGCAACTGGGAGTTGTGCAGTTTGCAGTGCACCTGTGCTCTCTTGGCAAGGCAGCTGCCAAAACTGCCCTGACTCTCTGTTAGGTAGCAGTGATTAACCCTCTGGAGACCTCGTTGGCTGGGTATAGGTTCTTCTCCTTTTTGATCTACTTTTGTCGCAATGCTGACTCGTTGTTTTTTTTCCCCTCCCTATCTTCACTACTTTTGCTGCTATCGTAACGGAGCTGCTCATTGGGAGGATTTTTCCATTCACTGTGGGAAAGTTTCTAGCTCAAACACTGAGTTGTATTGATGCATCTTCTCCAGAATGACAGGGTTCAGAAGGCAGTTCAGTGAATTGGCTTACAGTGCTGAATTTCTCCCTCCCATGACCCCTGTCAGTTCTGGAGAATGTCTCTTGCTAAAGAGTCATCCTGAAGGGGATGCTGGTGTCTACTGGCTTTCTCAGGTCTCACAGCAGTACGTGTTTCTAACCAGGCTGCACCGTATATCCCACTGAGCAGGTCCGCCAGCTGGAAAGGAGCATTGGGCTCAAAGATCTGGCCATGGCTGAGATGGAGGAAAAGATCCGCAACATGGAAGCTTCCACCTACGATGGTGTTTTCATCTGGAAGATAACAGAATTTGCCAGGAAGCGTCAGGAGGCGATAACAGGCCGCTCTCCTGCAATCTTCTCTCCAGGTTATTGCCCACAAATTTGCGAAACTGCAAAAGCCTTCTGTGTCTCAGCTGGGTGTGGGATTTGCAGTGGTGTCCTTAGCAGGGGAGCTGCTGGCCATTCAGGTGTTCTTCTGTTCTTCTTTCCCCGTGGAGCCTGAACCACTACTTTTTTTTTTTTTTTGGCATTGAGCAAAATGAAACTGCTGCTGAAAAAGGTGCTTTTTTGATTGCAGAAGACCTTTATAATTTCTCATAATGGAGAATGCAACCCTCTTAGCTCTGGAATAGCCCTGCATAACCCTTTAGTTAGAATTAAAATACTCAGAGACCATAAAACCAGCAGTAAAATTATGAAGGAAGAGAGGAAATATCTGAGCCCCAGAAATGTATTTCAGTGCCTAAAGCATGATGGTGCAAGGGACTATGTCTAAAGCCCAAATCATACCTAGGGAAGTGCTTGAATATATGTTGGAGGAAGAGGCTCTCCTTGCAGAACTGCCCCAGCCCAGCACTGTTCCTCCTGTTCTTAAAAAAGAAAATCTTGGACAGTGAGCAGTAGGTTATAATCTGGCTTGTTTGCTTATGGGAGCACTTCCCAGGCTTGCAGCTGTAAGATGAAACCATCTCTTCACACAATTTCATTGCTCGTTGAGGAGCTCACCTTGCAACAGAATGGTTGAAGAGGGGTGTCTGTGTCTGCCTGAGCAGGAATCACTTAGATCTAAGTGTGCTGGAGAGCTTTTTCAAAATGCCCAGAGCTGCATGCAAACTCAGAGCACGTACCTTACACCTGCTTCCTGGTGCTGTGAAAAAGCAGACTGGCTGAGCTACAAGATAAAAGCAATTGAATTTTTAAAACTACTTTAAAATCTGGGTTTTGGATGAAGGCTGTTGAGTCCATTTTTTCTCTTGAAAAACTGAAATAAAAACGGTTTCCTCTTCTTGAGGAGGGAACTAAACTGCTACTGAAACTGCACATGCAATTAGCATTTCCTTTTAAAAGTCAGCAGCAGCTGTGGAAAACCCCTGCTCTCTGTCCCCGTCAGGAAGGGCAGCACTTCCTTCCTTTTCCCAAAGCCAACAAATCAGCTTCAAATCTATTTTATTTGATTTAGAGGACCTTAAATCTTGCATCCTGTCCATCTCCTACACTGCACTCAAGAGCTGCTTGACCTGACAGTCTCCAGAGGCTGCAGTGTGGAGGGAGATGCTGGATGGAGCTGACTCTTGTCCTCTGGCCATGGGCATCCTGCTTGCTGTGCCCTGTCTTGGGGGCTCCTCGGACCCCTCCGTGTGCTGATGCCACCTGGGGTCCCTGCAGAGGGTGGGATTTATTTTTCTAGGTTGGAGAATCAAGTCAGCTGGTGGAGGTATATAAGTATCAGAGTCAGCCCAAGGGAGGGAAAGGGGTGAAACCTCTCCAAATTCAGGAGGCTTTGTATGTGCAGACGTTTGTCTGGCTGTGCTCTGAATGCACAGTCCCTCCCTGAGCTGCAGCTCATGGTTGCTGATGCCTCCTCCTCCTCCACGCTGTGTACTGGTAGGTCTCCATCCCCTGCCTGGCAGTGGTGACAGGGCAACAAAGGCAGGGCTCAGGGCTTTTATAAACTCTTTCATCAAAGAGTTTATTTTCACAACTACTTTGTGGGCCACCAGACTGTGTTTTATGTTGCTGGTGGGTTTCTGCACTCTGCTCATGAAAATCTTGTCTGTGGCTGGCGGGATTGGAAGGTGAGGGTGCCTCTGTCCGACGCTAGAACCTCTGCTGGAAAAGGCAGGACTTTTTTTTTTAAATCTTGCAAGTGCAAAGTACAAGGCCTTGTTTCCTGTAGAATTCGATTGTGTCATTTAGACAAGAGATCCTTGTTCCTGATGCTGCTTTAGCTGAGAAAATTAGGCTGAGAAACAAATGGTTCTTTTGCAGGTGGACTTTTTTAGTCTTAGAAAGTGAAGCAAATAGACTAGTGCTGTTCAGTTTGGGAAGGAGACAGCTGTGAGGAGAGAGGTCTGGGTTGTGAATAGGATGAAAAAGGGAAATAAGTATAACTGTTTGTTTTGTATTTAAATGTAAAGATGAGGAAATGCCAAATGAAATCTGTGTTAAACCAAAGAGAAGGAAGTAAGGTTACCACTCACTCAACTTTGTAAGGACATGATTGCTACAGGATTTTGCAAAGGACAAAATCATAAAATTCAAAAAGGCAAATCCTCAAAAGAAATGTTCATGGGCGTGAATTGGGACAGACCAAAGTGAAGTTCCTGCTGGAAAGCCACGTGCTCTGGACATCAGATGCTGGGGGGCAGCTTGCTGGGCTTTTGCTTTGCTACTGATGTGCTTTGCCTTTGCTGGGCCAGTGGGAAGCAGGATGCTTGGGTCACTGCTCCGAGCTAGTAGCGTGGTGCACGAGGTGTTCAGCACTCTAGCTGTCTGGTGCCTTTTCTTGCGTACTCCCACTTCTCTGACCAGCCATCCTTTCAGTTCCCCACCTGGCTTTATGTTCACAGGGTTACAGGAGTGCTGAGAAGCCTGGGGGGTGGTGAGGATCTGCCGCTTGGACTAGCAGAGGGTGGCATCCACCCTTGAAAGCCTTTGGGTAAAGCAGGTGGAGAGGGAGGACTAGAGGAAACGAGTTGGGGAGTGCCAGGAGGGAAGGGGTGACAAAGCCCTCATCTCTTGCTCCTCACCCTGTGGAAGTGCACAGTATCTCTGCTATTGCTAGTCTGCCTGTTCCTAAAAGTGCACTGAGTCCTGCAGAAGGTGCCAGTTCTGATCTCTTGCCCCATGCCCTGAGGCTGTTGAGCCTCACTAGACCTGAGGCATGTAGCTCTGTGCTGCTGAGAGGGCAGTTTGCAGTAGGTCCCCTTCTGAAGTGTGTTTCTGTGGCCCTGCACGGGTCTGGTATCACAACATGGGCATTCCCAGAACTGCTGGAGAAGGAGAGAGCCTGGGATCCCAGAGCCCATACCCAGTGGTGCAGGGTGGCTGGGATCCCAGTGGGACATTGAAGCTCAACTCTTTGAGCCCTTGGCCCCATCAGAGGCAGCCAGCTTACAGAGAGGGTGAAGTGAGTACTGAGGATGGTCTACCCCCAGACAGGGTTTTTTGGGGTGGTTTTATTCCTGCTCATCAACATTATTGCCACAAACTGCAGCTCCTTTAGCAGTGATGTGCAGTGCAGCTGGTGGATCTGGAGGGGGATGCAGTGGGCAGTGCCCAGCTCCCAGCACTGCTCGGGGGGCTTGTGCCTGTGGTGGTGGGTGGGGAGAGCCCAAGGGGCCAGTGGTGCCCTGCTCTGCCCCACAGCCATCTGTGTCTCGACTGGACCAGGGGCTCGTGACTGCCTGACCTTGGGCTGTCTCCAAGCCAGTCTAAAAGGGCATCTGTTAGTTGCAAACCACCTCTGTGGTGCAGGTGTTTTAAGACCCAGACCTGGCTTCTTCCAGGACCCAGGTCCTCAGAGTTCAGAGGAACCTGCTGGTGCCAGGCTTTGCTGGGCTGGATGCTCACTGTGTCTGTTTTGCAATCTTCGGTAGCTTTCTACACGAGCAAGTACGGCTACAAGATGTGTCTGCGTGTTTACCTGAATGGGGATGGCACCGGGCGAGGGACCCACCTGTCCTTGTTCTTTGTGGTGATGAAAGGACCCAACGACGCACTCCTGCGGTGGCCCTTCAACCAGAAGGTGGGTTTGGGACAGCGCCCGCCGTGGCCAGCAGTGTTGCTTCTCTAGTTTTTCACCCACTTGAGCTTTCAGACACCGTTGGTCTGGCCTAGTTAGCAAGCAGAAGAAGGAAGGACTTTGATATATCAGCAGCCCTGGGGATTCCCCAGTGTTGCTGAAAGCAGCAAGCGTGCTGCAGGGCGGGGCACGACACGGCAGAGGCTGGGGCAGGAGGGCAGCAGCATGATCGGGAGGCGAGCGGAGCCTCTGCCTGAACTCACGTGAGGAAAGGTTGTCCTGGCTTTGATATTCGGGGTGCAGCTGATGCTCACTTGGCATCAGGAGCTCAGATTGCTATTCCTAGATGTTGCAGGTTTGTGAAACACTTCAAAGCTGAGCAGGTGTAGTATAGGGAGGGAGGGAGAAACCACCTGCTTTCACAGGGGGACGGCAAGTCTAGGACTCCATGAGGAACCTGTGTGGGGTATTGGCATTGGGAGCAAACACCATGTCAGCCACTTTTAGGTTGTCAGAGTCAGTCTGACAGCTCTGTGCTGCCACACAGAAGTTTCCAGTGACAGGGCAGGATGTGGAAAGGTTTCTGCAGAATGTGACTGAGATGACATTGTCCACTGGCCCTACTTACAGGCATTTCTCAGGCTCATGATGTGGCTCTGGTTCCATTGGTATTTGCATGTTTCACAGGCTTCAGGTGAGCAGGTTACTGGACAGAGTTTCCATGTGCTTTTTATTCAGCCACGCTTGTATATTTTCACATTTCCCTCAGGTAACCCTGATGCTCCTGGATCAGAACAACCGGGAGCACATCATTGATGCCTTCCGACCCGACGTGACATCCTCCTCCTTTCAGCGACCCATCACAGAAATGAACATTGCCAGCGGCTGCCCGCTGTTCTGCCCCGTCTCCGTGATGGAAGCCAAGAACTCCTACGTGCGTGATGACGCCATCTTTATTAAAGCCATCGTTGATCTCACAGGCCTCTAACCCTCCTCACCTCCGGGAGCAGTGAACGCAGAGCCAGCCCCAGGTGGGGCATCCCCCTCTTCAGGCAGGTCTCGGAGCAAGGAGGGGGCAGAAAGCAGAAGGGGAAAAGCCCTTCCCAAAAAAGGGACCTTCACTCTGAGTGGAAACAAGGTGTCTGATGGGAACCCTCTTCCCTGGTGTCAGAGAGACCTTCCCTGAGAAGAGGTTTGCATGGACGTTCACAGTCTACAGGTACAAGAAGATCTCCTGCAGGGACTTGGGTGTCCGAACTGCCGCTGTCTGGGCTCCCAGTGGAAATCAGTGCAGCTCTTGCTCTACCAGTTTAGTGCAGATCTGCAGTGCTCTGTAGTAAAACAAGGGTTTGGCCCGACCAAGCACCACCTTGTGTGGATGTTTGGCTCAGCCACCTAGGATTTTCTGCAGAGATCTCTGTGTTCCTGGAAGTTTTGTGTGCTGCAGGGTTGCTGTTGCTCTGTGCTGCTGGCTGGTCTGTGCCTCGGTGGACAGGAGGGCTGCATGGCAGGCTCACTGCAGGCTGGGTCAGAGGTGCAAACAGTTTTCCTGATGTTTTAATGACATCAGTGTCCTCAGAGGTGCTGAGCTGTGTGGCCAGAGGGGGTGTGGTACCCCGAGTCTGGCCCTCCCTGTGGCCTGGGAGGGAGTGTGGGGTAGCACTGGGGATGCCCATGGTGAAAGAGAAGTGACTGTCCCCTGGAGACTGCTTGTCTTGTCCCAGGAGAGGAGGGTGATGCAGGGCTCAGTGCAGGATGTCACACCCCTCAACCCCAAGAGCCCCAGGTGAGTTTTTAGCCAGACCCTGCCATTCTCTGCCTGCCCGTGCCTGAGGCAGAGGTGGGCAGGATGGTGGCAGTGCTGGCAGGTGTCTTTACTCACACACAGATGCTCCTGAGCTGGCTTTCAGCCCCATTGTGGGGCAGCTGCAGCAGCACAGGCACACCAGCCTTCCCAGGGCCTTCTCCAGCGGCCAGGCACGTGCAGCTGCAGCTCCACTGCTGTCTGCACCTACGCTGCTGCCATCCGACTGCATGGGCGCTGTCACCTCTGCAGCTGCCTGCACAGAGAGCGGCTGCTGGCCAGCCTGTGCCCTCCCCAAGGGGCTGCCTTGCCCACCAGTGGCAGCTTTGCCCTGTCCCCTTGGCTCTGGGGACAGCGTGCCTGCCGGTTTCTGGTCATTGCACACTCTGCTCGGCCCCTCGCTGAGGCTGCAGCCCCCTGGTAGAAGCTGGGGTGTCTGGAGAAGTCCCAGAGTGAAGCTTGCTGTCCCCTTCTTGTGCCTGGCCTCCTGGCACCACTTCTTTCTGGGCAGCAAGCGTTCAGCACCCACGAGAAGGTCTCTGTGGAGAAGAAACTGCTGCTACGTCCCTGGGGTGTGGCTGGCTGGTCCCTTGGAGTTGTTTTGTTGTGGCTGTAGCACTGGGCAGGTAGTTAACCAGGCTGGACGCTGGAGGCTTTGCTGCCTTCTCTGCCTGTGCTCCTCTTGCCTGCTTCAGCTTCCGAACATGCCCCAGGAGAGGTTTTGTTGGTCCCAGGAGCTGGCTGCTGAGCCCACCTTGCAATAATAGCCCAGGACCTGGTCCAGCTCCTGTGCTGCTCCTCGGGCTGGGAAGGGGCACAGTGAGGCTGGAGGGTGGTCACCCTCTTCTTGCTTGTAGCTGCCATGGGTCACCCTGGGCAGGGAGTCACAGGCCCAGGGGACATGAGGCTGTGGTGGAGGAAGGCCCAAAGCCCCTCTGCCTGCAGCTCCCTGCCTGGTGGACACAGACTCCACCTTGCTTGGGCTCTGCTCCCACCGCTGCTCCAGCACAGCCACCCCAGTGGGCCAGGGACACCATGGGTGGGGAGGAGCTGTGGCCCAGCAAGACCTGCGTCTCTGCTGTCCCCTGGGCTGTGGCACCGCACTGATTGCCTGCTCCTGGGGTGCTTTGGGGTGTCCCTGCTGCTGCCTGGGGAGCTCGGGGGGTGCCTGATGTCCTCCAGGCTGGTGGGTAGGTGAGCTGGACCCTGATCCTGGCTGAACCTCCTGCACCCAAGCGTGCTGCACTGCCTGCCGATGGGTGCTGGGATGACCTTTGAGCCCCCCTTTGGAGTCTCCCCGTGCATCTTGTAACACCTGCTGTGTGCAGAGGCTGCAGCCGGGAGCACACTCCACTGTTTCAGCAGGAAGGGGACAGGAGCCTGTGCTGGGGTGAGCACAGCCACTGCAGGTGAGGTAGCATGGGCTGGGAAACCTGCTGGCGTGGCTGCTGCGACCCTGGGGAAAGGTGAGGGCAGGGGAACAGGCAGGGGCCTGCCCCCTCCTTCCCCAGGGCAGATGGTCAGTAGGTGTGTGTCCACCCACAGCAGCCCGTAGCAGAGCAGAGTGGGGCTGGGCAGCTGCCTGCACCCTGCCTTGCTGCCCCTGCCCCCTTGGCTCTACTCAGAGGTGGGAGAGGGAGGGCAGGACCCTTCCTTTGTGTGAGCCCCAGCCTGTCACCGGGCATGGATCAAGCCCTGTGTTGCCATTCTCACCTTATTGCCTTAGGAGGAAAACAAAAAGCTTATCAGAGCCTGAGAGCCCTGCTCGCACCCGCACAGCTCTGCACCGCCAGGGCCGAGGGAGGCTCCCAGCCCTGCAGAGGCTGGGAAGGGCCTGGAACGGGGGAGGAGAATCTCCTCCTCCCATTCAGCACTTGGGAATTAAGTATATTCTATGAGGTGGGAGCAGGGAAGCTTGGTCTGAGCTGATGTGTCTTTGCTCTTGGGGTGCTGGACGCCTGCAGCAGGGCCATGTGGCTCTGGCCAAGTGGTGCCTGGGGTGCCTGTGGAGGTGCTGGCTCAGCTGGGGGGCCTGGGCTGTTACAGGGAGTGGGTGCTGGTCCCCCTGCCCAGGCAGGTGCCTGGATGGTGGGTGGGAGAGTCAGTGCTGCGAGCAAAGCTGAGGCTGAGCCCCTGCAGCCTGTGGAGGGGCTGTGCTGCCGTTGGGAGAGGGGCACCCTGGGCCATGGCACAGCAGGTGAGCCCCTGCGACAGCAGCTCATAGTTGCCACGGTCTTTCCCTTCCCTCACCCGTGGCTGAGGGGAGGCAGATCTGGTGCTCACACACGCTGTCTGCTCCTTTTTCAGTTTTCAGCAGTTCTGGCGCTCACAGTGGGAATTGTGCGTGTCCCTCACAGCAGCCTGTGCGCTGCAGGCAGGGCTGTGGTACCTTCCCGGACACAGCTCTACCAGCCCAGCTGGCACACAGATGGACACTCGGCACAAGCCACTACTGGATTTAATTTTTTTTTTTCCCTTTTGACCACAGCTATGGGAGAACACCCATCCCAGCCTGGCATTGTGAAGTAAGTTTTTTTTTCCCTTGAGGATGTAGTATGGTCAAAACCACTAATAAAAGCCATTTGAATAGTGCTGTTGTATCATCTCTGGGGTGCTGGGGCTCCAGCACTGCATGGAGTGGAACAGGTGCAGGGGCAGCTGACCACCACCTTGGGCTGGCGTGTTACTTCAGTGCTGTGTGCTTTCCCCAGCTGCTGCCTCGGGGGTTCTGCCCAGCACCAGCACTGTGAGCTTCCAGTCAAGGGGGGCTGGAGCAGGCAGGGAAGGAGCTCCCGGACCTGGCTGCAGGAGGGTCACACATACAGGGGCCACAAGGCTGTTTGCTGGGAGTGGGCACAGCACTGCTGGGCCAGCAGAGGGGAGCTGCAGAACAACTGGAAAAGCAAATCCAACATGTTACACTCGTGTTCCTGGGAGGTGGATAAAGCAGCTGCTGAGCTACTCTACGACAGGCTGGGTTTTAGCTGTTGTTAGGAGCCAGGTGCCTGGGCTGACCCTGGCATCCCTGTCCTGCCTGTCCAGAGCTGCAGCTGAGAGACTAAACCCATGCCAGGAGCAGCAGCATGGCTGTCCCTACATGTGTGTCTCCAGAAAAGAGAAATAGAAGGGGGGGCCTGTCCCTTCCAGGGAGCAGATGCTGCTGCAGCACAGGAATTCCAATGGGCAGCACAGGGCTGGACACTGCTTGCTCCCTGCTCCATGTCTTAGTGCTTTGAAAAACCCAGAAAGCAAGGAGGGACACATTGAAGCCAGGATGCTCCAGGCCTGGGCCCATCTTGGAGCCTGTAGCACTCAGCCTTGACAGGAAAGAGCTTTCCAGAGGCTGCCATGTACAGCTGCTCCCCTTCTGTCCTGTCTTCTTCCCCAAGGGCAAAAAAGATTGGGGTGATTTGGGCATCTCTCCTGTTGGTTTACACCTTTCTGCCCACACAAGTTGGTCAGCTACTCCCACTGCACCCCAGCAGTGTAGGCACAGCAGTGTGTCACTCCTGGCCTCAGTGCTGCTTCAGTAGAACAGCACTCAGAAAAACAAGCTTGCAGTGCCAGGATGCTTTAGCAGAATATTTATTTAATACCATAGTGAAGAGCAAAACTCAGTACAAACATAAACCCTCAGTGCCTTGCTCACTACTACACCGAGCCAAGGGAGAAGAGATTTCACAATCTTGGGAGAGGAGGGAGGAAGGCAGAGGCTGCTCCTTTGCTGTGTGACTAGACAGAGCGCTGGGGAGGGATCCTGTGTGCACACACATAAAGGACTCCCTTGTTTATGGAACGCCTGTGATGACAGAAAACCTGAGTACAGGAGTTTTGGATAAAGCCATGGGCACCCGCTGGGTCACAGCAGAAAGAGGGCACAAGCCCTCCTGCCAAGGGCCACAGGAGCTGTTAAAGCCATCAGTGCATATCAGACAGTATCTGCTGCCTCCATTAAGTCTATTTGCAACCCAAGGCTGTGAGTGGCAGAGACAACTGCCACTGGTGCTCCCGGGGGAGTCCCAAAACGCCTCCCCCAGCCCCTGCCTGGGATGAAGCTCCCTTCCAGACACAGCCCAGAACCCAGCTCCTAGGAACAACTGCAGCTCCTGGGATCCAGCCATCCGGACCAAATCAAGATTAGGAGCTTAATTTTAGACTCTTACATTTGGGTACCTGCTGCAGGGAGAAAAGCTTCAGGGACAGATACGGAGTAAGCACCATCAAGTTTTGTAACTGCTTCAAGTGAGCCAGCTCCCTTGTCAGAGGGGTCCTGGGGAGGAGCTGATCACTGAACCCAGGGCCAGTCAGCCCAGGTGGGGGAAGCTTATTCAACTGTCATGTCAAGCAGAGGGTGGCTGCACTCCCCCAGGCACCGGCAGGTGAACACCTGCAGCCACCCATGGGTGCCTACACCTATTCAAGGAGAACATACCCAGAGAACCGAAAGTGCCATGATTTGAGTAGCATGGGAGGGAGGTGACCACAAGACCCACCAGCCATCCTTACAGCTGCCACCTTGAGAGGGGACAGCAGATCCCCTAGAATAAATACGTGACCAATGCCACAGCTTAAGTGCTACTTAGCAGAGGAAGACAGGGGCAAAGCCAGCACCATGTTACCACCAGCCCTCCCCCCTCTCAAGTTTGGAAACCAGCGATATCAACACATAGTTGCTAACAGAAGGCATCGACAGGGCACTGGCTGCATCCCTGGGGGCCACACAGGACACCAGCCAGGCCCACCCCAGCCCTGCCTCCCCCACTGCCCTCTCACTGCCCTTCAGTCCCTGCTGCCCTCCGGGGCCAAAGCGCCACATGGGAGGAGGCACTCAGCATCACCCAGTTGCCTGTGGAGGTTTGGGACAAACAAACATTAATAAAACTACTATATTAAAAGAGTCCTGCAGTAAGGCAGCACAGCACTGTACTGCGGCTTCTGCCAAGTGGTCTGCAGCCAGTAGCTCTTGGCAGGGTCAGCCACGTCCCAGGCTACAGAGTACAAACGCTGGAGATGTGCTTCAGTCTGTTCTCAGGGACCAAAGCTCGCCCAGAGAGAGTTGTGACCAAGTAGCAGCATTGGTGAGAAGCTGTGGGGAGCCCACCCTGCAGTGACCAGCTCGGGCTGCTGCCCGCCAGGCCCAGGAACTAGCCCTCGGCTCTTACATTCTGTCTTTGAAGCAGATGCCCCAAGGAGGAAGCAATTCCCACTACTGGGGTCCCTCCTGACTCAGCAGATGGGATTTATGTGCCCAGAGCTCGTCTCTGTTGTGCAGGGCTCCAAGCTCTGCAAGCTCCAGAGGTGGCTGCAGTGAGGAAGCTGCAGGAGCAGGTGTGCCTGGGCTCAGCTATTCTGGTTCATGAGCCAGGAGAAGAGCAGCTTCCTGGGCCTGGGCTTCCTGGCCTGCTGGACGCGCAGTGCGCGAGGGGAGCGCCACACCTTGATGGTGGTGTCGTCGCTGGCTGTCAGGAGCAGCTCCTGCTCCACCGGGCTGAACGCCACTGAGTTCACCACGTTGTCGTGCTGCAGTTTGGCCAAGCAGATGTTATAGTGCCGGTCCCAGATGTAGCCATGGCGATCCTCTGCCCCACTGCAGTGGACAGGACACAGTAAGGATGTCACCCCCACTGCCCAGGAAGCTCCTTCCCTCTGTGCAGAGCAGGCAGAGAGTGCCCCAGCCTCCATCTGCAGCCCCATCACCCACGAGCTTCAAGCCGAGCAGGCCAGCTCTCTCTGGGACTCAGAGGCTGTTTGAAGAGCCCCTCAACTCACCCCTCAGCACCTGCTGCCTGCAGCCCCTAAGAATGGCATTTGCCACCCACCACCAAACACGCCACAGCCCAAAATTTCCTCTTTCCTCACTGATTTCATAAGGTTTTACCAGCACCCTCTGATTCAGCCCCTCTGCTCTTTACAAACCTCCCATTTCCTGCTCTGCTCACAACAAATAGGAGTTTCCAGCATGTGGACCAGCCCTGCTTGCACAAGCTGTCCAGCAGTGATGGCCCCAAGGCCCTCCTGGATGTGAGGCCAGGGATCCTGCCCACCCTTATTGCCACACACCTTGCTACGAAGTCCCTGCTGACGTCCAGGAAGATGAAGAAGCACTCCTCGTTGGGTGTGTAGGCCCGATGCGCACGGAGGGCTCTTTTCACCTCCTTCATTGTCTTCAGGTCGAACACGTGCAGATCGATCTCCTCGGCAATGGGGGGCGGCTGCATCGGGTCGGAGATGACGCAGTCCCGAGGCCAGGCACGGCTGTTGACGTACAGGTACCTTGAGGAAGGGAGTAGAGGGGTTACCCTGCACCTTGACACACACGACAAAGCTCACGGAGCCCCAGCTGTAAATGCACAGCACGGTCAGGCAGGGCAGGGACCAAACAAGCCTGCAGCTCAGCTTACTAAAATCCAGGCTGAAACATGGGAACATGTTGCTGAAACACTTCTTGCCATGTTTGTAAAGGAAAGGGCCACCACAGTTGGGAAGGTGGGCTAGGTCAATCTTCTTTAATCCCATTAAAACCAACTAAGGATGGTGGTGTATTGTGATCAGCAGGTCGAGGGAGGGCATTCTCCACCTCTACCCTGGTCTTGTAAAACCCCCCTGCAGTGTGTCCAGCTCTGGGGACACGGACCTGGTTGAACAGGGCCAGAGGAGGCCACGAAGATGATTAGGGGACTGGAGCACCCCCCTGTGAGGACAGGCTGAGGGGGGCTTCAGCTGGAGAAGGCTATAGGGAGACTTCAGAGTGGCCTCCCAGGACTTAAAGGGGCTACAGGAAAGGGGGGAGGGACTTTTTACAAGGGCATGTAGTGATAGGATGAGGGGTAATGGCTTTAAACTGACAGAGGGCAGACTGAGGTTAGATAGAAGGAAGAAATTCTCCCCTGTGAGGGTGGTGAGGCCCTGGCACAGGTTGCCCAGCGAAGCTGTGGCTGCCCCCTCCCTGGAAGGGTTCGAGGCCAGGTTGGACCGGGCTTTGGGCAACCTGGGCTGGTGGAAGGTGTCCCTGCCCATGGCAAGGGGGTGGGACTGGATGATCTTTAAGATCCCTTCCAACCCAAACCATCCTGTGACTCTATGATTGATCTGCCTCAGGAACAAGACACACTGGTGTGGGCAGCTCCTTTCCTGACCCCATCCTGGGCTCAGCAGTGCAGAGGACACAAAGCATTCCTGCCAAGATCTGGGGAAATGATCAGGTGGTAACACATGCCATCAGCGTGTCTTAGGACATAGTGGGATGTGAATGAGCAGAGCAGCCTATGCAGGCACCCTGCTACATCCACTACAGTCATTTCTTCTCCTCTTCGCCCCACAGAGCCCCTAAGCAGCTATCACCCACCCTCTGAAGCCAGCACTGCCACCCTGCCATGTTCACCTGTGGTCAGGGGAGAGGCCCATGCCAATGATGTGCCCATGGATGTCGATGACATGATCCAGTGAGTCAAAGAACTCATCAGAACGCCTCTCCTCCCCAAGCACTGGCCCAGCAGTCGTCATCTGATGGGGCAGGATCCTTTTAATACCTTTGGGACAGAAAGCAGAATCAGGCGGTTCTGCAGGCTGCTGCCAGCAGACAGGAGGGCTGGTGGAAGTCCCCAGGCTTCAAGAAAGGGCTTCCTTTAGTGCTGCTAATAAGGAAGAACTGGCTTGCCCGCAGCTGAGGACCTGGACAGGGCTGTGGTCCCTGCCAGGCTCCTTCAATCTCTCTCGAGCAGTGCTTTTGGCCAGGACACTGCCCACAACCGCACTGGTACATTCAACCCCAGGCAGGAAGATGCCCAGTGCCTGGCTGCCAACCCAGCTCACTCCAAGCCCAGGCCGCAGCATGCTCTGAAGCAAAAGGAAGCTGCGCTGGCCCAGGAGACACTCTGGGTGCAGAAAGTTTTTTCTCTTAAATGAATCCTTGGGCTGAGCCCATTTCCTGCAATAGCCAGCCTGGAGAAGGCCCAGCAGATATGCTGGCTGTGGCAGGGTTTTCCCCCACCACTGGCAAGCATAGGTGGGGGTCAGCCCCAGAAAGCTCCAGGAACAGGGGTTTAAACCCAGACTAGGTTCAAGTGCTTTATAGCTTTTAAACTTCCTAAGGGAGACACATGCTATGGGTCAAGCCCTGTCCCCTTCCAGCTCTAGACAGAGGTCCCAAACACAAACCATCCACAGCAGCTTCCTGGAAGACTACTGTGAGCCTCAGCAGCTCTTGGGCACACATGGACTTAATCCTCAGCAGGTCCAAAAGGAGCTGGAAGATGGCCCATCCCATCGCCTCTCTGAGGGAATCGCTGCCAAACACCCTTGATTTTAACCCTCTACTGGAGAGCAACAAGGTGACACCACACTGCACCTCAAGTCTGAGGCCCTTCACAACATCACTGAACCTGGGCAGCTCAGGACCCCACTCTTCCACCCACTGTCACTCTCACCAGCACACTTTGCCCCCTTCCTGCAGCACTAAGCTCTCAGCGACGTGGCACGCACTCCAGTGGAACAAGTGGCTCTGCACATGACTCAAACCCGACACTGGCACAAGGGAGACAGGAGCTCAAAGGAAACTCCTGCAGAAGTGCTTGCATGCTGCAGATCAGGCAAGATAGTGCTGATGCCCAGCAGCTGGGAGCGCAGCTCCCACCAGCAGCCAGGTGAGAGACGAGGACAAGAGCAAGCTCTTTCAAGTACCAGCTCCTTGGGGGCAGACAGCAGATGCACAAAGGCCGGTTCAACACACAAATCAATGGGCAAACATAATATTTTACAGTGACTCATGGCTGGGAGAGGAGCCGAGCCAGGGTCTGTCCCTCCAAACAGCCAGTCTGTGCTGCGGGCACTGGCCACCAGCCAGGGAGTCACTGGAGTTCAAAAGCACCAAAACCCACGGCCCTGGGAGGCTGCACTGGCAGCCAGTGGAGTCCAAGGGCAGGGGCTGCCTCTGTGCCACGCTTCACCTTCACACGCTGCAGGCCCCAGCCTGCGAGGCAGAGTTTGCTCAGCCTGGCAGATCAAAATGCAGGGCTGAGGCAGGGCTGCCCCTGCCGCCAGGTGCCCAGAGACAGGCCACAGCCCACCACGTCTGTCCACAGACCCAGCTGTGGGCAGCAGCGCTATGCTCAGTCCAGGTCACATTCCTAACCAGGGTGGGCAAAGACCAAGTGACTCTTCTCCAAGTTGCCTACAGCTTTGGAAACTGCCTTTCCCTGCCTTACTGGGCTGTACTGGTGCAGGACTAAGTAACAGAAGGTTAGAAGAGCCTGAAGCAGAAAAGCAAGGCTGTAATTGTGCAAGCAGCAAAAGAAACTGAAATCATCTGGCTTTACAGAAGAGTCTTCTCACCTGGAAGCAGCTCTCCTTCCCACATCACATTTCTACTGTTCTGTCTGGTCCTTTCCATCGGACTTCTGTGCTAGCTTTAGGGGCTTTTGGAGAAGCAGCCAGACTACCTGCATCTGCTCATCACTGCACTGATTTCCTATGAATTCAGACTCTGCCACTCCCAGTGCCTCAGCAAGAGAGCCCCAGCTGAGCAAGGGAAGTCCTAACCCAGAAAAAGGTCACCGGCAGGGCCGTTGCCTGGCTTGTGCTGCAACTACAGTCCCTTGTACCCCACCGAGCAAGAAGGCTGAGTACCAGCAAGCTGCCTGGCATCTGTTTGCCATGGAAACACCCACTGGGGCAGCTAAGCCTCTTCAGTACCAAAACAGGGGTGCCCAAGTGTCTCCTAAGGCTGAAAGGCCACACGATGCAGGGTGATCACACAATGGGCAGTGGGGAAGGCAGGCAAGGCACAGGGGCGAGCAGGGCTCCATCTCCCAGAGCTCAGGGGACACTGTGCAAGCAACACATATGTGAACTCCAAACTGCTCAAACTAGTCTTGGCCTGATGACCCCACAGGAGAACAGCACTGAGGCCCTTCCACACACCCTGATCAGGGCAATCACTGCCCTTCACATCCACCTGTTGGTGTGCAACTCATGGCTGATGTCCTTAAGTCAGGAGCTCCTTCTTGATCTTCTGCTCAGCCCTTGCCACAACTTTCTTGTCTGGCCACATGTCAAACCTGGTAGCAACAAAATAACCCTCAGGCAAGTGCTTGTGGTGTGGGGGCATCTCAAAACCTTCCCGTATCAAGAATCCAGCAGCCTGTGCAAAACAGCAACTCACCACAAATAGGCAGCAAATAAAACAGGTCTTTTCCAGATTCAAATTCAGAGAGTAGCTGCAGCCCACACCCCCAGGGAGGCTGGCGTGCCCTGGGCTCAGACCACAGCCTTACCTATCTGGTGTGGGGAGTAGGTGAGGCATCCTGTGGTAAAGATTAAGTATTTTGTCTTGCTGTTGCTGTCTGTGGAGAGCAGGTTCAGCTCAGGCAGTTTAGTTCTGTTGCGCACGAACAGCTCAGCCACCTTTGTCTCCAACTCTGTCTCAGTCATGGCAGGCCTCACACGGCCCTCCATGATATCATCAAAGAACTGCTGCAGCCCATCCTCTGCTGTCACACCCCCGTCATCTGGCAATTCCTGTACTGCTGGCTCTGAAGTCTGCTTGGGCTTGGCCTCCTCTTCCTCGCTGTCACTGCCAAGATCAAAGACTGGGCAGGTGGAGGAAGCAGCTAGCTGCTCCTCGTAGTCCAGGAGCAGGTCCGGGGAATCGTAGCGGCTGCAGTCAGCCACCATCACTGTCCGGATAGTGCTGGCATTCAGGTTCTGGATTTTGAACAGTCTCTTCACTACATTCACATTCTCTGACTCTATTCCCTGCAAGCAGAAGGGAGAAGTAAACAGGAGCCACCTCACCAGAAAGTCAGTCCTACAGCTCAAGCTAAGAGCTGTCTGCCCAGACCTTGAGCCCCCCCAGCAGACACCAGCCACACACCGAACTCTCTCTGCACTGCTCTATGACCATGAGAACTGGTCCAAGAGGCTGGCCAGTGTTGTTGCACTCCTTCCTATCTTGGAGGTGGGTATAGAGACAAAAAGCTTCTGCAGGCAAATGACAGCAGAGTTTGGAAACAAGAGGCTGGGCAGCCTTGCTGCCACCCCCCCTGCCTGAGGTCACTGGCTGGTGCTGCTCAGTGCTTTACAAGAATTTCAGGAACAGACCTCTACCATAAACACTGGTGCAGCATGAAGTGCCATCCCCTGGCCTACAGGCAGCAGAGGCAGAGGACCTCCACACTCCTGGAGCTCCCCTGTACCCCGCAGCAGGACCAGCCTGGTTATCTGCTCCCAGATAACAAGCAGCAGGTCTCTTCCTGCCTAACTGCTCTGGCAGTCTGTGGCTGCACTTCAACACCCCCCATCAAAGTGGGCAAGGGCCTTCCTTGCCTCTTGGAGATGGAAGAGTTAATGCTGGAGTGTCAGCACACCAGAGAGATGTGGTCAGGGGAAGGGTCTCTGCTAACACAGGATTTCACCTGGGGCCAGCATCAATCGTTCATGTAAAAAAACCACAAAGCACCAGGATCTGCACTTGTGACATTGAGACAGAGACAAAACATGTAAGAGGAACATGTCCAAGCAGCACAAGTGCCAAAGAATGAACAAGCAGCGAACAAGCAGTCTAATGCTGATCTCCAGCATCTCATCACAGCATCTGAGACAGAACCTGGCCCACAGAAATGTCAGCAAGGACAGGCAGGGCTGAGCTCAGCCTCTCAGCTGCCTCTGGCTCCTGAGACAGCGCACTGGGCTGCCAAGTGGGAGAATGGCCACTGCTTGGGTACATGCCAGACCACAGCTGTCCCAGGCCCAGCTTCATACTATCAAGGATATCAAACTCTGTGGTTCAACCACTCTCCTGTTGAGCAACACATGCTCTAGGCACTGCACTCAAGTCCTCATCCCAATTAATGGGGCAAGAGTTAATGGAATCTGAGGGTATTTAGAATATTGCAATGGGTACCACAACACCGAGTGTGGAGAAACCTCATGCAAGGGTTGCCTCAAGCTTAAGCTCCTGAGGGCAAGTCACAGAAGACAAACAGGGAGGACAGGAGGATTGGGCCAGACTTCCCCACTCACACCTCCTCTGCAGCTTTTCCTCCCCCAGAAGCCAGCAGGAAGCTTCGTTGCCTGTGGAGCTGGAACAAAGGCACCTCACCTGGAAAGCGTTGTTCAGCCACAGCACAGAACAGGAAGTTATCCGCCCGATCCGATGCAGATTGCCAGAGATCAAGTTGGTTTCATTCAGCCAGCATCCAAACACATCATAGGGTTTATTCCTCACCCTGGAAAGCAGCGTGAAGTTCTCTGGAAGGGAGGGGAAACAGGAGCATGAGGTGATGGCTCCTGGCAAGGGCCTGAAGAAACCGTGGCAGAAGACACGGGAAGGGGATTCAGGTCTCCGCGGGAGAGAAGCTGATGCAGCACCTCCAGCGCAAGCTGAGCGGACACTGCCCAACCAACATCAACCTCCAGCCACTACTGCGAAGACAGATTATTTCTCTCTTCTACAGAGACGTGTGGGGAGAGCATGCACAAGGGAAACCAAAATAAAAGGGCAGACAGAGTCAGATCAGAAGCAATCTAACCTCACAGCCTTTCCCCAAGCATGGCCCAAAGCAGACACCCCAAGGACAAGAACAAGTCAAACATGTACAGAATTTCTTCACTCCCGCCCCTGGGGCTCAGGGCCTTTCTGAGCAAGACAGATGTGCATTTAGCAGCACTCCTTGATTTTTAGTGCAGTGGGACTGTAGCACAGAGACAGTGAGAGATAATGCAGTTGGAATTAGCAAGTTTGACAGAACTGCAGCAGAAGAGGTGAAGCAGGCCCAGATGAATACGCCTCAGAGCCATGTGAGACCTCAGGGTGGGACCAGCACCACTTGAGTCAGAAATGGTGTCTTCAAGACAATAGGTAATGTGGATAACTCTTGCCTTGCCCAGACTGTCACTTAGAATAAAAGTTAAGTGAGAATAAATATAAGCCACACTGCCTTTAGGTGATGACATGGTGATGTGAGCGGAGCTAAGGCTATCCAGAATGTTTACCCTATGAAACTGTGATTGGGACTCCATGGTGCAAGGTAGGACAAGCAGAAGTCAAGGCCACTGCACACCTGAAGAGGAAGGGAAGCCCACCACCCACCATTTCACACCTCCCAGAAAGCCCCAGTGAAGGCGAGGGCGGCATTTACCCATGCTGATTACAGCAATCTCTCCTGATGAGGAGTTGTGAGGCCCCACAAAGACACCTGACACCAGGAGGAGGGAGTCATCGGAGTTGAACTGGGAGAACTGTGTGTAGCTCCAGTTGTAGGGCCTCATGTTGGAGCTGTGCTGCAGGGAGATTTCCAACTCATTGCTCCAGATCTATAGGCAGAGGGACAAACAGTCAGGAAACTGTTGAGAAGCCTGAGAGCAGCTCCACTTTATCCACACTCACCAGGACAAAAAAAAAAAAAAAAAAAAAAAAAAAAAAAAAAAAAAAAAAAAAAAAAAAAAAAATCTAAGACCTTATTTAACTGCTTCCCAGACCTGATTTCCCTGTCAATTCTCTTCATAGAAAATGGCCAATGGCTTTGGAGAGTGGCTAAATGTAGGACTGCTTCTCCATCAGTCAGTGGAGAAGGTGTTCAAGCAGTGAATGATAATGTCACAGCTAGATTTTTCACCATGTTCAGAGAGGCTTCTCCCAAGACAACAGTGGTTACTCATGAAAGACACCTTCTGCAGTGGATCATTACCTCCACACTCTTTGTTAGACCCACAGCACAACAGGGGACTGATTTGCACCTAGAAAGCAGCCAGAGCCAGGCAGGCACCTCTGCCACCTTCACACAGGGCTGGAGCTGGAATCCACAGCCCTCAAGGCGACAACTCCAAGAGTCATTAGTTCTGTGGCTTTGAGAACAACTCAGCATCTGCAGGAACCGGCCTAAGTCCAGGGACACCCGATCAAACCTCTGCTCTCCACAGACTTCCTAAAGGCTGCTCTCACAGCTAAGCTCCACTAAACCAAAGCTGGAAGGTTTGTTCAGGGGAGGCTGCTACTTTACCTTGACAGTGCAGTCTTTGGAGCACGATGCAAACAAACAGCCAGAGTGTGAGAAGCTGAGGTGCAAAACCTGGTCATTGTGCTCCTTCAGGGCCTGCACTTCCACACAAGGGATGGTGTCGTAGAGCCTTTGGAACTCGTCATACCAGGAGACAGCAGCTGTAACACACGAGCAGGGACATGGGACAGGAATGTAACTGGAAGAAAACAACAGCCCTGAGCTAAACACAACAGCTGCAGAATTGGTGTTTAATCAAGTGCAGTCTTGACTCCTGCTAGCAATGCCAGAAGCTCTGCTGGGGCCACCATCCCTACAGCTTCAGCTGAGTTAGCAGGGCTTAACATTTTTCTCAGTAGCTTCCCCACTCCCACACACAAAGTATCTTTTCTTCCAGTAAACACACAACTCCACACCATAGCACTACCTTTTAAACCAATACAGCCACTGCAAGAAACATCTGGGGCATAGTTGTTAGCTATCTAACAAAAACCCTGCTCGGGACAAAACAGCCATCAGAACTGCAGACGTGCTCCAGCAAAATGCAAACAAATCTATCATGTGATAGAGGGAAGTGGCTCCTCAGGGTACTGGGCTCTGCTCTGATTATCTTTATCTTGCCTAACAGAATTAAGAAGGTTCCAGAAGGGGTATAACACCAGGAAAAAACAACTCCATGAGATAAGAGGCTAGAGAAAACAAGAGACAAGAATTGGAGCTGGACACAGTGTGCCAGGAAAGAAGAGCCCTGCACTAGAAAAGCCTGAAGCACACTCACAAGAGTCACAGTGACGGCCAACAGAGACAAATAAAGAGAATTTTTAATGAAGTGCCTGTAAGGCAGCCTACAGACCGTGCAGCAGCAAATCCCAAGGAAGCAAAGAGGATTAGACATGTATATGGATAAGAGCCAATTTCCCTCGTTACGTTGAGCAGGACTGGAGCGCTTTTTGGAATTCACCGCAGCCCAGGAGGCACCTGCTCCTGCAGGCAGGGAGCAGCTTACTGCCAGGACATCCCACCACTGCTCACCAGGCTGGGGGCTTCATCCCCCTCTGAAACTCTTGGTCCTGGCCTGTCCATCTGGGAAGCAGTCTTAACAGATCCCATCAAGCCAAGCAATCCTGACATTTCCTCTTACAACGCTCACTGGATACCATTCCCCAGCCCACAGAGCTGCCCAGGGTAGGCAGGCTGGCAGGGGATTTCCCCAGACTCCGGCTTCAGCCCCTTCCTGGGTCTGTGGGCCACCCTCTGACCGTGCTGCCTCACAGCTCCAGAAGTGCAGCCTGGGAGGTGCCCAAATATATTACTTAGTTACACCAACTGCTCAATCCCAATTAGTGCTAAAGCACAGGGCTCGCAACTTACTAACTTCAGGAGGCTGGAAGAAACAAGCCTGGTCAGAGCTCCAGATAATGTCCTCCACTCCAGGGAGCTCCAGGGTCTGTGCAAGTGAAATCACACAGCCCAAGTCCTGCCATCCACATCTCACCTCTTCTCTGAGCCCTTTTCACTGCTGTTCCCCACTGCACGGAGACGGGCTCCCTCTGCTTGATCCTCAGCATTTCTTCCTGTCCTTCTGTAGCAATGGCAACTCAAGATCAAGAAACCAATCCCCTCCTCCACAGCCACTGCTGGCGGCCCCCTGCACATCCCTGGGGCGGAGGATGGAGCACAGCTCTCCCAGACCTCAGCAGCATGCTGGGATCGGGCTTTTCGGTCTCCAGGAGAGACCCACTTTGGCAGCAAGGGCTCCCATCAACAGGTCCCCAAGGTCTGTCTCAGCTGGTACAGCAGCATTGGGTTACCCTTCCAGACTGCACCAAACTGCTTCCAGCACCTGAAACTCAGCAGAGAACAGACCTGTGACCATACGACTGCTGCCACCGAGACTGCCAACAGCTCCACCCAGGGAAGGCCCTGACAGGCTCAGTTGATGCTGACTCTTAATGGGTCATCTTCCTACTGTGACGTGAGGCCAAGATCAAGTCCAACCTGCCTTCACAAAGTGGGTCAGCTACTGCCCACTGTACAATTAAATGGCTGCACAGCCACCTCCCTCTCCAGACAGCAGGCACAGGCGTTCTGCCGCCACAGCCAGGCTGCAGCTGCTGCCTATGTCTTATGGAAATAGTCTGATCAGCTAATGTGTACTTGCAGCTCTTCCTAGTCTGGATGAGAAAGGGACAGAGCCTGAAGCAGGGACTTGATGTGAGGTCCTGATCAGGAAAAGCCAGCAGTGATTATCATATAGGCTGTGATATAGCAGCATGCAGTGACTCACTGCGTCTCCCTGGAATCTCCCTTAGCAGCACCCAGACAAGCTGTGCAGTAACTACCAGAGAGCACCTGCCTAGAGAGAGCTCAGAAACCAACTTTTTGTGAAAGAAAGGAAAAGTCGAAGCATTTTCAACCTTTTGATGTCCCTTTCTGAAGGGTTCAGGCAGTTCTAGAGCCCTTCACGTGCACATCACCACCCAAGTCTGTAGACTGCTAATGTGATGTGGCTTAGTGGCTCCATTCCCTTGACACCAAAGGGCATAGGGCTGGACAGCAGAGGGGGAGAAGATTTTCCCTTCTGGGCTCACGGCAGGGAGGCTTCGGGTGCCATCACCCGGGGATCAGCCCTCTGGAGCCGTCAGAGGCCCCGGAGCTGAGCAGCCCCAGGCCCGGCGCGACTGCCCAGCTTGCTTGGCAGGTTCAGGAAGGCAGCCAGCCCTGCAACAGCCACGCCAGCCCCGTCCCCCCGCGCCAGCGCACCTGGGTGCCGGGGCACCTCCCGGGAAATACGGTAGTAGCGGTAGAAGAGCTCCTTCCAGAGGAACTCATCGCGGGCCACGGCGTGCCACTGCTGGCACACCAGCCCCACCGAGAGCACGTCTACGTGGTCCAGGTAGAGGAAGATCTCGTAGAGGACGCTGTCGGGGAGGAGGGGGCCGCCGCCCGCGTCCATCGTGTCATTCTGCCGCCGCGCCTGGAAGCAAAGGGGGGGTGAGG